>NW_006921604.1:3732914-3749688 GCF_000298275.1 Orycteropus afer afer | reverse complement strand
TTGGCCTGTTGGTGGAGAAGGAGGTAGTGGCTGTCACTCAGTAGTGAAGTTGCAGGAGGTGTGGGTATAGTTGTGTCTTACGGGGACTGTTGCCTCCCACTCAATCAGACACAAATTGCAATTGAATAACCTTCAAAAAACTTGTCAGTCTTGCAGGTCCCAAGTGTCCTTGGGGTAGCTGGAAAGCAGAACGTGTTCTTAAGCCCCAGGAATCTGGGAGAGCGCTGTCTCTTTAAATATCCAAAATAGTCAAGCTGCTTTTTAAACCTACAAAATGGCGGTGCCCACCAGACTGGCAAAAGTCCACAGCTTAGCCCACCTTTCTCTTCACCTTCTCTGTTTGTTCCCCGACCACCGTGCACAGTCCTCCATGCAGTCCCTGGCAAGCAGGGTGATTTTTAGGTTAATTCTTAAATCCTACCACCACAGGAATCTGCGAGAGCGCTGTCTCTTTAAATATCAAAAATAGTCAAGCCGCTTTTTAAACCTTCAAAATGGCGGCACCCTCTGGACCAGCAAAAGTCCATAGCTCAGCCCACCTTTCTCTTCACCTTCTCCGTTTGTTCCCCAGCCACTGTGCACAGTCCTCCATGCAGTCCCTGGCTAGCAGAATGATTTTTAGGTTAATTCTTAGGTCCTACCACCACTTGGGAATCTCCAAGCTGTGCCGTCAGGATCGCTCAGGATCTGTGCCATCAGGATCACTCAGGATCTGTGCCGTCAGGATCGCTGCCAGACCACAACTCCATCTGTCTCCTTTTTTGATATTTTCAGGCAAATTCTTCTGCTAGTTGGGGTTAGCCCACTTCTATATCCTTCCCTTTAAGGCTCAGGGGTCCAGGATTATCTTCTGTGTCTGTTTTAATTGGTTTCCCTTTTCTTTGTTGGAGAGGGTCTGTGCAGTCTTTCTGCCTAGTCCGCCATCTTGCCGGAACTCTCGAAACATCTTTGCTTTTTAAAAGTTTAAAATCTCTTGCCACAGCTTTGCTGAATGTAATACATCACTTGATTTCTTGACTGCAGCTTCCCTGGATGTTGATCACAATCAAAGTCCATGGAAGTGGCACAGGAGAAAATCACTGAAAGAAATTGGAACGATAATGCAGAAAACCCCAGCCAAGGCATTCGGCACAGTCAGCCTCCCTCTGACTTGGAAGCCTTGCAGGGAGGCCTCTCTTGGAGGAGACGCTGCAGGAGAGTAATATTACCAACCTCTACTGTGAGGGCACCTGGGGAATCAGTCTTACTGGCTTCTGTGGGGTCAGAGGGCAGCCTTTCTGGCAGGCATACTGCCTCTCCAGGGGCTCTGGGGGCCCTTCCCATCCCCAGGAGACCAAGCAGGGAGTTTCAGCAGACTAGGTCCCTGAATCACTCACGATGTCCCTTTCTATCCCTTAAATTGAATCTGATGATAAGAAATGCAAGCCTCTGCCAAGTGCTAACACTGAGCCTTCCAGTGCAGGCTCATCCAAAAGCCTGACAAGCAGCACCTGGCCTCTTGTTGTCTCAGACAGTTGAAGCTACTGAATTGAAGGCTGAAGTTTCAAAACACAGAGTTCTGGTTAGAGATAGGAGGCCTTCTGCATCAGATGGTTTTGTTTTGCTTTTGCTCTTCATTCGAGTCTTAAACTTTGCCAAGGAAAGGTTAAAGGGGCTGAAATTGTTTAGCTTGGGGTTGAGAAAGCTAAAGAATGACTTAACTACTGTCTTCAAATACGCAGAGGCATTTATCTATAACAAGGAGGAAACGGCTGGCTAGTTCCTTCTTAAAATTAAAGAAGACTCAATTGCAATACAAAAGAAACACCTATACCTCCAGCCCTCTTACAGAATGCCTTGCACATAGTAGGGGCTCCTTGCTATAAAAATCCAGAGCTGTCTGTTCTTGAGGGGAAGCCTTGGAAACTTAGGCCTTCTTTTGAGGAAAGCCTATTGACATCAAGTAGATTCCGACACATAGTGACCTGTAGGACAGAATAGAACTGCCCTATAGGGTTTCCAAGGCTGTCATCTTTACAGAAGCAGACTGCCACATCTTTCTCCCATGGAGCAGCTGGTAGGTTCAAACCAGTGACCTTTCAATTTATAGCTAAGGGCTTAACTATTGCACCCCAAGTATCTGTTTTGGATAAGGCATGTAGATTCTTCCTGGTGACTGGAGGCCAGGTCACAATCTATGACAAAGGGGCATGGAGGATACAAAAGAGGGCCTAGGTCCTCAGCCTCACTGTCCATCTGCCCATGACTCTGACATAATGCTTTGTTCCATTTGTTCATCCGTGTGTGGCAGCCCACAGGAGGGAGGCCTTGTTCATGGTAAGGTCCTTTGTGCAGCCAGTGGGTTGGGCCTGGCCATCCCAGGACAGAGGTTGGGGCAGAGCAGAAGTGCTCTCAGTAACTGGAGACTGGAGGCATGGAAGGTGACAGTTGTGGGGAGGGTGGAGAGTCCAGGAGGAGATGGGAGGAGCCATTTAAGCTGATACTGCCTGGAAAACAGGTAAGAGAGGAGAAAATGACATAGGAAATCCTGCGGGGCCACTGAGAAAGAACTCTAAAGGACAAAGATGCTTAATGGGGGTTGTTAGCAGTAAGATTACAGTTGTTATCCATAAGATTAACAGTGTATAATATGGACACAATACCAAAGCAATAGACTCAAACATACCAATGATCACAGGACCACAATGATCATTTTGTTGTACATGGGGTCACCATGAGTCATGAGTCAGAGCTGACTCAATGGCAATTAACACCAACTACAAATAGTGAGATACAGCCCATTGCACTGCCCCCTGCAACTTTATTTCTCATTTTCCACAAAAGATTCTCAGTAACTTGTTGCTAGTTAACCCTTAGTGTAAAGCAGTTTCTTTCTTGAGTAGGGGTTTTGGTGTGGATAGAAGATGAAGGAAGTTATGTAGTGGGTAGGTCTCACCTTGACCACTCCTGCCATCTGTGGCCAAAGAGTCAATCATCAATGGGATAACCCAGATGGCTGCCCTGCACTCCCTAGGAGGACTCAGTCATCTAATTGTGGTCAGAGGGGAGACTCTGGTCTCCAGCAGGTGAATAAAGAGCAAAGATTCTGTGGGTCCTGAATGGGATTTGGTAGCTACACTAAAGACTCTGCCGTACTCAGAGCAGGGCCACAGCTGCTAACTTCACTGCGAGAGACAGCACTTCCTTCTGATGTGGAGGATGGCATTGTAGGGGGTGGGGCATGGTTGACAGATCAATGAAGGAGCGGGTGGACTGATTGGGAGGCCAGGCCAAGAGGCTGCCCATGCACAGGCACAGCTGGACTCTAAATGGAGGGGTTCCAGATGATGAAGAGCTCCCTCCACATTCTTTACCTGCACCTGTAACTGCTCATCCAGACCAGGGCTGAGCCCCAAACATCCTCCTCACTTGTAGTTATATCTGTGGTACACTCTGACTCAACTGTTCCCTATAGCCCATCTGTACTGAGACTTTGGGACCACACATAATGTGTAGCCACTCTTCTGTAAAGTCCTGGAAGTTTTGGAGTGACAGATCTGGGAAGAGTTATCTAGAAGGCTACAGGGAAGATGGAGAAATTCCAAATTTAATTGGAAACATTTTCTGAGCCCCTGCAATGTGCCAGGCACTGCTAGGGACGGAAAGGCCAAACATGAATAAGGCAACTTGAAGATGTGTCACAAATAACCTTAACCTAATGCAGTGTTACAAATGAAGTACCTACCAAGTGCTAAAGACTTAGCAGGGCACTGAAGGTATGAGTTGCAAAGGAAGTGAGCAGGCCTTTCTAAGAGGCCTTTCAGATGTGGGCCTTGGTGGGTTGGATGTGAGAAGAGTTGGAGGTTGTTCAGGTAGTAAGATGTGCTTGGCCTCGGTGTGGTGGAGATGAACGTGTAAGGTGTTGCATTGGTGAACCCTTGCTGCCTATAGCATATTTGGTGAGGCTAGGCCCATTTGGATTTCTAATAGTGTGACCTCAATGATCTAGTTATGCTTTTTCTTTTCTCCAGTTTTTATATATATACACAAATTTAATTGTTGTTGTTGTCGTTTTGTGCTGTCGAGTCAGACCCGACTCATAGTGACCCCTCCTTGGGTTTCTGAGGCAGTATCACCATGGAAGTAGATTGCCCCATCTTCCTTCTGAGGAGTGGCTGGTGGGTTTGAACCACCAGCCTTCTGGTTAGCAGTCAAGTGCCTTAGGCATTACGTTACGAGAGCTCCTACAAATTTAATTAGAATGCTTTTTTCTCTGGATTTCTTTGTTTTAAATCAGGCTTTTCTAGCAAATCTAGTTACTCATTTAAGTCCTGAGTGATGGTTTCCTCAGCACTTCCTACTCTGAAGGTTGTGATTCAAACACACAGCCATTCTGTGGAAGGAAGACTGTGCAATCTGCTTCCATAAAGATTTACCACCTCAGAACCCCAATGGGGGTTACTGTGAGTCAAAATCAATTTGATGGCAGTGGGTCCGGTTTGTTGGTTTTTATGGAAGACAGAGAGCAGCTCTGAGAACAGCTCTGCCATAAAACGCTGTCCTCTCCAACCCCACACCCTGACTCGCAGTCTGGCAGGCTTTGCATGCCTGGACCTTGTCCTGGTCAAGGGGCTAGCCAGTTGAGGCCGAGCAGCAGGCTTCCTGGGTGCCCTTGCTCCCTGCTCACAGATGCAGCCTTGGCCTACACCCTCTTCCCAGTTCTGTTTCTTCTGGTTGCTGGACCCAGGCCATGGCATTGCTCTGCACTCTCTTATCTGGAACTTTCCATTCCTTTGGCTTACACTGTCTCTGGCCCCATAATACTCTGCATGGATTTGGTTTGCCCAGCTCAGTCCCTCATTGCCTAGGAAGCCTGTCTGAGAGTGGGGTTCAATATGGATAATACTCTTACTGCAGAGAGAGAGGGCAGAGAGGTATATTGGCAGTGACACAGAGCAGGCATTCAGAGTGAAATTTTGATTATAAGTAATATATTGGGAAGTGGAATGAACCTTATGTAAGATTATATATATGTGTGTGTTTATTATCATGTATGTGTGCATATATATGTATATACATACATATATATATATATATATCCACACATACATACATACATACCTACACACGTATACGGGAGCTCTGGTGGCGTACTGCCTAAGGCATTTGACTGCTAACCAGAAGGCTGGTAGTTCAAACCCACCAGCCACTCCTCGGAAGGAAGGTTGGGCCATCTACTTCAGTGGTGATACCACCTCAGAAACCCAAGGAGGGGTCACAATGAGTTGGATCCAACTCAACGGCAGTGAGTACACACACACACATATATATGTAAAGAATAAGGAGCCTTCGTGGCACAATGGTTAAGCACTTGGCTGCTAACCAAAAGATCAATGGTTCAAACTAACCCAGTAGCTGCACAAGGAGAAAAGACCCAGTGATCTGCCTCTATAAAGATCACAGCCTAGAAAACCCTATGTTACTGTTCTCTGTTGTGTGGGGTCACTATGAGTTGGAGTCAACTCAACAGCAAATAACAACAACAACATACATAGGATGGAAGACATTACTCTGAAATTACATACTGTTCAGATGCATAAACAGGAAAATGCCTAGAAAAATATTCAACAAAATGTAAATGTAAATAGTAGTGATGAGATTATGGATATATATTTTTTTAATTTAGCTGTATTTTTAAATTTTTTAAAACTATCTATTATATAATAACAGAAGAAAGAAATTTTTCTGGTAGTACCTCATAAAATCCCAGTGCTGTTCTTATGGGTGTATTTTATATGTGAGTCCATGGCAGATTCAGAGGGTGAATGGCACTGCAGTGGGTGGTTTACGAAGACTTGCCAGGAGGGTCTCTGAGCTGCTTTGGCTCTTGTGTCAGCTGACTTGGGTTCTAGGTTATCTGTGCTGCCCAACTGTCTTCCACTCCGTTTCTTCACTATAAAATGAAGGGACTGAGCTCAGTGGCATCACTAGGGTTGATGCCACTAATGTGGTAACTCATGGTGTCACCCCCGTCATGGACCTCTTCCCATACCAGACCATACAGAATCCTTAGTAGTGTTTATTTTCAAATTTAATCATAGGATAATATGTAATAAGCAGAGATATAAACTCCTTAAATGTAATATTTTTTAGATTATATGAATACTAACAACAAAATTATTTTGCAAAATCTTTCTACTTTGAATTACAGCAATATTAGTTACATTAGTGGTTACTGAGTGGAAGCCTTTTTTAATTTTTCTCCTTCTTTTCCTTTAATTACCACTTTCATTCTCAAAAAAATTATTCATATAGGTTCACAAATATTAATCACAATATTATAGCTAACACACCAGAATATTTGACAAAATCAGCACTATAAAAAACACTGGCAGCAATGAAAACATTGCTTGTAGCATGTGCAGATGAAACTGTGTCATTGTAATTGGGTAATAATGCCAGTTCTGACTAGAGTGCATTAGGAGTTATAAAAAGTGAATTAACATAGAATTTTAGCCTTGTAAGTATATTGATACATGCAAGCTAGGCTTATGAAAAATGTTTTTGTTGTTGTAACTACATGGATATTTTTATAAAAAAAAATAATAAATTTCTGCTGAAATTTTATAGAAAGTCATTTTGATGTCACCCCTCTCTGACAGTGTCACCTAGTGTAGTCCACACCCCTTGCACCCCCTAGTAATGCTACTGATGGAGCTAGAAACTCAGGTCTGGCAAGTTAGAGATGGCCTGTGAGCTGAACCCTTGTCAGGTAGGCTGAGAGAGACACTGAGCCTCATCCAGGTTCCTTGGGAGAGAATCTCATACTTGATTGTGATGTCTGCTGTGGATGCACATGGAGAACAGTGTTACAAAACCCTCCCAGCTCAGTGTAGCCCTCATGGGCTTCCCTGACCCTCCTTCAGTACCTTGGTTATAGTTGTCGTTATGCTTAGTAACTGCACAGTGGAAGCTCTGTCTTATTTCTTTTATAATTGCCAACGCCAGAGTCTGGCTCACCTAGGCATTCAGAAATGAGGGCATGATGGATGGATTTCTCTAAAAGCAAATATGAAATGTGAATTCAATTGCTAAATATAGGTGTGCAGCTTTCTGAGGTACCCGAAGTCATTGTTTGGGTGTGTAAATTCTGCTCTATTAGTATGCCATCTAAAGCATACTAGGCTGTAAAATTAACATCTGTTAGAGACAAGAGACTACCAAAGGCCATCATCCCCAGGCTCTGAGCAAGTATAGCAGGATGATGGGGACATTCATGTCTCTGAGAGAGCACTGGCTACCTGCCTACCATTTATTTTTCTTAGACTTTGAAATTCTCTTATTGCAGCAGGGGAACACTGGTATTGCAATGGTTAAGCTCTGCTGCTAACCAAAAGGTCAGTGTTTTGAACCCACCAGCAGTTCCTCAGGAGAAAAGACCTGGTGATCTGTTTCCTGGAAGATTATAGCCTAGAAAATCCTATCGGGCAGTTCTACTCTGTCACATGGGTCATACAACTAAATTGACTTGATGGCACCTAACAATAATAACAACAGCATTGTGGTGTGATGGTTAGAGCACCATGCATGACGGGATCCAGGTTGTGCCCCTTCCCGATATTTTGGGCAAATCCCTCACTTCCCTCTCTCATGAGGGGTCCTTCTGCTACTGAAGGTTCCTGGCCCTGAGCCAGTTCCCAGCCTCCCCCAGCCAGCCCTCCTAAGACCTCGCACTGGCTTTGCTCCCTCTCTTTCCCCAGATGGATAGGTTGGTAGCAGCTTCTCAAGGCACTGACCTCAAGCCAACCAAGCTCTGATGTTGGTGGTTTTAATGAGAGTCATTTGTACCTTAAAGAGCCTTGGTCGTGCAACAGTTAAGCACTTAGCTTCTAACTGAAAGTTTGGTGGTTCGAACCCACCATCTACTCTGCTGGAGAAAGACCTGTTGATCTGTTCCCTTAAGATTACAGCCTAAAAAGCCCTATGGGGCAGTTCTGTCACATGGAGTCTCTATGAGTCAGAATCTACTGGACACCACTCAATAACAATGATAATTTTCACCTTAAAACATAATCAAAACTTAGAATCTTTCACAACCCTGGCATCCTCCTCCCACTCAGATCCCACACACTTCTCTTCTGAAGAGATTCCTGCAAATTCAGACCTGAAGATGATTCTTCTCTCTTCCTTCCCCTCTCTCTTCTCCTTCCCTTTCCTCTCCCCTTCTTCACACTCTCCCCAAAACACACACATACACACACACACACCTGTCCTGTCTTTTTTCCCTTCTTTTTCCTTTTCTCTATAACCCCACCCCATCCCAGGTCTTCAGGCTGCCTTCCTCTCCTCATGGCCCAGGGCAGGGAAATACTCTTGTCCTTCTACCAGTTACAGCAGAAAGGAACCCTAGCTCCTGCCCTACTTACCGCCTGATATTTCAATCCTCAGCCCCCTTCCCTCCAAGGTGCTCTGACCTGGCTCCTCACAGCTTTTCCCTACTTTGCTGGGGGATGGGTGCTGGGACATTGTCTGGTTTGGGAAAAATAGCCCAGGCCAACAGTTCCAACTACTGTAATTGCTTTCAAGTGTTTGAATGCATGATGGATGGGAGCTGGGCCATAGGCAGGGGCCAAAGAGCCTCACATATTCACAGGATGTACTTGGACAAACAATCCAGGCTGCTAAAGCCTTGTGGGCTGTTGGTGCTAAGGCCTCCCATCCCTGTTCAACTGACCTGGTGTCTGTAAGAGCTGTTTCAGCAAAGAGAAGATTTCTTCCTTTCTTCCTTCCTCCCTTCCTCCCTTCTTCCCTTTCTCCCTCCCATTTTAATGCAGTTTTCAAGATATTCAAGGATGGAGGAGTAGAACTCAGCAACTGGGGACAATTGGTACATCAGAGAGGGCGCTCTTAGAGGATGCTGGTCCCCAGGCCTGCAGGGCAGCACATGAACACTGGAGCTGGGGGATGGGCAAAGGGGTCCCATTCCCCTGCAATCCTGAGCAGGAAGGCTTCTGGAAATTTGTTAATAAACTAACAGGTAGTGCTAGGGACAGAGCCAACACAACTGAGCAGACAACCGGTTTGGGACACGGAGGCTCCTAGAAGAGCAGAGCACATGGCTCAATGGACAGCATTGTTAGGATCCCGTGGGGAGGCTGGGTCAAAGGCCATGTGCTGCCTGGGACCTTCCCGACATGCAGGGACTGAGAGACAGAGTGGTCAGGGTCCTGATTTCTAGGTGGCAGGGGCGGGAAGGCATAGATCCTGGGAGGCCTTAGTAGTCCTTTTCCCTTCAGCAGCAGCAAAACATCCAGAGCTCCCTCCCACTCTGTTGCAGATGATAGTGGCTGTGGTGGATACAATGTAAAGAAGCTGCCCCCCTTGGCCTCTCCCTGGAGGCTGTTTGTGCCCACAGGTCTGTCCCCAGTCTTGCTCTGAAGCAGCTCAAAACTCACAACAACCTGGCACCGTAGGATGTGCCTGCCTCTTTGCCTTCTGATAGGAAGCAGGGCCTGTCTCCCTCTCTCCCCATCATCATCTTAGTGCCATAGGCTCCTCTGAGTCCTGAAAGTGTATTATCACAAGGGATCCCAACAACCCTATGGCACAAGGCCACAGCTGTGCTCAATTCATAGATGAGGCAGGTAAAGCCTTGAGAGCAGAGTGCCGGCCCAGGTCACACAGCCAGTTGGGCAGGGGAACCCACGTCCTGCTGACTCAGGCCCAGAGCTGAGCCCTGCACTGACCAGTGCTACACACAGAGCTGGTCTGTCATAGAGAAAAGGTGTGGATTCCTAATCATTAGAAACACCCTGGTTGATGCTCTGATCGTAGTATCTCCTATCCATGTATCCTGTGTGAACCATCTCATTGTGGGTTTCAGAAGGCCAAAGTAAACAAACAAGTAGGAATAATGATAAAAGTGTGGTGCAGACTCTAGACTGAAGACCTAGGTATTGACCTCAAATTTGCTTTTATTAATTAGGCTTTTGATGAGGGCCTTGTGGCCTGTTAATGAGCTCAAGTCTTCCTAAGGGCTTTTAATTTGCTTTGATAGATTCCTCGTTCTGGTGGTGTAGTGCCTAAGGCACTTGACGCTAACCGGAAAGCTGGCAGTTCAAATGCACCAGCCACTCCTCAGAAGAAAGGTTGGGCAATCTACTTCTGTAGTGATACTGCCTTAGAAACCCAAGGAGGGGTCTCCATGAGTCAGATCTGACTCAATGGCAGTGAGTTTGGTTTTTTTGAGTTTGATGGATTTCTATCGATGGGGAAGGGAGGCTCACTTTGTGGCTGGACACCAGAGTTTTGGAGTCCTCCCAGACACTTTTGGGCCTCAATCTCCTCTATGGCTGAGGAGGAATAGAAGCAGCAGCTCTCTCCTGGGGCTCAGTGAGGATTAAGGAAGCCAAAGTGAGTGACATGCTCAGCCCAGACCGGGACAGTATAATGGCTGTTAATATTATTGGTAGTATTAACTGTAGTGGCCTGGGGCCAGTTACTTAACCTCTGTGAGCTTCAACTTCCTCATCTGCAAAAAAGGGAAATAAAGATAGCCACTACACGTTTGCTGTGAGGGTCAAAAGGAAAATCCTTGTATGCTAGTAGTGACCAGTTAAAATCTTCTCCATGATTTAAATGCCTCTGAGCTCTGGAGGTATAGTGAGTAAGGTGTTTGGCTGCTAACCAGAAGGTTGGCGGTTCAAACCCTCCAGCTGCTTGCTCCTTGGGAGGAAAATGAGGCAATCTACTTCCGTAAAGATTTACAGCCTTGGAAACCCGATGGGAGTTGCTGTGAGTCAGAATCGACTTGAGGGCAGTGGGTTAGACACTTAGCAACTGTTGTCCAAAGCTGAGTGTTTACATGCACTGAGTTCCAGAAGTACGTACAATTTTAAAGGAAGCATCAGGAAGACCATGTCTGGGCTTGCAACCTCCTTTCAAACCCCAGCTCCCCTGAGGTGTTCTCATTCTCATGGCTACACAGTCCATCGCTGCCAAAGGAGAATTTGTGGGCAGGATCACTTCTAGCCAATATGGTGCCATTGTGCAAGTAGAAGAAGGAGCCCCTTCCCTGGAACAGACACATACCAAGGATGGTGAGCATAGATGTGAACTGGATTTCACCCTCCCCAGGCCTCTTTCCCACATCCCTCCCGTAGCTTCTTCCTGTGAATAGCAGACCTGTTTACACATAATCTTTATCTAGGTTACAAATTCAAATGCATATGGGGCTAGGCAAACTCAAAACTAACTGCTGTTGTCAAATGGAGTCAACCCTGACTCCAGGTGACCCCGTGTATGTCAGAGTAGAACTGTGCTCCATAGGGTTTTCAATGGCTCATGTTTTGGAAGTAGATTGCCAGGCCTTTCTTCCTAGGTGCCTCTGGATGGACTCGAACCTCTAACCTACCAATTCTTTAACAGTGTGCATCACCTGGGGACCACATGGGGCCAGACAAGAAGTATAAATGGAAATGAGTACAGACGTCAGGGCATGAGGAAATAAGAAAAGTGGGGACCATGGGCAATGAGAGTGCACAGTCCCAGATCACAGGAGCAGCTGCCACCAGCTCAGCAAGTCCTTCTAGGTGCAGGTCCAGTAATGCCAGGGCTGTACATTGTTCAAGAGAAGCCAGAAATCTAGATATTTATGTATCATTTCCCTCGTTTTAAAAAATTACTACAAAGGTCAAAGAATACTTCTGTGGGTGGAATACTATGCATGAACCCCAGCCAGTCCTCCTGTTTTATTGTATGAAGCTCAGTGCTTACCTAATGCCAGTGAGTGGTAGGGTACTTCCTCCACACGGCCCTCCCCTTCCCCCACATCTCCTTACCCTCTCTGTGGTCCAAACTTCAGAACCTGGCACCCAGACTCTGACAATAGTCTTCTCACAGGCCCCTTAGCCTCAGCTTTCTCTCCTCATGGGCTCCCCTTCCACAACCACTCCCACTATTCCAAAAATGGTCATCACACTAAATCCTCTGCCCACACTCCTCATCTCCCTGCCCTCCATGTCCTTACCCCTGACCCAACATTCAATGGCTCTCTCTTGACTCTTAGCTTCTTAAAGCCAAGAAATCTTCTCTAGCATGACGTCTAGTCGTAAAGATATTTCTTCATGAGTAAAGCCAAAGTCCTCAAACTGCTGTCTGCAAACCACCACCTCTCTTGGGTTCCCAGACTCCAGTTCACCATTCCAGTCAGATTTGTTGACTGAACAAAACACCGGCTGTCCTGCTCCCAGGCCTTGGCTTTTGCTGTGCTCAGTGCCTTTAATTCTCTTCTCCCCTTGTCGACCTACCTTTCAAAACCTAGCATAAGTCTCACCTTTTTTGTAAAAGACTTGGCTACTCTTTCTCTGAAACCCTGCTGTCTCCACCAGGACTTGATACTAGGCATTTTCTGCACTAGGCAAGCATTGCTTCTTCATATTGACAGCCTTTTACCTACTGAAGGTTGCTGGGCACTAGAGACAAATTTTCACCTATTGATTTTGTAGAAAGGAGCTCTGGTGGTGTAGGAGATAAGGCATTTGACTGCTAACCAGAAAGTCAACTTTTTTTTTTTTTTTTTTTGATTTCCTAAAGATTAGGAACTCTGATAGCATAGTGCCTAAAGCACTTGACTGCTAACCAGGAGGTGGTTCAAACCCACCAGCCACTCCTCAGAAGGAAGATGGGGCAATCTACTTCTATAGTGATACTGCCTCAGAAACCCAAGGAGGGGTCGCTATGAGTCGGGTCCGACTCGACAGCACATAACAACAACAACAACAACAAAGATTAACTGCCTCAGAAACCTAGTGGGAGTTGCTATGAGTTGGAATTGACTCGATGGCAGTGAGTTTGGTTTTGATTTTGTAGTACAATTTGCCCTGTGCAGAAATGCAGGCCTTAATTATCAATCCATGCTTTTTGCCATTTTCATTTTGACTCTCCTGGAAGAGAGAACTGGAACTGGAACTGGAAGAAGCACTTGTGTTTTCTCCATTCAGAAAGCACCACGTGTCTACGTCCCATTCTCTACATGGCTCTATTTCCTCAGGATCTTGTGAGGACTGCAAGAGGAACCACAGAACCACCGCCAGGGTGTAGGCTCCAGTTTTGCTGCTGTTTTTTTGTGTGTGAGTTCCTGGGCAAGAGAAGACCCTTCCAAAAACAACTCAGCCCACGTGTCAAGACTATGCTGGACACACCACCTGGCTCACACACCTTGTCAGACCAGTGCTGGCAGCCCACTGCCTCAGGGACACCTGTGGCAGCCAAAGCAAACTTCCTAGAGGGGGGCCAGCAGCACGTGGAGCCCCTCATGTACCTCCTGCGACCATGTGTTGGGACTCTAGAAAGAAACTCTTCTGCCCTTCGTTTCTCCACTCCCATCTTTCTCCCTGGCTGCTACAGCCAATAAACAAACTCAACTGCTAACTGAAAGGTTGGAGACTTGAGTCCTCTCAGAGGTTCCCGGGAAGAAAGGCCTGATGGTCTACCTCTGAAAAATCAACCACTGAAAACTCCATGGAGCACAGTTCTGCTGGACACACGGGGTCACCAGACCAGAAGTTGGCATTAACTCCAGAGTAACTGGCTTTTATTACGGGTGTGAAAAAAGCATCTTCCAGTTCCCAATGGTTCTGCACCAGACAGGAACTTTGCCAATCTGTGTTGTGTAGAAAATTAGTATCTTAAGATTTTAAAGGGTTCTGTGATCAAATAAGTTTAGAAAACATTCAAGAAGACAAAAAGTTCATCAGGCTTCTTTACTACAGGACCACTCAGGGCCTTTCATGTATTGTGACTCTCCAAGAGGGTGAAAGATCACCTGGTGTTTCTCAGCCTTTTGTGACTAGGGTACACCTAGTCACAGGAGAATCCTGATGGGCGGCATGCATGATGAGAAGTGTGCTTCTGCAGAACCACAACCAGCATCCAGCTTGGCTTGCTCACCATGCTGGTTGCTAACATGACCAGGCCCTTTTCCCCTTCCCCTCCAGCCACGCTGGCTTCTCTGTAATTGTATTCCCATATGTCTCCTGTCTGGCTTGGTATAACTCTGGCCACCGACTTCCGGAATTCTAAGGTCTAGCAGAGGCCTGCGTGTCCCAAGATTACCTCTTGTCTCTGGCAGCCAGCTCTTTGAATTCAGGAGTGGAAATTACAAAAGCCAGTGGCACGGCTGGCAAGGCCACCACATGACAGCAGGGACCAAGCTATGATCTTCATTGTGTGCCCCACTCTCCTGGAGTGGCCTGAGGACCTCGGGGATCTATGAATCCGGTCTCCCTGGGTTCACACCAATGACGGACATTTGAAAGCAGAACAAAACATCCTTTTTACAATGGCTCCTAGAAGTCTGACATGGATAGACCTTAAGCTGCCACCCCATGATTTTAACTATTTTCTTTGATTCTAAGATGTCATCAATTGTAAGACACACCATTGTTTTAAGAGCAGCTTTTAGGGGGGAAAAAAAAAGAAAGAAGAAAGAAACACCGTACGTAGTGTATAAACTAATTGTAAGACACATCCTGATTTCAGAATAATTAAAATTTGAACAATTGTGTGCCTTGAGATTGAGGAAATAAACTATTTCTGTAGGTCAGAGTTGATTTCCTTTTCCTTCACTGCTGAGGAAGTTGAGATGCAGACTCCAGTGAGCAGAAAGGAGACTGGGGTGCTGGGCAGGTGTGGGATCTCAATAAATAGTCATTGGAAATGCTGTCCAGCACTGCGTTGTTAGAGGACAGTGGAGGAGGGGGGCAGACCTTGTCTTTACCCTCTAGTATAAGGAACCCTGATGGCACAATGGTTAAATGCTTGACTGTTTACCTGAAAGATTGGCAATTCAAACCCACCCAGTGTGCTCCTATAAGGATTGCAGCCTAGAAAACCCTATAGGGCAGTTCTACTCTGTCACATGGGGTTGCTGTGAGTTGAAAATCTACTTGATAGCACCCAAAAAGGAGAAGAAAAGGTGTTAGTTAGTGTGTGTGTGTGTGTGTGTGTGTGTTGTAACTGTCAGAAACATAGTAACTCATTGCTGTCATGTTCATCCTGACTCATAGCAACACTGTAGGACAGAGTGGAACTGCCCTATAGAGTTTCCAAGGCTGTAAATCTTTACAGAAGCAGACAGCCACATCTTTTTCCCACAGTGCATCTTGTGGGTTCGAACCACCAACTTTTGGATTAGCAGCTGAGCTCTTAACCACTGCACCACCAGGGCTCCTTAGCACAACATAGTAGGACTGTCCAAATGTATATGAAACCAGCTCTGTAAACTGTGAAATAGAGCACCATCCTTTTTCTCTGCAATGATGTAAAAATCACCACTACTTCATAATGATAAAAAAGAAATTTGCTATGAATAACTCTGAGCTGACGATAACCCTTCAATAGTTTTATATCATAGACAGGCTCAACTCTATTCCATCCAAGGAATCCAATCCCTTGCCTCCTTGCCCCAGTTCTGACAAACATTTTTGTCGCACTACACAGGAGTCTCTGGGTGGTGAAATCTGTTAACGTGCTTGTCCGGCACCTGAAAGACTGGCAGTTTGAGTTCATCCAGAGGCACCTTGGAAGAAAGACCTGGCAATCTCCTTCTGAAAAAAAAATCAGCCATTGAAAGTACTGTGGAGCAACACAGTTCTACTCTGACACACAGGGTGGCATTGACTCCATGGCAACTCTTTTTATAATGATTGGAGGCAGGTCCTTGAGCACATCACAGGGACCCAAGGCAAAAAGGATTGTAATGGAGAATATTCAAAGTGGAGGGTGAAGGTTGCACCTTAGTGGTAGTGATGAGTTACCTGGGTGAACTCAGAGGGAATCTTCAGAGAGGTGCTGATATTTGAGTTGGTTAAGAAAAGATACAACAGTGGGGCAGGAGATTTTATACAGAGGAACCTGGGAGAGATAGAGGCAAGTTCAGCAGCAGTGAGAAGCTTGGTGCTGGGTGTGTGGGCTGAGAGGGTGTGGTGGGAGATGAGCCCAGCAGGAGGAGGGTCAGCACTGGGCTGTGAAGGGCCTCTGTCCTGTTTATCTGCATCACCTTCCTGGTGAGTGACTTTTACACCTTATTTTCAAGAAAATCTGCAAAGACACTACCTGCTGCCATGAGCTGCTTGCAAGTTGTGTGGTGACACAAGCACTCTTTGTCTGGGTCCCAGATCACCGCCCCAGGGCTGAGCCTCTGTGTAGAGGCATTTCATTGGCACCCTCCTCCACACCCCCAGGAACCTGGCAAGACTGTCCCTTCTGCTGGAACGTTCTTTCCCCAGGTGTTTGCTTGTCTCAGGGCTCATCTCCTTCAGGTCTGAGTGGCTTCCTTCCCAAACCTCCTAAAGTGAATATGTCCCCATCATCCTGTCTCCCCTACCGTGCTTTGTCATTCTGCACAATGCCTCTCACACATCTGTTTGTTTCTTATCTAAATCTCCATTAGAATATGAGCACTGTGAGGGCAAGGGCTGTCTTGAGTCTGCTCACTCCTGCTTCCACCTGTTCAAAACACGAGCTGACACTCCCCGGATGCTCACTGTTTGTTGCTATTTCTGAATTACGTTCTTTTCAGTGTCCTTCCACATGTATTGCTTTGATCAATTCTCAGTATTTTCCTAATTGAAGGACAGGAAAATAAAACAGGCTAAAAAAATTACCCCAGGTGACTGGACTGGGAAGGAGGAGGGGGTCAGAACCTTGGCTTTCCCAATGACTGCATTTCACCTTTAGGATGACAGCTTGAAATTCTTGATACCCACTCTGCCTTGGCCTGCACCTCTGACCT
>NW_006921604.1:3710280-3732716 GCF_000298275.1 Orycteropus afer afer | reverse complement strand
GGGGAAGGTCAGATAGCAAATGGCTGTGGAAAACTGAAGAGATTTTCAACACCCCTAATTCTGGATCCACCCAGAATTAGCAACTTCTACTTCAAAGTTTCTTCAGCTAGTAGGAAGTAGCCTTATAAATTGTCCCTGAGATACACACAAACCCATTGCCATAACATTGATTCCAACTCATAACGACCCTATAGGACAAAGTAGGTTTTCCAAGGCTCTGATGGTGCAGTGGTTAAATCTAATCAAAAGTTGACAGTTCAAACCCACCAGCTGCTCCGTGGAAGAAAGATGAGGCAATCTGCTTCCCTAAAGATTTACAGCCTCAGAAATTCTATGGGACAGTTCTACTCTATGCTATGATGTCTCTATGAGTCAGAACGGAGTCTATGGCAATGAGGTTGTTGTTTGGTAATCTTTACGGAAACAGATTGCCTCTTTCTTCCACAGAGCGGCTGGTGGTTTCAAACTGCTGACCTTTCAGTTAGCAGAGAAGCACTTTAGAAAGGAACAAGAAAGCATAAGGAGATAGTAAAGATTTAAAACTGGCCACTCCATTAAAAGCTAGGAAGCTGCCATCTAGATGCAACAACAGGTCTCTCCTCGTCAAGAAGAAAGAAGAAAACCAAAATTAATGGAAACAATCAGTCCTAGCGACTGGTACACCATCCGATCTGCAACCTATACAACTATGAGACCAGAAGAACTAGATGGTGCCCAGCTACCACTGCCATCCACTTGGAAGGGATGTAGGAGATCCTACATAAAGAGGGAGAGCAATGTGGTACAAAACTCAAAATCGTTTGGAGGCAAAAAAAAAAAAAAAAGAAAGTGGGGACCAGGTTTGCTGGTCCATTAGAGCCTGGTGTAACCACTGAGACTATGGCCCCTAGTTGCCCTTCAGGTCTGGAATTGAACCCACAACTGTGGTTTCCAGCCAAACAAAGTACAGGCATGTGAGTTAAACATTTACCTCAAGTAGACACACGCCCTGGAGAGAACAATCATGGGAGAAGGAAGGGCTGCTTATGCACAGGGAGATAGCTCAGGGTGCAGAAGAGTATGAAGGGATGGACACTGGGAGGAGGTAACTATGGGGAGGAAGTGGGAGGGGAGCTGCTGCATTGTAAATTTTGGTCAATGACATGAGACAAAGTATATGTGAACTACTGTATGAAAAGTGAATTTACTCTGTAAATCTTCACCCAAATCCTAATTAAAAAAAAAAAACTGGCCACTCCATCACTCTCCTATCACAGATCCTAGGAGAGCTGGCCAACAGAGGCACGAGGCCCCAAGCCCAGCTGTGGCCCACCTGGGCCCAGCACTCCTTAGAACTCATACCTGCACATGAACACGTTACGCCTCAGCCTCCATTACTCCCTGATATGCTCAGTGTTCTCTAGACCAGCGGTTCCCCATGGTTCAGGAGCCTCCTGTAGAGCAGGAATAAATGAGTGCTCAAGCCACCATCACCACCAGTTGCTATCGAGTCAGTTTCGACTCACGGTGACCCCATGTGTTTCAGAGTAGAACTGTGCTCCATGGGGTTTTCAATGGCTAATTTCTGGAATTAGATTTCCAGGCACCTCTGAGTAGACTTGAATTTTCAGCCTTTCATGTAGCAGCCCAGTGCTTTAAGCATTCGCACCAACCAGGGACCCTTAAGCCACCACTCCAAAAAAAAACAAACCAAACTCACTGCTGTTGAGTCAAATCCAACTCATATCGAACCTTCCTTGGGTTTCTGAGGCAGTATCACTACGGAAGTAGATTGCCCAATCTTCCTTCCGGGGAGCGGCTGGTGGGTTTGAACTGCCAGCCTTCTGGTTAGCAGCCAAGTGCCTTAGGCAGTAAGCCACCAGAGCTCCCAGACCCACTGAATTCAGTCTGGAGGCTGGCCTAGGAGTCAGAGGGAGTCTTTAGAGGGTGATGTCTGTGGCAGCACTGGGAATACCTACCCACTGCCAGAAGACTTAGATGAAACACTTAGACTCAGTGGTGGCTCTGAGGGCTTCACAATATAACCTCTCAGTTAAGAACTTTTGGAAATTGAGTCTCATGAAGGTCAAGTACATCTCCCAAAGTCACTCAACCAGGAAGCAATAGCACTGGGTGAGGATGCTGACATCTCGACCCCATGCCCTTCTCTTAGCCATCATACTGACTTCCACGTGGAGCCATGCCTTATTCATCCTGGTATTGCAGCACTCCCAAACTAGACCAGCATGGGGCTTGCTACATAAGGAATACTCCATAAACGTTTTCATGAAGTCTTTCCATTGTCCATTTTTTGTTTAGCAAAGAGTCTTGTTTTCAATAGTCTTTAAAATTAAAGTCATTATAAATAGCAAACTGATGAAATACTATATGGAATAAACTACAAGCATTAAACCACTCCTACTCTCATCAAATACTTTCACATCCACCCCACAGCCTCTGACAATGTCTCTTCTCTCTTCCACTCGCTTCCACCATAACTTTCTCTTGTGTTACTTCTTTTCTATTTCAAGTTTGCCCTTTGTGACTATTGCTTTCATTGGCATCAGTTGAATCTGAGAAGGAGGAGGCCACTTCCCATTTTGAAGCTCACTGGTTTAGACAGAGACCCCATGAGAACGCTATAGGGTCCAGGTGGAAAGCATCATTCTTCACCCCAGAACAGCTGTGAGGAAAGGAAGATGTTACCAACCAAAAGATGTATGAGAGGTCCTGGAGAGCCATTCCTCTTTTCACATGACCATTGGAAACCTTCAATGGATGGGAGTGCTTTTAAAAGAAACCATGACCACCAACACTGGCCCAGACACTGGGGTGCAAAGGGGAGCAGAGCCAGCGGAATATAAAATGCTAAGCGTCTCTTTTTCTCCTTTTGTTTTCAGAGAAATAATTAGAGATTCTGTGGTAGGATGCCTCCAAGACGGCTCCCAATGATCCCCACCTCCTGGTATTCACACCCTGGTTTAATCATCTCCCCTTGAGTAAGGGTTAGACTAAATGACTCAAAGCAGAAAGGATGGGATGTCACTCCTGAAATTAGGTTATAAAAAGACCATTGCTTCCATCTTGAGTACTCTCTTACTCTCTCTGGGATCTCACAGCCTAGAGGAAGCCAGCTGCAAGGGCATGAGACAGCCTTGTGGAAAAGCCTTTATGGTGAGGGACTGAGGCCTGGCAATAACCACACTAGTGAGCTTGGAAACAGCTCCTCCCTCCTGCATCTTCAGATGAGAACACAGCCCCAGCTGACAGCTTGACTTCAACAGAGACACTGAGCAAGAGTCACCCCTCTAAGCCATGGCCACATTCCTGATGCTAGAGTTATAGTATCAGACAGCCTGAATGTGAGTCCAGCTCACAAAAACTATGAGATCATACTAATTTTTTTTTAAAGCTGCTAATTTTGGGGGGCAGGGGCATGTAATTTGTTACACAGAGAAAGATCACAGAGGTTATTATTATTTATTATTATATTATTTTTTGCAAAAACTTAAAAGGGGTGAGGAATTAAGAGATTCTGGAAGAGATGAGATAGGTACAGATGTCACAGGTGAATGTCTAATGGTCTGAGGAATTTAGGGAGGGAATTTCAGAGCAATTCAGATTTAGAATCTAAAAGCTGAAGGACAAATGGCCATCTGGTTACACCAAGTACCTTGGGGTAACCCCGATGCTCAACCAGTCTCTTTCTCCCAGGCCTTCTAGTGAGGCTTCATCTGGCAACATTTTCTACCCTGGCAGCAATGTAGCATCCTTGAGAAAACTCTTAAATCTGATCTTACTGGAGTAGAGTAGCACATCAGTGATATCAGAATCTCTGGCAGTAGTGTTTGAGCATTGGTGTTTTGCTTTGTTTTCTGCAGTTTTTATTTTCTTATGTCTGTCTACCACCCACAAGGTCCCCACTTGATTCTTCACAGTCAGTTTAAACTACCACCACGATCACCACCACCTCCACCCTAACCCCCACCAAGGTCATCACTATTCTGGTCTCTATCACCAGACCAAGAATCTTGAACTTCATATAAATGGAATCTCACAGTGTGTCTGCAATTAGCTCTACTTATTGTTGTTGTTGTTATGTGCCATCGAGTCAGATCCAACTCATAGCGACCCCTTTTTGGGTTTCCAAGGTAGTATCACTACAGAAGTAGATTGCCCCATCTTCCTTCCGAGGAGTGGCTGGTGGGTTTGAACCACCAGCCTTCTGGTTAGCAGTCAAGTGCCTTAGGCACTATGCTACCAGAGCTCCTTATTAGTTGTGTGAATTTGAATGATTTGATGACTTGCAATGCCTCTGTTTCCTCATCTGTAGAATGCGGATCATCAGAGCTCCTGCTTTGTGGGTTATTGGAAGGATTAAAGGACTTAATACATGGAAAGCACTTAGAAAGGTGTCTGGCACATAGTGAACATTCAATATTCTACTTATTGTTCGGCGGTAGAATTTTTGCCTAATGTGCAAGAGACCTGGGTTAGATTCCTGGCCAATGCATCTCAAACACCACCACCACCACACCTCTGTCAATGGAAGCTTGTGTGTTACTGTGACACCCAACAGGTTTCATCAAAACTTCCAGACCAAGACAGGTTAGGAAGAAAGGCCTGATGACCTACTTCAAAAATCAGTCAGTGAAAACCCTATAGATCATAATGGTCTGATCTGCAACCAATCAAGGAGATGGCACAGGACTGGGCAGTGTTTCATTCCATTATGCATGGTTCAACGTGAATCCGAGGCTGACTCCACAGCAGCTAACAGCAACACAACATTGCTGTTGAAACAAAACAGAATAAGAAACCCATTGCTATTGAGCTGATTCTGAATCATAGTGACTCTATAGGACATATATAACTGCCTCACAGGGTTTCCAGGGCTGTAAATCTTTATGGAAGCAAATTGCCATGCCTTTCACCCTCAGAACAATTAGCTGGTGGATTTGAACCACAGAGTTTCAGTTAGCACCCTGTGCCACCAGGGCTCCTACATTACTGTTAGTAAATATTAAATTTGTTTCCTTTTTTATGTGGTAAGAGGTACCCCTCTGGCTCTGATGCTAATGTTTGCCCACAACATGAGGCTGCAGCTCTCTCTGCATTTTCTGACAACAGGAGAGTTTGAGGGGAACCTGACTAGACTCAGGAGGAGAATGAGAATAGCAGTGATAGCTGGTATGTGAAACCAATCATCTTTGTACCTTTGTGCAGCCAAAATGTGGGCATGCTACATGTATTTAATCCTCCTAGGAACCCTACTTACTGAGGAAGATTAAAGACTACAGTCTATGGTATGGATTACACCTCAATATAAAGAAAACAAAAGTCCTCACAACTGGTTCAATAAACAGCTTCACAATGGATGGAGAAAAGATTGAAGTTGTCAAGGCTTTCATATTACTTGGTTCTACAATCAACACCAATGGAAGTAGCAATTAAGACATCAGATGATGTATTGCATTGGGCAAATCTGCTGCAAAACACCTCTTTCAAGTGATGAAGAGCAAAGATGTCTCTTTGAAGACTAAGCTGTGCCTAACCCAAGCCATGGTATTTTCAATTGCCTCTCATGCATGTGAGAGCTGGACAATGAATAAGGAAGACTGAAGAAGAGTTGATGCTTTTGAGTTGTGGTGTTGGAGAAGAATGCTAAGAGTGCTAACGAATCTGTCCTGGAGGAAGTGCAGCCAGACTGCTCCTTGGAAGCAAGAATGGCCAGACTTCGTCTCACCTACTTTGCTTATATTGTCAGGAGGAACCATTCCCTGGAGAAGGATATTCATGTTTGGTAAAGTGGAGGGTCAGTGAAGAAGGGGAAAGCCCTCAATGAGATAGACTGAAGCAGTGGCTGCAATGATGGGCTCAGGTATAACAATGATCGTGAGGCTGGCACAAGACTGGGCAGTGTTTTGTTCTGCTGTGCATAGGTTGCTATGAGTCAGAGATGACTTGACAGCACATAACAACACCAACAACGACATGAACCCCACAGCACTGGCATTATTATTTCCATTGTACAGGTGAGGAAACAGAGGCTTAGAGAAGCTAAGTTAACTAGCACAAAATTTCCCAGTACAGATGGATGGAACTTCGATTCAAATCCAGTTTTCTCAGACTCTAAACTCTAAATAGATTTTCTTGTCATTATTATATTTAAATAACCTTACAATTTTAATGTGTGCATTTCTTCAACAGCTTTCTGGAGTCTTTTGTTCCTATTGACCACAAGAAGAAAGAGCAAGAGCCATCTCACCCTTTGTTACTGTCTTAATGAATATCAGGCCCAGGACAAGGATGTGTGGATTCAGCAGTGACCCTGCCCTCACAGAGTTTCCAATCTAGTGACAGAGAAAATAACGACAGGAAGTGAAGCGGGGGTGGTGGTGTGGAGGAGCAAAGAGTTGGGTAACCTTCAGATGGCTCATAGATCATTGTGCCCAGGTTTTGTGAAAATCCAGAGCCTTTTAAGAGCATATTTATACATATTTTGCTGAAGATAATTTAAAACCATTGCAGCAATATATTGACAAGAAAGTACAGAAATGCAAGCTGGATTCAGAAGAAGACATGGAATGAGGTGTATCATTGCTGGTGTCACATGGATCTTGGCTGAAAGCAAAGAATGCCAGAAAGATGTTTACTTGCATTTTATTGACTATGCAGAGGCATTTGACTATGTGGATCATAACAAATTATGGATAACATTGCAAAAAGTGGAAATTCCAGAACATTTAATTGTGCTCATGAGGAATCTGTACATAGACCAAGAGGCTGTCATTTGAATAGAACAAGGAGATACTTCATGGTTTAAAATCAGGAAGGGTGTGGGTCAAGGTTGTATTCTTTCACCATACTTTTCCAATCTGTAAACTGAACAAATAATCTGAGAAGCTCGACTATATGAAGATGAATGTGGCATCTGGATTGGAGGAATACTCTAACAACCTACAATATGCAGATGACACAACTTTGCTTGCTGAAAGTGAGGATGTCTTGAAGCACTTACTGATGAAGATTAAAGATTACAATCTTCAGTATAGATTACACCTCAACATAAAGAAAACAAAAATCCTCACAACTGGACCAATAAGCAGCATCACAATAAATGGAGAAAAGATTGAAGTTGTCAGGGTTTTCATTTTCCTTGGATCCACAATCAATACCCATGGAAGCAGCAGTCAAGACATCGGCCACCATAATGCACTGGGCAAGTCGGCTGCAAAAGACCTCTATCAAGTGCTGAAGGGCAAAGATGTCACTTTGAAGGCTAAGGTGCCCCTGACCCAAGCCACAGTATTTTCAATTGCCTCATGTGCATGTGAAAGTTGGACAATGAATAAGGAAAACAAAAGAAGAGTTGATGTCTTTGAATTGTGGTGTGGGTGAAGAATACTGAAAGTACCATGGATTCCCAGAAGAACGAACAAATCTGTCTTTGAAGAAGTGCAACCAGAATGCTCCTTGGAAGTGAAAATGGCCAGATTTTGTCTCACCTACTCTGGTCATCTAGAGGGGACCATTCCCTGGAGATGGGCATCATGCTTGGTAAAGTGGAGGGTCAGTGCAAAAGTGGAAGACTCTCAACAAGATGGACTGACACAGTGGCTGCAATGATAGGCTCAAATATATCAAGTATTGTGAGGATGGCACATGACTAGGCAGTGTTTCATTCCGTTGTACGTAGGGTCACTATGAGTTGAGTTGACTTGCACCTAATAACAACAACATACATATATAGTTTATTTTAACCAAAGGATACAGTCTTTTCAAAAGCACTTATAAAAACTGACCAAGTATTAGAATGCAAACAAAATGATAACTAAGTTCCCAAAGCAGGAAGCATGCAAATTATGGAATAAAGCTTGGCTCAACCACAGAAAAGATGGTCAAATTAATAATCAAAATTAAAATGTGATATGATTTCTGGCTAAATGTAAACTATTGACAAAACTGTCAAGCTTATGATGGCTAAGCTAAAAGTTGCACTAGGCAACTGTGCCTGGGCTGCCTGTGCCTTGGTGAACAGAGACCTGTGATTTCTGCCAAGGCACACCTCTGGGCTCATGATGTTTGAGAAATTCCCCAGAACTGGCACTGACAGAGGTGAGGGCAGAGTGTGGGCCCTGTGGTCTGGATATCAGCTGGGCTGTCCCTCTTAGGTCTATTTGATGTCCATCTTTTAATCAATAATGACTAGGTCATGACAAGGAAGGTCAGGGTCAAGCGTCTGGACCCAGTGAAAGGTTCCTGTTCCCTGTGCTGTCTCTCCCTCTCTCAGGATCGTGAGGCTGCCCTTGGTGCAAGGGGATACCTGCTTTAACTAGAAGGCTCTGCACTCACAAAACGGATGGAATTTATTATTCTCTGTGTGCATTATGCATCTCTGATGGTGCAGTGAATAAGGCACTTGAGTGGTAACCCAAAAGTCATCAATTCAAACCCATCAGCTGCTCCATGGAAGGAAGATGGGGCGATCTACTTCTGTAAAGATTTACAGCCTCAGAACCCAATGGGGCTCTCTATGAGTTGGAAAGGACTCCATGGTAGTGAGGTTTTATTTTTATTATTTATTTTTTTGGTGTGCATGACAATGAAAAATGCTGACAAGTGGCTTGCTGCTCGTGGAACCACTTGGCCCCAAAATGCTCATATGCACTTTGGGTTAACAGCTGGTTCCCCAGTCTATCCCTGTTCTGATGAGTTGCCATTCTATTTGAGGGTGAGGAATGACCCAAGATTAACAGGGGTATCACTAAGAGTGGAGAGACAGCTGACTCTGGCTGGCTACAGACCATAACTGAGAGAAAAATATATGCTTAAATGAAATGCATCTGAATACTTTATAATGTTCCTTCCATATGTAGCTGTTGGAGATCAGCATAGATATTATTGATTTTCATCCTTCCAAATGACTCAACTGCATGAAATCCTCTTATTCAAGGGGCAGTGGTGGCTCAATGGTAGAATGCTTGCCTTCCATGCAGGAGACACAGGTTCAACTCCCAGCCAATGCACCTTAATTGCAGCCACCACCCTTCTGTCAGTGGAGGCTTGCATGGTGCTTTGATGCTGAACAGGTTTCAGTGGCTCTTCCAGACTAAGCTTGATTAGGAAGAAAGTCCTGGCAATCTCCTTCTGAAAATTAGCCAGTGAAAATGCTTTGGATCACAACAGTCCGATCCCTAACCAATTGGCAGGATGACTCAGGATCACAACAGTCCAATCCCTAACCAATCAGCAGGATGACTCGGGAGCAGGCAGCATTTTGTTCTGTTGTGCATGGCTTCACCATGAATCAGGGGATGACTCCACAGCGGCTAATAACAACTACAAAAAAGGAGAAATAGATCATGAGAGTCATGAAACCCTCTCAGGTCTTAAAAATGGCTCCAAGGACCTACAACCCCAGTGGAAAATTTCAACCCCATCTCCTACCACAATCCTTTTCTCGTTTCTCCACCCAACCTGAGAAACATGCTGATAATATTTTGTACTATCAAATACTAAATTTTTTTTTTGAAACACTTTTCACAAAAAGAAAGCACAACTAAACTAAGAGCAAGAGATACCAGAAGCAGTAATCTGATAGCCTTGTTTTTCCCTCATGCCTTCTCTCTCCTTTGGCTTCTTCCCCTCCCCTCTGCCCTTTTACCATCACCATCTCTGACTCTAATAGCCACACAGAATGCCAGGTGGGGTCAAAGGTAATGTTGCTGGGAAAAGGCAGACAAAGAAAATTAAACACTGACCAATTCTTGGCAGAGAACACTGTGATACTCCTTAGAGTTTCAGTGCGGGGATCTTGAGGGTCACCCCACACAC
This sequence comes from Orycteropus afer afer, assembly GCF_000298275.1. NCBI lineage: Eukaryota > Metazoa > Chordata > Mammalia > Tubulidentata > Orycteropodidae > Orycteropus > Orycteropus afer. Next base: position 3,722,900 of record NW_006921604.1, on the reverse strand, counting down.
GTGACATTCAAATCTTTTCCTGTCAGGAGGCCTCATGGGAGGAGAGCATGGATCCACTTGACTGGATGTGGGGTGTGGTAGTTAAGACTATGTGTCAACTTGGCTGGGCCTGGTTTTGAGTTGTTGGACAACTGGATGTAGTTGTTCCCCATGATAAGACTGGCAATCAGCTCTACGGTGGAATCTGCCACAAGCAGCTGAGTAGCTGCCTTAGGGATGTGGTCTGCTCCTGGTATATAAGGAGAAGCTTTGGGAATGGTCTGTGGTTTTTGGCTCCTTGAATCCTCCATGTAGCCATGCCATGTTGTCTGCCAATCTTGGGACTGTTAATGGAGTTGAATTAGTGGCCTACCATGTGGTTTGATAATTTTGGGACTGTGCCTTTTAACTTGTTGGCCTTGAGTTTGTCAGCCTCTGCAGCCAGCTGCTGCCTGAGTGATGAAAACCTCCAGCTCCTAGGGGCCAGGAGCAAGAGGCAGAACTGAAGCCTAAGTTCCAGGAGATTTCACCCAGCCCCTAGAAGACCCTAGCCTCCAAAATTGTAAGAGAATAAACTCTTGTTTATCAAACTCATCCCATTTGTGGTATTTTCTGTTAGAGTGGCATGAAGTAATCAAAAAGTGGGGCAACCACTCTTTGGAAAAAAAGTACCACCACTCTGTATAGTAATTGGCATGGTCTCCAGACTCTGATATATGGTTTCCTTGTATTGACCATGTCCTGCTGGACAGTAGGCCAGGGACCGTCTTTGGCAGTCCTTTTCAACTGTGGGGTCCCTAACCCCAGGGCTCCAACAACACTTTGTAGCCAATGGCTAATGTGCCATATGAGGCTTCATTGCTCTTGTGTCTGTTACTCCCAGCTCTTTGCCCTTCCTTGCCATCCTGGGCCTCCTGCTACCCTGCTGCTCAGGGAAGACTGTAGCCAACATGCAGGACCACCTCTGCCCCTCCCTCCTGTGACCCCAGAGTCACAGTCTGGGGTTCAGGCACTTAGGCCTCCCTAAGTATGATATTCTGGGCTCTTGCATATATCTTTAACTAGAATATTGCACCTGACGTGGACCTGTACTTACATTTTTTTGGGGGAACTATTTTAAGCACATACATACATATACATATACACACACACATACATATATACATATATATACACACACATACATACATACATATATATGTACATACATATGTACACACATGAGTCAGTTTCTGAGGTCTCTATTTTTCTATTGATCTGTTTGCTATCTCTCTATTGATATTCTACTATCTTATTATAGCTTTATAATTAGCTTGATGGTTATCAGCTTGTCCAATTTCACACACACACATAAACACAAGTAACCTTTGAGATTTTGGATAGAATTGTGCTAAATTTAGGGAGTTGTTAAGGCATGATCTACATCTCCATGAAATCAAATCTAGTTTTTCTATTCACGAACATGGGAAATCACTCCACTTTTGCCTATTTTCTTTCACGTCCTTCAGTAATATTTCAAAATTTTCTTCCCCTCTAAAAAAAGGAAAGAAATTTGCACATGTTCTGGTAATTTTACACATAAATACCATATAGTTTTATTTGCTAGTATAAATGAGATTGTGTTCTTGTTATATTTTCTGATCGGTGATACTAATAATACAGAAGAATGCTACTAATTTGTGTATGTGGATCCAGCATCTTTGCTGAACCCTTTTCCATTCTAATAGATTATTTGAAGATTCTCTTGAATTTTCTATGTAGATTATCATGTTGCCTGCAGATAAGGACATTTTTACTTCTTTGCCAATTCTATTTGTCTTGTTTCTTTTGCTTATTTTGTTGCCTCCAGTAAGGTTTCTAGGATGCTGATGGACAGAAATGTGTTGGACATCCTTGTCTTGTTCCTGATGGTGACAGACATGTTTGCAAAATTTCACCACTACGATATTTACTAGATATTTTTGATAGATCTTTCTCGTTCTCTCTCTTTTTTTTCAAACAAATTAAGGAAATTCTCTGTCATTCCTATTTTGAACACTCAACTCATTTATTTTAAATCTCTCATGCTTTAAAATTAATTTAAGGTTATATATTTACCTCTAAGTACTCTTTCAGTTGCCATCTACAGGCTGACCCTGTGCTTGTATAGTCCTGAGAGTAAGCGCTATCTTAAAATTCATCCCCAGGACATCTCACTGGCCTTAGCCTAGCCCTGGCCCAGATGCACAACATTCCTTACTGTCTCCCAACAGTGAGGCTGTGAATGAATTGTCACAATGTGCTTGCTGTGCTGCTGTTCTGATAGAGTTAAGAGTAAAGTAAAATATTTCTTGGACATATATCTCCATAAAATTGAATAAACAAAATACAGACCAAATGAGCCTAGGTTTTACCTGCCTAATTCACCCATTACACTCCCCAGTGTCTGGGGATGGCCTTGAGTTTGAGAACCCCAGGTTCCTAGGCAGATTGCAAAGGGCTTTCTTTGAGTGTCAGGCTCAAGCATCCTAATAGCAAGAGCTTTAGTCAAAGGAGAGACAGGAACAAATGGGAATTTTAGAAAAATAACTCTGGCTCTGTGTGCCAAGCCCCTGATGAATGCTGGTAGATGAAGAGGCTCTTGTGAGGTGCGGGCATGGAGAGGGGTGGGCAGACCGAAGACCTTCTGAGGTAGAAACATCTATGCTCACTGAGGGATTCAAAACAGGGTTGGATGAGGCAGGACTCAAAGGTTACACAGAAGGTTCTATCAAGTGTTCCTCAGTCAGTGATGAGGCCTTAACTGCAAAGAGAAAACAGAAGAAAGATGTGGCTCCATTTAAGGTAAGTGGAGTTTAAAACCAGGTCATCTGGGGAATACTGCAATAAGATGGCAGGACCCCCACCTCACACCAGGCCTTCCTCCCACTCCCCCACAGCCAGCGCTCCCTCTGTCTTCAAGGCTCTCTCAGTGGGCTCCCACCACTTTCTCAAATCTGCCTCTGCTGCCCAGCATGAAACAGCCCCCAGCCAGGCAGCCAGATTTACTTATTGTTAACAGTCTGAAAAAGAGGCTGTTATTTTACAGCAGAGATAAAAGGTAATCACAGATTAGGACTGCCCAGAAAATATTGATGGCTTCCATTCACCTGAGCACTAGCCCTGGGGAAAGTTCTCCCCACTCTGGAGTCGCCAGACCAGTTCAGCCAGTTCTCTGCTCTTCAAAATGCAGGTCCAAACTTAAACAAAAGCCTGGGCCTATGAATAGGGAGCATTCAGAGGAAGGATCTGAGTCACCCTGCAGACCTACTGCGTGCCCCAGGGTCTAGACATTTGATTGGAGACCGTCTCTGTTTACTCTCAGCCCTGGCTTTTCACAGGGCTCCTCCCTCCCTTTTTTCCTCCATCCCCCTCTCTCCCTCCCTCCCTCTCTCATTACAAATTTTATCTGGTGGCACCATCACCCAGGGAAACTCCCAAACAGAACACCAGACACTAAGGAGCAGAGACAGCAGTTACAAAATAAAAGTCCTGTGTTCAGAGGCTGCTGCCCTGGTGATTTCTCAATTCTGATCATCCAGGTTTAGGGCCAGGGGAATTTATTCCCTTGGGTGACATGAAAGTTAAGTAACATTCAAAGTTGTGTTCGAAATAAAATTTGAACAGGTTATTATTGTTTTTGCCAAAGCATTAAGCAAGAGCTCTAGTGGCTCAGGGGAACCCAACAGAGAGGAAGCAATAAGCTGTCACTCTGTTATGAAGTGCAGTCCTGGTCCCACCAAACCTCCCAGGCGCTGGTGTCCAACTCTGCTCAGGAAATGCATGGCCCCCTGTCTTACAGTACCCCGATCAGACTTCCCATCACATATGCCAGTGTTGATCTCAGTTTGGTAAAATTGCACACAGCAGAGACACAGAAGCACACAGACATCCTCTCTCTCTCCCCACAACTTTGGCTGAGCAGGATTGGGGTGCCCTGAAGTCAAACAAAGCCACCCAAAATATTGATGGGGTTGGGAAGCTAAGCTGTCACAGAAATGCCAAAGAATAATTAATTCCGGGAAAAGGAGAGTGGTTCATATGCTTACAGAATGTGACAAAGGTTTTGGTTTTTACAGAGGAGCTTGCAACAGTGCTATTTTTATCCCCTAAGACGGAAGATGAGAATATGATCGCAAATTAGAGTGAAATGGGATTCTGTTCAAAAGCTGTTAGTGGCACCCACTACCCCCTGGAGAAGGTCCAAACCCCTCAGTTCACTTTCTGAGGTCCTCAAAACCCACAGCTCCTTCTCTTTTTCTTTCCCCAGCTTTTTCTTACTATCTCCCTGCCCAAAGCCTGCACCTAACCAACTACACCAAGCATAATGGCCCCATCCTCCATGATGCTGGTCCTCTCCTTCACTCAAAACTTAGTGTTTTTGGTTGTCTAAATTTCTGGTTCTATCAGGTGCCTATCTAACCCAGCTCCTCTGAAAGGCCTTCTTTGGCCTCTCACTCTCTCTTGGGACCTTTCTTCTTGGATATCTCCCAGCCCACCTCGGCCCTCAGCCAGACACTTATCATTTGGACTCCTCCTTTGGCATGAGACCATGGAAGTAGTACACACAGAGTGTTGCTGAGGGTGCCCTGTCTTTCCAAACCCCTGTTGTCTGGAGAGTTCATGGACATTGGGACAGACAAATTTGGATCCAAATTGGGTTTCTCCACTTAATTACTGTGAAAGCTATTAAATCTCATATTTAGCATGCTCACTACATCTCATATTTATCTCAGTTTCCTCTTCTATAAAAGTGAGTTAAAAATATTTCATTCTCTCAAAGGTTCTTTAGCAAGATCACAGGAAGTAGCATAGATGGAACACCTAAAACCCAGGTTCTCAAGCCATATTGAAGGTGACATTCAACTCCTGTGTCCGGATTGCCAGCCTGTGCCAGGTATGCTGCAAAGCTGGTTCACATGTGGTCTGCAAGCACTCAGAGGGTGTCCAGGTGTGATATTCCCTGATTATGGCTCAAGAAGTTGAAGTTGAGAAGGGAAGGTTCATAGGTGGAGCAATAATCCTGTTGGACTTAGAGTTTTTATCATTCCATTCACTGACCATCTCCTACAATCTGGGGAAACAATGATGAGGAAAAGTAATCCAGTCTCACTCTGAACACTGTACTTTCTTATCATTATTACTCCTTTTTGCCTAGACATACCTGACCATGCCTCTCTACCTATGTATCCACCAGTAGATTAATGTTTGTCGTTACTGAGAATGCAATATTGTGTGTGTAAAAGTGTTTTTCTTTGTTGTCTGTGTCTCTTCTGCCTCAATCTGTGTCTTCCTTTTCCTTAGTATATTGTGTTGGTCACTCTTTTTTGGTATTGCTTTTTGACTGCTAACCAGAAGACTGGCAGTTCAAACCCACCAGCTATTCCTCAGAAGAAAGACGGGACAATCTATTTCCGTAGAGAGACTGCCTTAGAAACTTAAGGAGGGTCACTATGAGTCGGCAGTAAGTTTGGTTTTGGTTTTTTGATTCATCCAAATCAATACTTGTCTCTTAATTATCTACCAGTTGCTGGTAACCAAAAAAGAAAGTTTCCTTTTGAAAGAACTATCTACATGGGATAAAACGGATAACAGCAACTCTAAAGGTTAGATAGGAAGCTAAAAGGGGCAATGATTTTATGTTGATGATAGAAGAACAAATCAGAAAAGGCGGGTGAGAATTGTTGCACAACTTACTGTTACTGAGTTAGACATGTAGAGATTGTTGAATTAGTGTATATTCTACTGTGTATATTTTCAACAGCCACAAAAAATGAATTATTAAAACAAGAAATCAAATTGTGTCCTCAAGGAGCTTACCTGTCCTCTGTCCCTTGTGTAATGACAATAACCCAGCAGATATTTTAGAAATGTCCATTCACACAAAAAGTTGAGCACATAGGGGAGAAACATGGACCTTTGTCCTTATAAAACTGCCAGCCTAACACTAGGCAGATATTTAACACACAAACAAATGATTATTGTTGTTGTGTGCTGTCAAGCCGATTTTGACTCATAGTGACCCCATAGGGTTTTCTTGGTTGCAATCATTTCTCCCACAGAGCCAGTGGGTGAGTTTGAAATGCCCACCTTTTGAATAGCAATTAAGTGCTTAACTGTTGTGCCACCAAGGCTCCTTGAAAAAATGATTATCATCTTGGGTAAGTTCCATGAAAGAATAACACAGAGTGCTAGGGGTGAGGTGGGGTTGGGAGTGAGGCTGCCCAATACTGTTGGCCAGAGAAGTCATTAAAAAATGACATGTAAATTGAGATGGGAAAAATAAGAAGAATCCAGACAGAAAAGAGCCTGGTAAGAATGTTTCAGATGGGAGAATAGCATGTGTGAAGGCCCTGCAGTAGGAAAGAATTGTAGTTAGAGCTCAGTGATGGAAGGAAAGAATGATGGTACGACATGAGAGTGGAGAAAGAGAATGAGACCATGATCATGACGAGCCATTCCAAAAATAAAAACTGCCGTCAAGTCGATTCTGACTCACAGTGACCCCCTTTGGGTTTCCAAGGTGGTAAATCTTTACAGAAGTGGATTGCCCATTTCCCTTCTGCAGAATGGCTGGAGGGTTTAAACCACCAACCTTCTGGTTAGCAGTCAAATGCCTTAGGCATTAGGCCATCAGAGCTCCTTTGATGAGCCATTGTTGTTGCTGTTGTTATGTGCCATCAAGTCAGCTGACTCATAGTGACCTCTCCTTGAGTGGCCAAGGCAGTATCACTACAGAAGTAGATTGCCCAGTCTTCCTTCCGAGGAGTGGCTCGGTGGGTTTGAACTGCCAGCCTTCTGGTTAGCAGTTAAGTGCCTTAGGCACTATGCTACCAGAGCTCCTTGATGAGCCATTAGTTCATGCTAAAGAGTCTGTGGTTTTATTCCAAGTGTGGTGGGAAACCTGTGGCCTGGATGTAGAAAGGATTTGGAGGGTAGCAGGGGCAGGAGTGGAAGTGGACAAGGAGAAAATAGAAAGCCTTGGATTATTAAGAACCAAAGGAGTGGTCCTCTGGGGGTAAAAGAGAGAGAGGCCAGAGTGTGCGGGCAGTTTGGAAAGTATAGGGGCTGGGTGGGATTTGAATTCAGAGGTGAAATGAACCCATGGAGAAGACAAGAAGATTAACCCATATATGGCAGGTGTTTGAGAAGTAAAAATGTGGGTAAGATGATCAATCAGAATTCTGCACCCAGAAACAAATAAGGCACCTGTACACAGGTACTTGGCATTGTTAACAACACAGTGTCCTGAAATCTGACTTCCCATAAGTGAAAAGAGGGAGAATCTAAGGTCCACAAATTTCTGAATTTTAGAAATTTGAGAAGGCCTAAGTTTGATTTTGAACATGATTTTCTTTTTCCTGAGTGGTAGAGGCTCTTACTGCTAGTAACTGCTGAAACTAATGACAAAGGTGGCCTCCCCACTGCAAAGAACATCCGTCACTTAATAGTTCAAGCTGTGCATTGTTGACACATCCCTGTTACCAAGCTTTGGGGGTTTACAGGAACGTTTTCTTCTTGTGAGGCTTTGGTGGTTCACTAGTAGAATTCTCGCCTCCACGAGGGAGACCTGGCTTCAGCCCCCGGTCAGTGCACCTCATGCACAACCACTCCCTATCTACACCAGAGGCTTGCGTGCTGCTATGAAGCTAAGCAGGTTTTAGCAGGGCTTCCAGACTAAGGTGAACTAGGAAGAAAGTTTTGGAGATCTACTTCTGAAACATCTGCCAATGAAAACCCTGAGATTACAATAACCTAATATGCAACCAATCATGGGATGGCATAGGACCAGGCAGAATTTTGTTCTGCCCTGCGTGGGGTCTGGGAGCTCTGGTAGCATAGTGGCTAAGGCACTTGACTGCTAACCAGAAGGCCGGCAGTTCAAACCCATCAGCCACTTCTCGGAAGGAAGGTGGGGCAATCTACTTCCATAGTGATATTGCCTCGGAAACCCCAGGAGGGGTCGCTATGAGTTGAGTCCGACAACAACAACAACAGAGTGGGGTCCCCAGGAGCTGAGGGCCAACTCTACACTAACAACAAAATATTTCTCCTTGTTTCTTAAGTCTCATGTGAGCTCTTTTATAAAGATCTCCGATACTATGTGTTTTATTACACAATACAAAATGTGCCTTTCTAACAGCCCTAGAGAGACAGGTAGATGGTATATGTAAGGGAAGTAGATTGGAAGGAGACTGGAGATGTCATGGTTTTGTTGTTAGTTGTGAGTTGATTTTGATTCACGGCGACTCCATGTTTGCAGAATAGAACTGCTCTATAAAGTTTTCAAGACTGGAACTTTTGTAGGCAAATCATCAGGCCTGTCCTCTGAGTCCATGGGTTTACAGTATGCAATTTCCATTAAGCTAGAATCCTGCTGCTCCAAAATGATTTAAACCATATTAAAAGCAGAGGGTTTAATATGTTTGCCCAAAAGCAAAAAACAAAAAACAAAACAAAAAAAAACCCCACTGTCATTGAGTTGATACCAACTCATAGCAATCCTACAGGACAGGGTAGAACTGTCCCCTAGGGTTTCCAAGGCTATAATCTTTAGTGGCGTAGTGGGTATGATATTTGGCTGCTAATCAGAAAGTCAACAGCTCAAACCCACCAGCTGCTCTGCAGGAGGAAGACAGGCAAGCCACTTACGTAAATATTTACAGCCTTGGAAACCCAATGGAGATCTTTATGAGTTGGAATTAACTCAATGGCAGTGGGTTTGTTCCCCACCCCCACCCCCAAATCTTAATGAAGGTGATTGCCACATCTTTCTCCCTCAGAGTGGCTGATAGATTTGAACCACTGACCTTTTGATTATCAGCTGAGCCCTTAACTACTGTGCCACCAGGGCTCCTTCTATAGATTTCTTCTTCTTTCTCTCTCTCTCTCTCTTTTTTTTTTTTTTTTAAGGAATAGCAACACTTGTCACAAGCATTGGTTGGAGGTACACACTCTTCTCGGAAGTGTAGTGAATTCCGTATCTAACCATGTTGTTGTTATGTTGTTGTTATTTGCTGTCGAGTCGGCCCCGACTCATAGCGACCCCTCCTTGGGTTTCCGAGGCAGTATCACTACGGAAGTAGGATTGCCCAACCTTCCTTCCGAGGAGTGGCTGGTGGGTTTGAACCGCCAGCCTTCTGGTTAGCAGTCAAGTGCCTTAGGCACTATGCTACCAGAGCTCCTTATCTATCCATATTAAAAGAAAAAAAAACAGCCCTCTGCTCAGTCAGGAACTCTGGCTCACAAGACCCTTCCTTATAACGTGACTGCGCTCAGAAAGATACTAAGTATCCATGATATAAATATCATGGCTATTTTGATTTTCACCAATGAAGGAGCTGTGTCTGACTTAAGTTAAATACTTTCTGTGAAAGTTACTTGCAAAGTTCCAGCTGTAGCAGGGACTCAGAGAACGTTTATTTCCCTTTGGAAGAAGCCCTGAAGTCTTTGAAGGAACATGTGATGGCGACTGGGAAAGGATAAGTTTGATTTCTCTGAGTGTGAATCAGCCAGGTGTGGCCCTGACAGCTGCTGCTGGGGCCCCTAGGGAAGCCCAGCACCCCCTCCAGGAAGACCTGAGGGCCTGCCAACATCATCCTTCCAGCGACCTTCCATCCCTGCCTGGGAGTCTCTTCTCTGCTGCACCCTGAGGCCAGAGCCAAGTAGTCACTGTCTCCTGGAAGCCCAGAAACTCATTGTTGAGGAATGAATGAATGAATGAATAAAAAAAAGAAAAAATCTAAGTGAGAAAAAGAGCATGAGACAAAGAATATGGCTGATCCTTTGTTTTTAGTCTGAAAAGTGGAGTCACTTGGCTCATTCTAGCTTCTTTCTAAATGGAACTTCAATATGGAAATTCAATGTGGCTTAAAAATGTACATTTGAAGGTAGAATACAATTTTTTGCAGCCCTTTGAAGACTGACATTTGATATAATGTAGCATATTTTGTAGGACTGTAATCAGAAGGGGCTTTAAATTTGAAGCCCACCCTTCTCAAGTACACAAATCCTTCCAGGTTTTGAGGAGCCTTCCTTACCTGCTTCTTTTACTCAAGTGGAGAGTAGATGTTACTACTTATCCACCTTTGTTGTTGTTGTTATGTGTCGTCAAGTCACACCCAACTCATAGCGACCCATCCTTGGGTTTCAGAGGTGGTATCACTACAGAAGTAGATTGCCTAACCTAAGGAGTGGCTGGTGAGTTTGAACCGCCAGCCTTCTGGTTAGCAGTCAAGTGCCTGAGGCACCATGCTACCAGAGCTCCCATGTGTATATAAGTATGTGTGTGTGTGTGTGTGTGTGTGTATCTTACAGATATCTTCTCGCAATCTATTGTTTGTCTTCTATCTCAGCTTCTAGTGATTTCTGATTTTGAATCAGAAGTTTTGAATTTTGCTAAAGGCAGACACATCACCTTTTCTGTTTGTCTCTGTGATTAGTGTCTTGCTTGAAGGCTTTTCTATTCCTGTTCCTATGCTAAGGTCGTAAACATGCTCTCCTTTATTTTCTTTTAATCTTGTAGACTTTCTTCAACAGGTAGCCAATGGTTCCAGCACATTTGTTAATGATTCTTCCCCCACTGATAGGAAAAGCCACATGGATCCCAGATCCCATGGGTCTCTCTTTAGGGGAATTTTAAGGTTGTTTTTGCCAGGAATTTCATCTTTCCTAATTCCTGGAAAGGTTTACTATGTGCAGTTTGCTGTTTGGTCTCTCCTTCACCCAGGTCAAGAGTGGAGGGTAACCTGAGTCAGTCCAGAGGTTGATCTTTGGACAAAGTTTGACTTTATCTCCAGACACTATTTGCTAATTCATTTAAGAGTGCTGCCAAAGATTAACATCAGCAGTGCCCTCCTATGGTTTACACAGTCTGCTTCTTAGAAAACTAGGGCATTTGTCTGCCTTGCTGTTCTGACATTTCAGAAAGTGACTGGGCCTGATCTGAACTTTTGTTGGCCAGGCTCCCGAAAGGGAAACATCCACCAGTAGAAAAAGCTACATCACTTTCTGCAGTGGAAAGACACTGCAGAAAACAAACCCAGCCTCAATGTTGACTTATAAACATGGCTTTTAGACTGCAAGAGTTCACCATCCCACTCTCTTGCTGGCCACCCTTGGAGATTATAATTTCAAATCCTGCATTGCATCCAATGCAGAATGTTACTCCTGCTATAATGTAATGCCCAACTGTCTCTTTAAGTTTCATGTTTGTAGAACACTCAGTCACTGTGGAGGGTGAGGGCTTGGAATATTGCATCTAGGTCTCTTGGTTAGGGGTTCAGCTTCCTATGCTCGGTCAGGTCAACATCATATCTTTCTTTCACTCTTGATCCTTTTCTTGTTAACCCTTCTTCACCTCTGAGGATTTTTAAGACCTGTCCTACCATCAAGAAACCCTAGTGGTGCAGTGGTTAAAGTGCTGAGCTATTAACCTAGAGGTTGGTGGTTTGAAGCCACCAGCTGCTCTGTGGAGAGAAAGATGCAGCACTCTTCTTCCGTAAAGATTTGTTGTTGTTGGTATGTGCCCTGGAGTTGGGACCCAACTCATAGCGACCCCTCCTTGGGTTTCTGAGGTGGTATCACTACGGAAGTAGATTGCCCAACCTTCCTTCCGAGGAGTGCTGGTGGATTTGAACTGCCAGCCTTCTGGTTAGCAGTCAAATATGTTAGGTACTACACTACCCAATGGGGCAGTTTTACTCTGTCCTGTAGGCTCACTATGAGTCAAAATCGACTTAACAGCCACAGGTTTGGTTTTTTGGTCCTACATCAAAACCTGGATGGACTCTTCCAGTTGTTTCAGAAAAATTCATATAATGGAAAATTTCCTCATTGATAATTAAAAGCTGATAATAGACCTGGAAACATGAAATAGAAACTTTAAGATGCTGTACATATCCTGACAGGAGTGGGAGAAAAGTTACTCTTCCTGTAGGGTTAGAAAAAGTTAGGTTGTTTCACTCTTGAATGTGAAGATCAGCCCCTACTGAAACAAAATTATGACATTCTCCTCATGGAAAAATTCCCGTGTGAGGACTGCTATTTCCTAGAGATATAGTGTGGCAGAATGAACAACAGCAGATAGAACCAGAAGGCATGAATGGAATCCTGTCTTAGCTCCGTACCTGCTGTGGTACCTTAAGCAAGTCTCTTGCCTCTCTGATCTTCAGTTTTCTTGTCTGCAAGCTTGAGAGGCTCCTACCTTTCCATTTTGAAAATTACACAAGCCAACATGAAAAACACTGACAAGAAAAGATCTGGAACAGTTGGAGTGACTTCTTGTTTGAAAGCCAGGCCATATTTCCACCTCAGAGTCTTGGCTATTCCTTCATGGCCTTCAGGTTTTAATAATCTTCCTCATAAGGAATAATTTGACCAAGTTTATCAATGTTGTTGTTGTTGTTGTTAAGTGCCGTCGAGTCGTTTCCGACTCATAGCGACCCCATGCACAGCAGAACAAAACACTGCTCGATCCTGCGCCAGCCCCACAATCCCTGCTATACTTAATCCCATCATCGCAGCCCCCGTATCAATCCATCTCGTTGAAGGCCTCCCCCTCTTTCGTCGACCCTCCACCCTACCAAGCATGACATCCTTCTCCAGGGAATGGTCCCTTCTTA
>NW_006921604.1:3685591-3707600 GCF_000298275.1 Orycteropus afer afer | reverse complement strand
TCTTCTGGCCTGCTTCTTTGGGCGTCCCTAAGTTTCCCCTCCTCACCTAATCCCTTCAGCTGATTGCTCTTCTCTTTGGCTCCCTGGGTTTTACCCCTTTCTCCTGCTCTTCCGGCCTGCTACTCTGTGCTACGCCCGTGCTTACTTTGCTCCCGGAGACCCGATCCCTCTCGGGAGGGTAACAAGGGAAAGTGTTCAGTGCAGATCAATGTTAGTTTTTTAAAATAAAAGTTTTAAGCATTACAGTTAGTAAGTTAAACACAGAACAGATAGATGTGATGGTCAATATTCAGATTACTGGTGGAAATATCTCCAGAGGCTTTATGGCTTCCTAAAACCAAGTGTCTGGGGAACATTTTAGCTCCAAGTTAGGATTTGGGCTGGTAGAGTCCATGGCCAGCCCTGACAAGAAGAGCATAGTCACAACCCCTGAGGGAGGACTTGTAGGTTCTTTGCCCTCTGGGCACTGTGCCCACAGTAGGAAGACTTATTTATATCAGAAAACCTGACTTGCAGTCTATTAACATTGTCAAAACTGCTCCCTCCTGGCTGCTAGAACAATCTGTGGGTGGGATTTTTGAAGAGTATATATCCTGATTATGTAGAGTGCAATTTTTAAAGGCATCTTTGGGCTGATTTTGAAAAGCAATTCAGGAAACTGGAAAGGAGTAATCCTTAGCATCCTATGTGACTCCTGGATTCCCTTATGGTTTCTAGTGCCAGGAAGGACTTTTGATAAAGGGAGCTAATGACAGGGGAGTGCTGTCACAGAGAAAGAGACAAGGGCAGGGTGGAGGGGAGACAGGGCTCTCTGCCTGGCTGTAAGGGAAGAAATGTCCTCAGGATTCTGCCCATTTTCTTTTCTTTCTTTCTTTCTTTTTTTGAAAAAAACAAAACAAAACAAAACAAAAAACTTTTTTATTGTGATTTAGGTGAAAGTTTGTAGAGCAAATTCATTTTCCATTTAACAGTTCATACATACACAGTTTGTTTCATGACATTGATTGCAATGCCCACAATGTAAAAGCTCTCCTCCCACTTCCTCCATGTGGTTACCCTTTCCCTGAGTCCTTCTTTCCCATGCACTCCTGCCTTCTGAGCTATCTCCCTATACCAATGTTGCCCTTCTGATCTCCCATGGTTGACTGTTCTAAGGAGTACACCTCCCTGGTGTAAGTGTTCAACTCTTAGGCCTTTATATTGTTTGGCTGAAGCTTACGCCATGGAAGTGACTTAATTCCAGGCCAGAAGAGTGACTAGGGGTCATAGTCTTGTGGGTTTCACCAGTCTCTATCAGACCAATAAACCTGGTCTTTTCTTTCTTTTTTTTTTTTTATGATTTTGAGGTTTTTTTCCCATATTTTTCTCCCACTCTGTTCAGTATCTTCACTTTTGATCCCTTGCCAAGTGGTTGACAGTGGTAGCTAGGCACCATCTTGCTCTTCTGGTCTCAAGGTCTTGTAGGTTGAAGTTCCCATGGTCCACTAGTCCCTTGGATTAATTTTTTCCATGCATCTTTGATTTTCTTCACTCTTCTTTGCTCTGGGAGCTCTGGCAGCATAGTGGCTAAGGCACTTTACTGCTAACCAGAAGGCTGGTGGTTCAAACCCACCAGCCACTCCTCAGAAGGAAGGTGGGGCAATCTACTTTCGTAGTGATACTGCCTCGGAAACCCAAGGAGGGGTCGCTATGAGTTGGGTCCGACTTGACAGCACGTAACAACAACAACAACAACAACAACAACTTCTTTGCTCTGGATAAGGAGAGACCAATAGTTGCACCTTAGATGGCTGCTCGCAAGCTTTGAAGACCACAGTTGCTACTCACCAAAGTAGGATGTATAACAGTTTTGTGTTTGCTCATTTTCTGTTCTAAGGCAGTGTCAACAAGGATTTCAGTCCTGTTGTTGTCTGGGTGAAGAAGCCCTCTTTCTGGTCCTTCCCCTATTCGTGGGAAGAATCTCTGCGAGCAAGCAATCTACCCACCAGCAGTCCCAGGCGATCCGGAAAAGCAGTGACGATCGGCAGCGACATGACAAACTCAACCAAGCACCAATCACACAAGCACACAAGCCTTTATAGTAAGCAAAGTATGTTTCCAGAGGGGAAACAGACCTCTCTCCACGAGTGCGGAGGGCCGTTAAAAGCAAAGGCCGTCTGCGGAAGAGTGGAGACGAGTCTTTCCCATGGAATAGGAAAGATGCCAAACTGCCTCCCTTACTGGTTTTTATACTTCCCAAAAGGGGCATTCTTAAGATGGGGCTGGGCCTCTTGAGTCAGAATCCTGTGATTCTGATTAATTGGCCAAATCTCTCAGGCCATTGCTGGCAGTTGCAGCTGTTAGCTCATTAACCTCCTTAAATATTCCGTGGTCTGTGGTTCTGCTTAATTTTAATTGGCCAAATCTCACAGGCGGTTGTGAGCAGTTACAGGTGTTAGCTCATTAACCTTCTTAAGTATTCCAACTCTCTCCCTTTTCTCCTCCCTTCAGGCCTGTCCCGAGGGCAGCCCTGCAGGACAGGTGGAGGGTATCCCTGTCCTACCTTCCTGACTAACACTGATTGTGCTGGCCCCTGCACCAGCAACTCTCATGGTCTTACCCCCTCTTTACCTCCAGCCCAACTCTTCCCCACACCTTAGTGACTTGGCAAAGGGTCTGTCTTGCATATTAACTTGGCTTCACTCAATCTCTCCTCTTGCATTTCACAAGTCCCCTTTTCAGTGCAAAGTGACACTAATCAAAGAAATTTCAGCCAGAAAATGGTGCAAACTCAAGACAGCTATTGTGCATAGCCTATGGGAGGGAACATAGGCACTGGAGGTCAAGTTGATTCTCCTTATTTCGTGCTGCCTTTGCAAAGTAGGGTTAATGATACCAACCTATTGGGTAAGGTTGATTCCTAAGTAAGAAGAACCAGTTGCTGTGGAATCTACTCTCACTCAAGGCAACTCCTTATGTGTCAGAGAACTGTGTTTCTTAGGGTTTTTAATAGCTGTTTTTTCTAGAAGTGGATAGCCAGGCCTTTCTTCTGAGGCATTTCTGGGTGACTCTAGCCTACAACTTTTCAGTTAGCAGCTGAGCACATTAACCATTTGCGTCACCCAGGGAAAAAGGCTCCATTGCTGTCTAGTCAATTCTGACTCATAATGACCCTGTAGGACAGAGAAGAACTACTCCTTTGGGTTTCCAAAGCTGTAATCTTCTCTCTGGAAGAGTGGATGGTGGATTCAAACCCCCAAACTTTCGACACAGTGCTTTACCACTCTGCCAACTCAAGTTAAAAATATTTTCTAAAGTGTTTTCCAAATGAATTCAACCATGCAACACAATGCTCTGCCATTGAGTTGAATCCAACTCATAGCGACCCCTCCTTGGGTTTCTGAGGTGGTATCACTATGGAAGTAGATTGCCCCACCTTCCTTCTGAGGAGTGGCTGGTGGATTTGAACAGCCATCCTTCCAGTTAATAGTCAAATACCTTAGGCACTAGGCCACCAGAGCTCCAATGAATCCAGGGGACTGTGAATAAAATGATAAAATAAGCTTTCTCCCTTCTCTGTCCCTGTGTGTCTGTAATTGGCTTCATTTGTCCTTGAGAGTAAGTAAATTAACAGGTGAACTTCTAACTACATGGTGTATGAAGAGATGCCTTTAAGTAGTTAAACACGTTACTCTTCTAGCATTTTTTGTGACTATATTTCTAAAATGGCACCTGTTCTCTACCTTTATAAACATACAGTTTTTGTTTTTACAATTTTTTTCTTTTTTTTTTTTACAGTTTCTGAGCAGTTTTTCTTCTCGACACAAGGCCAGTAATAAGGCAGGGCTGAGGCAACACCCCTTCCTGGCATGGTGTTAGGCAAATGAGCGCCTCACCATCCAGGTGTTACCCAAGACCTGCCCACTAGCCACATGGCCAGTCAGGGACCCCAAAGACCCGGCTTTAGCTCTTCCAGAATTCTTGGATCTGATTTTTAAATTCTTTTCCTTTCTTTGCCCTGTTTGCCCCTTTTGCCTGCAGTGATTTCTCGAGGCTCTCCCTGCCCTAACACGCAGCTCTTAGCTGCTCTTAAGTGAAACCTAACAGCAAGAGTTGACCAGTAATAGGTATGCAAGTAAAAGGTATGAGCTACTGCTTTGTGAGTTGAGGCCTGGGCCTTGTGACTGTGTTCACAGAGGCTCCAAGTTCCATGATGGCTGAGTAGTGGATTCTGAATCCTGAGCACAGACACTGCTGTTGCTGTGGGTCAGGCTGCTGGGTGAGAAGGCTATGGCTGCATTTGTATAAAACTCTTTCCACTTTGTGGCTGGGCGTGTCCTCCGGATTTATTTTAGAATAGTCATTTTTCATTTCCTTAGGGAGTTATGCTACCAGCATGACTACTTTATTTGAAGGAGCCAATAAAGAAAACAGTAGGTGGTCTTTAGAATTTGGGTTACAATATAATCATAGTATAATAACAGGCAGCACAGTTTAGTGGCTCAAAGCTTGGGCTGCTTTGTGTGAATCTCAGCTTTGGCTTTGCTAGCTCTGTGGAGTTTCTGTTACCTTTGAATTAGTTTGTGCAAGGAGATGGGAAACAGAAGCCAGCATCTACCTGGTCTGAGGCCAGCCTTCACATGGAGGCCTGCCACAGACTCTGGGATGGCAAGGACATGGGCTTTTCTCAGAAAAAGGGGGAGGAGGATCCTGTCAGGATGAGTGTCTGTCCGGTTGGTGTCTTTGCCTCACTTCATATATGGCCCAAGGCTTAAGGTGGAAATAGTTTGGATTCAAGGCAGTTCTTGGGAGTGTTTGTAATATACAAAACCATCCAAGGCACATACAATGCTTATCTGTAAAACAGAAATAATCATCCAAAAACCCCCAAACTCACTGCTGTGGAGTCAGTTCCTACTCATAGTGCTCCCCCCCCCATTAGGTTTCCAAGACTGTAAATCTTTATGGAAACAGACTGCCTCATCCTTCTTTCGCAGAGCAGTGGTGTGTTTGAACCATTGAGCTTTATATTAGCAGCCAAATGCCTTAACCACTACGGCACCAGAGTAGCTACTTAATCCTAATCAGGGTATTGTGGAGGTTAAATAAGTAATACACACAAGGTACTGAGAGCAGGGCCTGGCACAGGGTGAGTGCTCAACAAAGACAATAGTAATGATACAGGATGGTGGGGTCTTTTGCTATCTTTAGGGAGCTCTGGTGGCACAGTGGTTAAATGCTCAGCTGCTAACTGAAAAGTCAGTGGTTCAAACCCACCAGCCTCTCCAAGAGAGAAAGATGTGGCAGTCTGTTTCTATAAAGATTACAGCCTTGGAAAACCTACTCTCTGTCCTATAGGCTCTCTGTGAGTCATAGCAATGGATTTGATTTGGGTTGGTTGATGTGTTTAAGGTCCTTGGTTGGCAGTTCTGATCCACCAGCGACATCACAGAAGAAAGGCATGGTAATCTGCTTCCATAAAGATTAAAGCCAAGAAAACCCTATGGAACAGTTTTACTCTGTGACACACAGGGTTTTCATGAGTCAGCATCCACTTGAAGGCAATGGGTTTTGCCATTTTTGAGAGAAATTTCAAAATTACTTTTCCCTCTTTTACCAAATAACATCCCAATATCCACCAGACTTGAATTGCTGGCAGTTCTTTGCCAAGGTACTGTTGCAACCATTTTTGAATTATTTTAAGCATAATTTTTCTTGCATGCAGTATTATTGATATCGTTCAATAATTACTGCAGTCTGTTGGATCATCTTTCTTTGGACTGGGCACAAATATGGCTCTCTTCCAGTCAGCTGACCAGGTAGATTTCTTCTAAATTTTTTGACAAACAAGTGAGTGCCTCTAGAGCTGCATCCTTTTGTTGAAACATCTCAATGGGTATTCTATCAATTCCTGGAACCTTGTTTTTTTTTTTTTTTCCTTCCCCTTTTTTCCAATTCCTTCAGTGCAGGCTGGACTTCTTCCTTCATTATCATTAGTTCTTGATCATGTGCTACCTCCTGAAATGGTTCAAGGTTGATCAGTTCATTTGCATACAGTGACTGTGTGTATTCCTTCCACTTTCTTTTGATGCTTCTTGCATCGTTCAATATTTTTACCATAGAATTCTCCAATATTGCAACTCAAGGCTTGAAGGTTTTCTTTAGTTCTTTTAGTTTGTGAAATGCTGAGTTTGTTCTTTCCTTTCGGGTTTCCAAATCCAGGTCTTTGCACATTTCACTGTAATATTTTACTTTATCTTCATGAGCCACCCTTTGAAGTTGTTTTGTTCAGCTCTTTCATCATTCACTTTAGCTACTCTCCATTCGACAACAACTTTCGGAGTCTCTTCTGGCACCTCTTTTGGTCTTCTCTTTCTTTCCTGTCTTTTTAATGACCTTTTGCTTCCCTTCATGTATGATGTTGTTGATGTCATCCATCCTACAACTTATCTGGTCTTTGGTTGCTGGTATTCAAAGTGTCAAATCTATTCTTCAGATGATCTTTAAATTCAAGTGGGTTATATTCAAGGTTGTATTTTGGCTCTTGTGGACTTGTTTTAATTTTCTTAACTTCGACTCAAAACTTGTATATAAGCAATTGATCTGTTCCACAGTAAGCCCCTGGCCTTGTTCTGACTGATGGTATTGATTTTCTCCATTGTCTCTTTCCACAGATGTAGTCGATTTGATTCTTGTGAATTACATCTGGTGAGGTCCATGTGTATAGTTCCTATTTATGTTGTTGAAAAAGGGCATTTGCAAAGAATAAGGCATTGGTCTTGCAAAATTCTGTCATGTGGTCTCTGGCATCATTTCTATAACCAAGGCCATATTTTCCAACTACTAATGCTTCTTCTTTGTTTCCAACTTTCACATTCCAATCACTAGTAACTATCAATGCATCTTGATTGCATGTTTGATCAATTTCAGACTGCAGAAGTTGGTGAAAAATCTTCAGTTTCATCATCTTTGGCTTTGGTGGTTGGTGCATAAATTTGAATAACATTAGTATTATTGATCTTCCTTGTAGGCAAATGGATATTTCCTATCACTGACAGCATTGTACTTCAGGATTGATCCCGAAATGTTCTTTTTGATGATGAATGTGATGTCATTCCTCTTCAATTTGTCATTTCCAAAAATATTAGACTACATGATTATCTGATTCAATATGGCCAATACTTGTCCATTTCAGCTTGTTGATTAATACCAATCTTTATGTGGTCCATTTCATTTTGACAACTTTCAATTTTCCTAGATGCATACTTCATACATTACAGTCCAATTATTAATGGATGTTTGCAGCTGTCTCTTCTTACTTTGAGCCATATCCCACCAGCAAATGAAGGTCTCAAAAGCTTTATTTCATGCACATCACTAAGGTCAACTCTACTTTGAGGAGGTAGCTCTTTTTTATAAAAAATTATTTTTATTTTTACTGTGATTTGGGTGAAAGTTTAGAAAGCAAATTCATTTTCCATACAGCAATTTACACACATTTTGTTTCATGACATTGACTGCAATTCCCCATAATGTAACAGCTTTCTTCCCACTTCCTCCCTACAGTTAACTCTTCCCTGTGTCCTCCCCTCCCATCAATCCTGCCCCTCCCCAGCTGTCTCCCTGTGCAAACACTGCCCTTCTTTTCTCTCACAACTGATCACTCCAAGGAGTGTATCTACCTGATGTAAATGTTCACCCTATATGCCTGTCTATTGTTTGGCTGGAAGCCACAGGAGTGAGTTCAGTTCCAGACCTGAAGACTAACTAGGTGCCATAGTCTTGGGGGTCTCACCAGACTCTATCACATGACCAAACCTGGTCTTTTTTCACAATTTTGAATTTTGTTCCGCATTGTTCCTCCACTATATTCAGGATCCCTCTGCCAAGTGGTTGACAGTGGTAGCCAGGCACCATCTAGTTCCTCTGTCTCATAGTCATATAGTCTGAGGATTGCATGGTCTACTAGTCCCTCCAACTAATTGTTTCCATGCATCTTTGGTTTTCTTTATTCTTCTTTGCTGTGGACAAGGAGAGACTTATCATTGCATTTAGATGATGCTTGCAGGCTTTTTAAGACTGCGGCCACTACTCACAAAAGTGGATGTTGAACAATGTTTTTGAGTAGTATGTTATGCCAATTGAGCTTGATGTCCTCTTCGACCATGGTCCCAAGCCCACAGGTCTGATTACTCACTCCCTTTGGGTAGTTGGCTGTGTCCAAGAAGCCACCACAATGTTATCCCTTGTCAGCTCTACTATACACCTGGTCATTATTACAGCACATATTAGCACTTGTAGAAGCATGTCTGCCAACCATGGTCATGGGCACACTCCCCCCTGCCTAGACATACTCAATCATTCAGCCTGTCCACCCATCTATCTACCTATAGATCAACACTTGCTATCATGACAACGCAGTACCAAACTCACTGTCGTCGAGTCAATTTGCTCATAGCGACTCCTCCTTGGGTTTCCGAGATGGTATCTCTATGGAAGTAGATTGTCCAGTCTTCCTTATGAGGAGTAGCTGGTGGGTTTGAACCACCAGCCTTCTGGTTAGCAGTCAAATGCCTTAGGCACTACACCACCAGAGCTCCCAAGAACTCAGTACTGTATATGCAGAAGGGTTCATCTTTGTTGTCTGTACCTCCTGTGTACCTCTCTAGAGGAGGCAGCTCTTGAACATGGATGAGGAACTGCCAGAAATTCAAGCTGGATTCAGAAGAAGATGTGGAATGAGAGATACTGTCAGATGGATCTTGGCTGAAAGTAAAGAATACCAGCAAGATGTTTACCTGTGTTTTATTGACTATGTAAAGGCAATTGACCCTGTGGATCATAAAAAACTATGGATAACATTGCAAAAAATGGGAATTCCTGAACACTCATTGTGCTCATGAGAAACTTATACATAGACCAAGAGACAGTCATTGAACAGAACAAGGGATGCTGCATGGTTTAAAATCAGGAAAGGTGTATTAGGGTTTTATCCTTTCAACATGCTTATTCAATCTGTATGCTGAGCAAATAATCTGAGAAGCTGGACAATATAAAGAAGAGCACAGCATCAGGATTAGAGGAAGACTCATCAACAACCTGCAATATGCAGATGGCAAACTGCTTGTTGAAAGTGAAAAAGACTTGAAGCATTTTCTGATGAAAATCAAAGAATACAGCCCTCAGTATGGATTACACCTCAACATAAAGAAAACAAAAATCCTCATAGCTGGACCCATAAGCAACATCATGATAAATGGAGAAAAGATTGAAGTTGTCAGGGATTTCATTTTACTTGGATCCACAATCAATGTCCATGGAAGCAACAGTCAAGAGATCAAATGACATATTGCATTGGTTAAATTTGCTGCAAACGACCTTTTTAAAGCCTTAAGAAGCAAAGATGTCACTTTGAGGACTAAGGTGAGCCTGACCCAAGCCATGGTATTTTCAATAGCCTCATATGCATGTGAAAGCTGGACAATGAATAAGGAAGACCACAGAAGAATTAATGCATTTGAATTTCTGTATTGGTGAATGCACCATGAACTGCTAAACAAGAAACAAACCTGTCTTGGATGAAGTACAGCCACAATGCTCCTTAGAAGTGAGGATGGTGAGAGTTTGCCTCCCACACTTTGGGCATGTTAGTTCTTGGAGAAGGACATCATGCTTCGCAAGTAGATGGTTAGTGAATAAGGCAAAAACCCTCAGTGAGATGGCTTGACACAGTGGCTGCACCAATGGGCTCAAGTATGGCAAGGATTGTGAGGATGGCGCAGCACCAGGCAATGTTTCGTTCTGATGAACATGAGATCTCTATGAGTCAAAACTGACTTGATGGCACCTAACAACAATAACAACGACAACAACCCACCAGGCATTATGCAATGCGGTAAGGGTATTTTTGCTCTGTTTCATTTGTTCTGTTTTTTTGTGTTGTTGTTGTTGCTGTTGTTTTGTTTTTGTTGTTGTTGTTGCTGTTGTTTTGTTTGTTTGTTTTAAAACCGTGTCGCCTGTTTGCATAAAGATTACAGTCTAGAAAACTTTATGGGGAAGTTCTACTTTGTCACATGGGGTCACTATACGTGGAAAATTGACTCAATGTCACCTAACAAAACAAAACAAACTCACTGTCACCAAGTGGATTCCAACTCATAGTGACCCCCATTAGGTTTCTGAGGCTGTAAATCTTTATGGAAATAAATTGCATCATCTTCCTTCCATGGAGCAGCTAGTGGGTTTGAACCACTGCTCTAAGCCAAAATCTGTATCCACTACACCACCAGAGCTCCTTAATAACGATAAGGAGAAACTAAAATAAAAAAGCTTTTACTTAAAAAAAAAAAAAACAGTGTAGCCTTACTGGCTGGCTCTTCCTGACCTTTTTTAGAGTTGTCTAAGGATAATAGTGTGTGGTACTTCAGGGACAGATATTAGAAAGGCCATACTATGTGCAGTTGACACTTTTTGCGGTTTGATGTCAGTAGAGTGACAGCACTTTGTTCCTTCTATTGGGGAATGGGTTATGATTTGTGGGTGAAAGTTACACTTCCTCATAATTGTCCATCACACCCCAAGCACTTATTCATCACCCACCAAAGAGGTCTTTACAGTGACATGAAAAGAGGCAAACTCTTGTGGAACCTTGGAAGAATTATTTGATAGCATCTACTGTACATTTAGAGGGAGCTCTGGTGGCGTAGTGCCTAAGGCATTTGACTATTAACCAAAAGGCGGGTGGTTCAAACCCACCAGCCACTCCTTGGAAGAAAGATTGGGCAATCTACTTCTGTAGAGATACTGCCTCAAAAACCCAAGGAGGGGTCGCTATGAGTTGGGTCCGACCCAATGGCAGTGAGTTTGGTTTGGACTGTACATTTAACAATCTAAAGTCAACCTGAGAAGGATTTTTTTTTTTTTAAATTGAACAAGAACCCCATGTTGAATAGAGCCCTGGTTCATCAACTTAATGTGGCAGCTGCTGTTGACATCAGAGTCAAACCATAGCATGTAAGGATGGAGCAAGCAAGCAGTCTGACTCTGCTCAGATGCTCATCTGATTTAAAAATCCCAAAGAAGTCTTTGCCAAGTATGAAGAAGATTATTTTATATGCTGAAGCAAAGAGCGCATCTGATCTTGGGGTATTTTAATTAAGAATGTAACATTATTACTTCACTGTTAGGTCCAAAACATGAGAAAAGAAGCATTCTTCCAATTCATCATGGCAAGTGTCACCAGAAGGACTTCTTGGGAGTGAGCAGTGGGACACGGTGTCATTGCTGTGGAGCCAATTGTGTCATAAGGGAACAGCGTGGCACTTGGAACCGTAAGACTTGGGCCAAATTCCTTTAGACGTGGCTGTGATTTACTTTGGCCAATGAAATGTGGGCTGAAGTAATTGGTGTCCCTTTGAGGAAGAGGCCTTTAAGCCCAGGGCTTGGTACATCACGTCCCATTGCCCCAGCCACAGACTGATGACACTCCTGATGGGAGTTTTCCATCCCCTGCATCCTTGAGTGAGGGTTTCATGTAACTGCATTCCTGATCCAAGACAGGCATGTAGCCTGCACAAAAGATGAACTGGTATTGGGTGCAGAGATTGAGTTTGGGGCTTATTTATCACCACCGTTTAACTAGCACAACATTCCCTAAGGGCCACATCCTACACATACCCAGTGGAGCCTCATAAATTTGAGAGCTAGCAGTTATATTCCATTTTACAGATGAGAAAACTGAGGCTCTGACAGATTAAGTCACAGGGCTGACTCTGAAATGGATGCCTTCCCCACCACACCACCTCCTACTGGTATGTAGCAGGTACTCAGTGCACTCACATACAATCTCTCAGACATTCACTCTGGGTTGTGTGAACATTGGTGACCATCACCCATTTGAAGCGAGAGGAGTCATTTCTAATGGGAAGAGAATCAGCAGAGAGTGATTTCAGGTACCACACCCATCACCCCAATGCACAGGCAAAAAACAAACAAAACAAAACAAATTTAACTGCTGTTAAGTCAAACCCAAGTCATAGCAACCCCTCCTTGGGTTTCTGAGGCAGCATCTCTACAGAAGTAGATTACCCAAGGATTGGCTGGTGGGTTTGAACCACCAGCTTTCAGGTTAGCAGTCAAGTGCCTTAGGCACTATGCCACCAGAGCTTCTGCACAGGAGGACTGTTCAAAAGTGTGAGGTCTACCAGATCCCCACCATTTGATTCTTCTATGCCTGGATCACCTATGAAGCTACATTCAAGCATCAGAAACATAAACTTCCAGAAAAAGGGATAATGAAGATTCCTCCAAATATTAATGAGCTGCTCTGTGTCAGGTGCCCCTGAGCCATGTAGGTGACATAGAGGAGCAAGCTGCTGAACAGAAAGGGAGTGTGGTGGAGCGGGGGACACATGCTCCCTTTCAACAGGGCAGCTGCTATTCTGCTAAGCATCCTCAGGTAAGAAAGTGGGACCAGTGTTGCCACATCTTCCTATTTTCCTAGAGAAGTTGAGAAATACACATATGTGTAAGGGAATATATATATTATGTGAAAGGCAAGCTCCTGATTTTTAAATTGTGACAAGTACTGTAATCTGAAAAATTAAAACAATATGGGCCACAGATCACCTGCTGCGTCAAAAGGTTGTAACAAATACAGTTAAATTTAAAAAAAAAAAAAAAAAAAAAACAATATGGGCCAAACAAAACACATCCCCAGACTGAATGTGGCCCCTAAGCCTCCAATCTGTGACCTCTGGAAAGGTCTAGAATCATTTTGCTCCTCGAAAGAATGTTACTGGGGGCAGAAACTCCTTGTCTAAACAGGGAGTATGTCTGGAAATACTGACGCCTGTCTGATGTGTGGGTGGAGTTGGCTGCCATCTGGACCGGGGCATTTCAGAACTGTCACCTGCTTCAAGGTATTCCATAACTGGAGGCTTAGTTCTTTGACTTTGGGCTTTGTCTTCTGGTTGAAAATAAGTTAATCCTGACTGCCTTCTCAATCACTCTTCCCTTAGTGAAAAACAGTAAGTGTGGAGGCAAGATACTGAAGTAGGGCTGGTGAGTGGGGATGGTGAAAAAGGATGGCTCCCTCGGTTGGGGTGGTGGGAAGATGGAAGAGAAGCTGAAGGTGGGTGTACCTGGAGGCTAACTTAGCCTACTTCATGATTTCCATCCTGGCCTGAATGGTAGCCAAAGCTGACCTCCAACATAGGATCTTAACTTCCCAGCAGTACCCGAGGAAGGTCAGTTAGCCTCAAGGGATGGAGGGAAGCTTCAGTTGGGCCTAGGGAGCAGTTGACATGGAACCCCTTGAACCCAGTTTTCTCAAAGGCCTACCAATTTTTCATCCTGTAGCTGTATGTACAAAATCAAGAATTCCTCTCTCTTACTCAACCTTGTCCACCTCTTTTAATTTCAAGCAGGTTCTGGGACAACACAGTCTTATACACCCAAAGTCTGGTTGAGAGTTGGGGTTGCTAAAGGCAACAGTAGCCAGTGATGTTGTTGTTAGGTGCCATTAAATTGGCTCCAACTCATCGCCACCCTGTGTACAAGAGAATGAAACACTGCCCGGTCATGCACCATCCTTACATCCTTGCTGTGCTTGAGCCCATCGTCACAGCCACTGTGTCAATCCATCTCATTGAGGGTCTTCACCTTTTTGGCAGACTATCTACTTTACCAAGCATGATATCCTTCACCAAGGAATGGTCCCTTTTGACAACATGACCAAAGTAGGTGAGAGGAAGTCTGGCCATTTTAGCTTCCAAGGAGCATTCCAGATACACTTCTTCCAGGACAGATTTGTTCATTCTTCTGGTAGTCCATGGTACTTTCAGTATTCTTCACCAACACCACAACTCAAAAGCATCCATTCTTCTTCAGTCTTCCTTATTCATTACCCAGCTTTCACATGCACATGAGGCAATTGAAAATACCATGGCATGGATCAGGCACCCCTTAGTCTTTAAAGGGACATCTTTGCTTCTTACACTTTAAAGAGGACTTTTGCAGCAGATTTGCCCAGTGTAATATGAGGTCTGATTTCCTGACTGCTGCTTCCATGGATTTCCATGGATGGCCAAAGCAGTTTATTAAAATACATTCCACTCAGTGTCTGCAGAACAGAATCAGAGAAAGAGGCAATTCTGAAAAGAGTGATATAATACTGTCTCTACAGATGAGGGACAGAGAGACCCAAGAGATGTTTGAAATCACTGTGTTGACCAAAAACTTCATTATCCTGGAAACAACGGGGTGATTGTCCAGTGGCAGACAAGGCAAAGTGCTGGAGGCTTGGACCAGCTGCAGTTGAGTCTGTCTGAGCTGCCTGGGCAAAGATTTCCACAGGCTTGTGCCTGCAGTGGAGGGGACAACTCTCTTCCTGGAGAAGGCAATGGCCATTGAGCACTGCAATGTGGGGCCCACAAGGGCAAGCAGCCTTGTCACCTCCTTATAAGAGAGTCACAAAAGTTAGTAGGAAAAAGGCATCATCCTCTAAATCTATTTCAATTAATAAACTTTCTACCCTCATCAAGTCACCAGATACAAATCAAATCTGGCTAAAGCATACATTGGTGGCTCTGTGGTAAAAGACTTGCCTTCCTGGTGGGAGACCTGGGCTCAGTTCCCAGACAATGTACCTCATCTATAGCCACCACCCATCTGTCAATGGAGGCTTGTCTGTTGCTATGATGCTGAACAGGTTTCAGCAGAGCTTAAAGATCCATTTCTGAAAATTAGACTATGGATCACAACCATCCGTTTCACAACTGATCATTGAAGGGGCCAGACCTGGCAGAATTGTGTTCTTTTGTGCATGGGAACTCCTGCCATGCCTCACAGCTCATAACAACAACAGAATAGACATGCCGGTGGAAGGGAACCATCTTTTCTAGCATAAAAGCAAAATGCTGTGGAGAGAGAGAGTTTTAAATGTATCATTTTATATTTTAGAGGAAGATTTGGAGATCAGAGAAAATTAAAATTTAACACCTAACTTAAAAAGGGGAGCTCTGGTGGCATAGTGCCTAAGGCACTTGATTGCTAAACCAGAAGTTTGGCAGTTCAAACCCACGAACCACTCCTTGGAAGGAAGGTTGGGCAATCTACTTCCATAGTGATACCGCCTTGGAAACCCAAGGAGGGGTCGCTATGAGTCGGGACTGACTTGATGGCACATAACAACAACAACAACAATTTAAAAAGAGAAATAGGAATAGTTCTGAAATGTCATCCTGTCTCCCTCTAGCACCACTTTCTGATGTTTTAAAGACATCAAGAAAAGAATTAGAGTTTTTCACCAGACCCAATCTTACAAATAGTTGCTTTTCGAATTCCTTCTCAGAGCTTAGCAAATTATGAGAGAGGGTGAGGGGGATGCTATAGGGGAAACCTGGTGTTCCTGGCACAGGCAAGTGAATAGAAAGAGAAGGTGTTACGATATCCTCAACCCTTTTAAAGAATGTCTGCCAATTATTTCAACCAAGGCCCAGGTTCTGTGCCTCCTAATTAGGCTGACATAGCCAATTTAACCAAAGAAAAGGAGTCTGGGAAGCCACTCTCCTCCTGTCTCTACTTCTTCTATGTTGTCATTTGACTTAGCAGTTGCTATAGAGATTATCAGTCTTTAGCGGATTGTCCATAAATTGAATTTGCATCAGATAAGTCAAATTTGTCAGTTTTGAGGAAAAGTAAAGAGCTCTACTACTTTGTTTCTTGATGAGATTTCCTTGACTCTTGAAGATGCTCCCTTTCTGGCTGCTCAGCTTCTTCCACATTGCACTCCTGAGGGGAGGAAAGGTTGTTTGAGTCTTGTGTTCTGTAGCCTCTACATGTAATCTCCATAGTTAGCACCAGCCAGTGGCTCTCCATGATCATTTGGGGATAAAATAAAACAAAGTCTGTGCTTCAGCAACAGATCTAGTAACGGGGCACCAATCACAGACTTTTGTCTCCTCTGTGATCGGAATGGTGCTGGTGATTGGGTTTTCTCTTCAACAACTGTATTTAATTTCATTCATCTGCACGAGCTGCTTCCTCCTTCCCTATAACACACTGCTGGCCACCAGTACGTGTGTTGGTTTGTCCCTGTTTGTTCTTTGTCTTTCAGCAGGTAATTACTTGAATGACCCTGCTTTATCTTTGAAAATGAAGCAAATGTTTAATAAAGGCGACTCCATCAAGTCTTCTGCTCCCAGGAGGCTGGGATGGAAGCACGCAGAGAAGGGGGAAGCAGACTGCGTGTCTGTCCCATGAAGGCCATTAATATGGCTTTGATGGCAGGATGGGAAAGAGAGCTTCCTGTGCTCAAATGAGCCTGCCTCTCCTTTGGTTTGGCTCTAAATCAGGGCTTAAGGTTTTGGTGCCCTTAAAAAAATCTCTCATAGGTGACAGATTGACCTGACACCTGAACGAGACTCCCAGTCTGAATTCTATGAGTTAGTGTGTGCAGCTGTTAGAGCTGACCAACTACTATGTACACGACACCTCAGTTTGTCATGCAGAAGTGGCTTGTGTGTTGCTGTGATGCTGGAAGCTATGCCACTAATATTTTGAATACCAGCAGAGTTACCCATGGTGGATAGGTATCATTGGAGCTTCTAGACTAAGATAGACTAGGAAGAAAGGACTGGCAGTCTTCTTCTGAAAATCAGCCAATGGAAACCCTATGGGTTACAATAGAATGTTGTCCAATATAGTGCTGGGAGATGAGCTCTTTAGATTGGAAGGCACTACAATGTCTGCAACAATGGGCTCAAGCATACCAATCATGAAGCTGGCATGATACCAGGCAATGTTTCATTGTGTTATACGTGGAGTTGCAGTGAGTTGGAGCCAATTTGATGGCAATTAACAACAACACTACTATTGAGACCTCTGGATCTCAGATCAGATGCCCCCTCCTCTTGGAAGCTCTCTTAACACCTCAGATGAGCCCAGGCTGAACCTAGAAAGGTGAGGCCTCATCCTCAGATGAGCCAGAGGATGACCTCAGTGAGTGCGGGAAGGGATGGGGCTGGATCTCAAAGTGATCTCCTCTGTTAATTATGGGGTCGATGGAGTCTATTTTCACATGTAACAGAGAAGGTTCCAACAGACACAGACATTTTTTTTTCTGGACAACTCAGCTGCAAGATTCTTAAAGACCAAACCAGAAGCAGTTCAGGAAGCAAGAGCAGGTAAACCAAGAATTGCAATTCAATATTCTGATTCTTAAAACAGACCTACTTTGTTTGAGTTCAACCAACCTGTGATCAAATTTAATTTTCTTACCCATGTGAGTTATCTTTTATTCTCAACCTCATGTTAAGTCCACTATTTAAAAAAAAAAAAAAAAAAAAACTCACTGCTGTCCAGTCGGAGCTGACACACAGCTACCCCTCCTTGGGTTTTTGAGGCAGTATCACTAACGAAGAAGATTGCTTCTATTTTTTTCCTCATTATAAATTTTTTAAAATCACACTTGGGATTTTCTCTGGTTGAGTACAGAGGGAGTCTTACCTAAGACTTTGATCCAGGAAATAGTAAGAAACAAAAAATGAAACAAAATAATAAGAAAACTCCTGTGATGATAAACATCTGTCTTCTCTTTTTCATAGCTAAGGTGGGAGATCAGTATGCTTTTTCAGCCGAGCACCCTAATGCATTTGGGGGATGGACAGGAAGGCCTGGAGCTCAGAGAGTGTCGGCCATAAGGAGACTCTGTTCTGCATGGAAAAGGAACAGGCATTGAACATCAGGTGTTCTGGCTGCATGAGGGAAGGAAGGATGGAGGTAGCCTAGCAGCACAGCTGGAGGCTGACAGCAAGGAGAACCATGGCAGGATGGTGGTTACTGCTTCACCTCACGCCTCTTCTAGGAACTCACCCAGCACCTCTGGTCACAAGGGAGGACCCCAAGTCAGGTTGGACTATCCTAGTGGCTCATTCTCCTGGCTGCAGAAGTGGGCACTCCAGTCACTGGAGGGGTTAGTGGCCTTTCCTCACTAGGGAACTCACCTTATGCAGCAGCCTGTGGGACAGTGGTTGGAAGCATTGGTTACCTCACCTGCTGTAGGCTCCTGGAAGATTAATCTGCTGGGCCCCACTACTGGGGTTCTAAGCCTGGGGGCTCAGAAGGAGACTGCCCATGACGAATTCCTGTGGTAGGACTGGTCAACAAATGACCTGGATTCAATATTGTATTGTGCTTTCCTGTGGGTTCCAAGGTCCCCTCATGTCCCTTCTCACTCTCTGTCCCAACTTCCTGTAACAACCCCTTGTGCTAGGCCCTGCAGCCAGGAGAATGAGGCACCAGGATTGTCCAGCCTGAAGCAGGGACCTCTTCTGTGATCAGAGGTGCTGGGTGAGTTACCAGGAAAATCAGGGGAGGACAGGTGGACTTCTGTGCAGAGAGAAGTACATGGCCAGAGATCATGCGCAGTGTGCCCGCAGGTGCACAACAAGTGTTCCCAATGTCGCCAGGTATAACTGAGTGGTCCTGAACACCTGCCTGGGGCCTAGTGAGAGGAGACAGGCCCCTCTGCAGCTCTAAACCCTGCTCTCGGCTAACTACTTGGTGCCCAATGAAACATGAGGGGAGTGATGGATAATGGTCTCTTTCTCTTAGTTATTAAAGGCAACCCTGTTGATCAGCCAGGTCCTGTTGATTATGTGACTATGTGTGAGTGAGTATGTATGTCTGTGTTGTGTGTATGTGTATACATGAGTGAGTGTGTGTGCCTGTGTGTATGAATATCTATGTGTGTATGTGAATAGGTCTGTATACATACATATGTGTGTGTGTGTGTGAGTGCCTGTGTGTGTACATGTGTGTGTGTGACAGTGGTGATGGGGGGGCTGGTTCTCCTCTCTTGCAGTCAGATCTGCAAGCATTGAGCTTCTTTTTGGGGCTAGTGTTCATATCCTCCTACATCCTTAGCTGCAGCTAAGACTGCTTTTCTCCGTTGAGATCACATGATGTTGGGCTGTATGGGCTCTCACAGGTTGTTGAGTTGGTAGGATATGCTTCAGACTCAAAATTCAAGTCCAGCACAGGTGAGCAGATGTTTCTGGACTTGCCCACAAGCTAAGCAGTACACACCTTGCTTCTCTGAGAGAAAGCCATGCCACTTATGTCAAGCCCACCTCCTTCTGTCTGTACTAATACCCATCCCAGAAGCATTTTCTATTAATCTCCCCAAGTCCTATCTGGATCGGCAAGATTATACTGTTTTATATGTGTTGAAATGAACATTTAGAGGTATGGAGCAAGGTCACCCAGCAGGGTTGCACCCTAGTTGGGGTCAGAGCCAGGTGCTGGCTCCATGTTCCACCCACGCCAGGCACACTGGTAACCCAGACCTTCAGGGAAGGGCATACAGTGTCATGGCTGGGGGCAATCCTGTCCATTGTAAACCTGGATGAGTGGCACCTCCTCCATTTCTTTATGGCTATATAGGACAGTCACTTCACGGTGAACAGAGTGAGATGCTTCCTGGCTTCTCTTCCCAACCCTGCTGAATTGGGCCTAGGATTGGGAGAATAGAGCCATTGGGGAGAACAGGGCCTTTGTGGTCTCCCAGTCCTGTCTTCATGTTGATCTCTGTTATGGGTTAAATTATATTCCCATAAAAATATGTGTAGGAATATTAACCCCTATACTTGTATCCCAAGGAACTCTTGTGGCTCAGTGCCTAAGGCATTTGACTGTTAACCAGAAGGTTCGTAGTTCAAACCCACCAGCCACTACATGGAAGGAAGACAGGACAATCTACTTCTGTAAAGATTTACTGCCTCGGAAACACAATGGGGGTTGCTATGAGTCAAAATCAACTTCTTGGCAGTGGATTTAGTTCTTTTTAATATTTGGGAAGTGTCTTTGTTACACTAATTAGCTGTATCAGTGTAGGGTGTGTTTTAAACCAATCACTTTTGAGCTCTAAAAAGAGCCGATTAGGTACAGAAGCAAATAAGCACAGCTAGGGGAAGATAGTTGCCAAACCATGTAAAGATCACCAAGAAACCAAGGAAAAAAAAGCTGAAAAGTGGAAAGGACCTTTCCCTAGAGCCAACAGAGAGAGCCTTCCCTTAGAGCTAGCACCCTGAATTTGGACTTCTAGCCTCCTAAACTATGAGAAAATAAATTTCTGTTTGTTAAAGCCACTCACTTGTGTTATTTGTTATAGCAGCACTAGGTAACTAAGGCAGTCTACTCTCTCCTGGGCTGCACAGCAACCAGGGGCACCTTTAAGCCAAAGAAGCTTTGCTGGAGTGCCTCCGAGGCTGAGAAAGAAGAGCAGCACTGCCGCCCTTCAGGTCTCTCACCATATGTTACAGGGAATAAAGAAAAATGTCTTCTAGGCACTCAGAGGGTCCAATTAAAAGAGAAGAGTTTTATAAAAGCAGCACAATCCCCCTAAATTATTACAACATTGTATTTGAAGGAGAAGGGCAGTACTGCCAGGACTATTCCCCAGAGTCAGCTGCTCTTGCCCTAGGAACACGCTGCAGCACAAGTGCCCGAACCGAGCCTATAATTTTATTTTCCTGAGTGCTGCCAGGCACATGTCTCTAAAAGCCCAGAGTTCCAACTGTTGTATCCCTTCTTCTGAATAGAAATGCAGGCCAGGAACCAGAACCAGAAAATAAATACATAAAACCATAAACCTCATGTGCTGATGCAGCTAAAAGGCAACAGATATGGGCCTTCCAGGAAAGCGAGGCTCCACAAAGCAGTCTGAATCCCCCCTGGAAACATAGCTCAAAATCAGCCACTGCTCCTGATGTGAAATGGCCACCATAGATCTTTTTGAGTGTCTGCCCAGCTCATGGGGTCCCCTTTTCTGGGAACTGCCTCCCCATCAATCACTTGACTGGTCAAGTGAAACCTGCCATCTCAGGTTGGAATTGAAAAGACCAGCTGATCTGTGCCTATGGCAGGACCTGAGAACGAACTTTTATAAGACTTTCCTTCTGGAAGATGGAGGAATAGGCAGACAAGTGACACAGACCATCTTCAACAAAGAAAAGAAAAACCAATTGACAGACTTATAAAAGATAATCCTGGAGCCCTGAGCTTTGAAAGGAACTATATAGAAGTGGATTAGGCACCAATTAGTGGAAAAACCTGAACGAAAACAGTGAGTACAGAGACTGTCAGAGCTGTGGACTGTCAGCTGCTCTGACGGGACAACAGCCTGAATATTTCCAAGTGGTTTTGGAACCTAAGAATTGACCTAAAGATCAGCCCTGGTCACCAAGGACTGCAGGGACAACTGCACTGGTGGCCTATGACTAGGAAGGGAAACAGCAAGGGTGGAGACAGCCTGAGCTATTGACTTTCTGCTGTCTGGAGCGTGAAGCCATTTTGATTGTTTACACAGAGCAGCCATTTTGGATATTTAAAGTGACTGAGGGTGCAGTCATTTGGAATCTTTACAAGTGGCAACCATTTTGGATTTTAAAATGATAGCATTCTCATTTGGATTCCAGAGACCTAAGAATAGGTTCTGTTCGCCAAGGTCAGCAGGGACATATGAGAGGCTGACAACAGGAAAGGCGACAGGTAGTGAGTGTATAAGTGCTGCCAACCAGGGAATAGAGGAGCACAGCACAGTACCCTGCTTACATAGATAACATATAAACAAAACAAAGAAAATAAAAATCATGGGCAAGTCACTCCAACATACAATCACCAATTAAATATAAATACAAAAATGTCACAATGTCCTGGAGATAACAGAGTATCACAGTCCACACAAAGAAGCAAGATAAAGCAGGAGAAACAAGGGACCAGGATATAGACCCAAAACACATTCTTGAGGAAGACACAGCATTGGAATTCCCCAATAAGGTATTCAAAAGAATTATATTTAGGTATCTTCAATGAGTTGAGAGACAGATCAAGGAAAACACAGAGAAAACCCTTGAACAATTTAAAAAGACAATACAAGAACAAAATGACAAAATAAATGAAAAATTAGAAATGATACAAAATCTACAGATAGAAATCCAGAAGATTAATACTAAATTTTCAGAAATAG
>NW_006921604.1:3682746-3683726 GCF_000298275.1 Orycteropus afer afer | reverse complement strand
AAAAAAAAAAAAAAAAAAGACTTTCCTTGTGAAAATCCTCCCAGTCTCTTTCTTAGGCCCTGCTGCATCTTCCCTTGAGTCCCATAACGCACACCACAACCACCCTGTCTTCTGATCATCTGTATGCTTTTTTTCTTAAATGACCTTGGATAGTGGTTACCAATGCCAACCACTCAGAAAGGAATCAAAAGTAGATATTCTGGTTAGAGTGGGAGGAAAAACGTGGAACAAAATTAAAAAACACAAAAATGACCAGAATTACTGGTTGGATAGAGACTGGGGGAACCTCTGAGACTATGGCCCTGGGTTATCCTTTGGGTCTCGAAATGCACTCACTTCCGTGGATTGGCTCTCAGCCCAAGAGTAGAAAGACCTACATGCACAACACCTTCCCCAAGGAGATGCACTCACCTACTCTAGGGAGATGCACCCCTTAGATCAATCATCCATGAGACATCAGAGGAGCAGTTTTCATATGGAGGGAAAGCTGGACAGACAGGAATGCATAGATAAGAAGGGCACCTGGAGGGGGTAGTCATAGGGAGGAGAGGGGAGGAGAGTTTTTTATTGTTGGGATTATAATCAGGGCCGTGAAACCATTTTAAATGTGCATGAACTGTTGAGAGTAAAACGAGTCTGCTGTGTAAATTTGTACCCAAATCACAACAAAAAATTGAACAAAAATGACCTCGGGTTGGTTTTAGTACCTGCACGACCACCACCAGGACCCCTGCTCACATGGCTCCTCTCCATCAGTCCCTCCCATCTAGCTATGGGCTTTCCTGGTGCCAGCAAATTGAACTGATAAGGAGTTTTATATCCTCAGTTGTTAAAATAATCAAGATGAAAGCTGAAGACTGGGTTTTTTGTTTATTTTTAACACCATTAACTTAATTCTGGAGAGGTGTTTTCACCTTTTGTTGTTGTGTGACATGGAGTCCATTCTGACTCATGTTGTTGTTGTTGTTGTTATGTGCCGT
>NW_006921604.1:3663758-3665277 GCF_000298275.1 Orycteropus afer afer | reverse complement strand
CGCTATGAGTCGGAAACGACTCGACGGCACTTAAAAACAACAACAACAAACACCCAGTATGCATACTTTCTTATGGAAGTCCCAGGAAAATAAGAAGGAGAAAAAGAACTAGCATGTACTGAGGGCTAACAAAGGGCTGTGCCTTGATTTTCTCACTCATTTTCCCAATGACCTTGTGACAAAGATATTATCACCCTCATCCTGTGCTTTAGGAAACTGAGGCTCAGACAGGCTAAGCAACTTGCCCAAGATCACATAGTTAAAAAGTGTGGAGGTAGGATTTGAACTCAAGCCCATAGATAGTGTTCCTACCATACTGTCTCTCATGGAGGAAAAAAGATAAGGTTGTCCTGGGAAAGCAAGCTTGAACCAATAACCCTTGCTCTATACAAGCTGAGTTGGAATCTTCTTTACACACCTGCAGACATGGGAGAACTCTTCCAGTTAGAAGGGAGCTCTGGTGGCACAGTAGATAAGACATTTGGCTGCCAATCAGAAGGTCAGTGGTTCAGACCCACCAGCTGCTCAAGTGGGGAAAATGAGGCAATTGACTTCCGTAAAGATATACAGCCTTGGAAATCTGATGGGGGTCGCTATGAGTTGGAGTCAGCTTGATGGCAGTGGGTTTGATTTGGTTTATTCCAGTTAGAAAGTCCTCAAATATTTGTCAAAGAGCATTTGCTGCAAAAAACAAATATTTATGTGCACCCTTCCCAATAGCCCAATCATTAGTTATAGTTCAATATGTCTACCTTTCAGACAAACACTTTCAAAGGAAAAACACGTGTCTGCTCATTAGGGTCAATAGTAGTTTCAGGATGCAAAGGGCTGTGGAATATTCTTGGCATCCACCACCCTGGCCAACTGTTAGTCAACTATCTAGTGGAAGCATCTGTGCAAAGTGGAAGGTAGTAGGTTGGGCATGTATTTGTCAAGAGTTTTCCCGCCATTAATCTATTTACAGAGAAGACTCCGGAGACTCTTATGGAAAGTTCACAAAGGTCACATGCAGGAAGAAAGGTGAGACCAGGGTGGAGTCTGCAGAGGGAACACCATGGAAAGTATAATCTGAGGGAGCAGCAGCGGAAGGTTGTGGAGGGATGACTTTGAGAGTTTAGGTAAAAGAGTAACAAGAGTCTAGATCATGGAAGAGAGTTAAGCTGAGCCAGGGAAAGTGGGGAGGGAAGAACCATTTATGCTACCTATAAGCGATGAAGTGGAGGATATGAGCACCGCCTGCGCAGCAAGCCCTGCCTGCAGGGACCACAGGATTGGGCAGGCTGAATCTGTGGTGGCTGCAAATAGAGCTACTCCAACCTGTGCTGTGCAGAATGGAGAGAACACAGGGACTCTGTTCTGCTTACCTAGTGCTCTGGCAAGAAATATACCACAAATGGAATGTTCTTAACAAACAGGAGTTTATTCTATAATTTGGAGGCTTTAAGTCCAAGTTCAAAGTGCCAGGCTCTAGGGGCTGGGTGAAAGCCCCTCAACCTTGGGGTCCAGCTCTGCCTCCTGC
>NW_006921604.1:3658557-3663453 GCF_000298275.1 Orycteropus afer afer | reverse complement strand
TGGAGTTGATTGCCAGTCTCATCATGGGGAATAACTACCACCAGCTGCCCAGCCACTCAACCAGGCCCAGCCATGTTGACACACAAACATAACTACCACAGACTCCAAGGAAAGTATTCCAGCCAGTAGGCCCTGATGATGGCCCTAGTACCTGGCATCTTGGGAACTGGACTGAGTGGCAGCCCATTCTGCCAGAACATCAACTCCAACAAAAAAAACCCATGGTGTTGAGGCCCAAGGAGCCAGAACCAAGGCAGCCCTGTCCTAAGACACCTGCCACCTCTTTGTCTTCATCCTCATCTCCTGGGGTAGAAAGTATGGGGTCAAAGATGATGAAACTTACAAACATCCCCCTTCCCCACTGGAGCATTTGTTGGGGGAAGAATGAGAAATACTGAACACATAGATCCACATTCTTTGTTCTCCAGGGCAGGCAGAACTGCAAGAAGATGGGGCCCTGGACTGAGATATGAACCAAGACATTATGAGGAATAAATTCAAAGCCACTCTGTGGTGCTAAAGGAACTCTGGTGGCATAGTGCCTAAGCATTTGACTGTTAACCAGAAGGTTGGTGGTTCAAACCTACCAGCCACTCCATGGAAGAAAGACTGAATGCGGTATAGTAAATTACCTGGTACGGCTTTTCTAGCCATAAGTCTTTGTAAACTCCATGGTGGAATTTGCCATGAGCAACTGAGTACCTCCAAATTGTTAAAGTTATCCATCTGGGGTATTTCTGTTGGGAGCAGCACAAAGTAATTTTCTGTGAAGTTCGCTGTCTCTCAGGTGTATAGAATTCTGATGCTGGGATTGGTCAGTGGTCACTCTGCCAGGCTCAAAAGGAGCCCTTCTGGAAGCAGAAGGAATCTCTCTGACTGCTGGCTGAGAAAAACGTGCTACTGAGAGAAATTCGCCTCTGAGAGACTGAGAGACACGGGCTACTGGGAGAGAGACTGAGAGACATGCGCTGCTGGGAGAGAGACTAAGAGAGACTGTTGGCTGAGAGACTGAATGTGTTCCTGAATTTTAATTGTAGCCTGTTGCTTCCCTAATAAACTCCATATTCTGTGAGTTCTGTGTGGCCACTGCAGCAAATTATAGAACCCAGCAAGAAGGTGGTGGGTGCTTGGGAGGAATGATTGGTGCCAGTGTTGGTAAAAGGGCTGGAGAGAGGCAGCATGTCTGGCTTCATAGGAATAGGCCTTAGGCTACTGATGGTGATTCTGTCCTTCTCTTGTGGGGTTAGGAGAGGTCAGAAGATGCAGCCTCCTTGTCCCTTTGGCATGGGGCAATCTACTTCCGTAAAGATTTACAGCCTCAGAAACCCAAAGGGGGTCACTATGAGTCGGAATTGACTCAATGGCAGTGGGTTTGGTTTTGATTTTTCTGTGGTGCTAAGAGCAGGGCAATGATGCAGGATGAAACTGCCTGAGTAAGATCTCAGAGGTGAATGGGTAAAGGCTTTTTCAGAACAAAGATGCCTAATATGATGTTCAGTTTGGAGTCCTTCTTTTATCTATCTATCTATCTATCTATCTATCTATTTATTGTGATTTGGGTGAAAATTTACAGAGCAAATACTTTCCATACAGCAATTCACATAAACTTTGTCTCATGACATTGACTACAATTTACCACAATGCAACAGCTCCCTTCCCACTTCCTTCTGATAGTTACATCTTCCCTATGTCCATGCCTCCATGCACTCCTGCCCCCTGAGCTGTCTCCCTGTGCATAAGCAGCCCTTCTTTCTCCCATGCTTGTTCTCTCCAAGGAGTGTATCTACCCAGTTGGGAGTCCTTCTAATAATTCCTTCCATAAATACTCATTGAATACCTTCCCTAGGCCAGGTACTCCTAACCACCAACCACCATTCAATAAACTCCTTTACATACAAAAGTCTTCTGACACTGAGTTTTTGCGGGAATTGAGGGTCTTTGTCTTTGGGATTTAATGTGGCACAAAATACAGGGCATGGGCAATAAGCAGAAACCATCCGCATGTGGAAGGAATCCAGTGGAAGGAAAGCTAGGAGCTGGATGATAGAAAGCTATGACATCCCAAGCAAGTTGAAGGGCTCTTATCTATATGCTTAAGGGGGCATTTAACCCCATTATGACTGGGCCTCATTCTCTTGCCCATCACCACTGCAGTTTGGGTCCCTCTTTGAGGTTAGTTTCTTTCTGGGTGATTTTTAGCAACTGGATTAAGGGACCTGGCCCATGTTTTCTGGTCCTCACCACCACCACCTAGACTTGGCACAATTTTTGGTCAGCTGATGCAATGGAAAGAACTTTTTGAAGGGACATGACAACATATTTCTTTATGATGCATCTTTCCTTTAAATGAGATGCTAGCTTAGAGAAAACAGAACATCCTAAGCAAGAAGGTATTGTTGCTGTTATTAGGTGCCATCGAATTGGTTCTGACTCATAGCAACCTTACATACAACAGAATGAAGAGCTGCCTGGTCCTGTGCCGAGCAAGAAGGTAGACAGCAGAAAACGGGCATCTTTATTATGGGGAAGATAATCACTAGTGTGCGTAGTCTTCCAGTTGTGCAGATATTAATTTCCTCAAATGGTCACAATGCAAATATTAAATTAAAAAAGTTAACATTTAATGAATGCCTACTGTATGCTTGATCATAAGATCACCATGAGTTGGATCGACTCCATGGCGACTACCAAATAGCAACAGAACTGCATGCATTTTTTGCCTCTTGGACTTTTAACAAAAGTATCACTGAAGTTATGCAGGGTCCCCAGCCCTGGGAAGTTCTTTAGCTGAACCCAGGGTAAGAAGACTGCTGTTGTTGTTGTTGTTATGTACTGTCGAGTCAGATCCGACTCATAGTGACCCTTCCTTGGGTTTCTGAGGCAGTATCATTACGGAAGTAGATTGCCCAACCTTCCTTCTGAGGAGTGGCTAGGCAGTACCAAAATCATCTGCTCATGTCCAGGCTGCCTTCCTGTTGGGAGACACAACGCTGGGTGTACAGTGGGCCCCTGTCAGCAGGTCTGTGTGAGGGTCCCCTAACAAAGACCCAGAACTGAGTAAAGATCAGGGCTAGAAGTTTGATGCCACGTTGGCCCAGAATAAGAACTCCCCCTACTCACACCAGATGGTGACATTTTGGAAATTGAAAGGGAGCACAAAGACTGATGGGAGGAAAAATCCTCAACATGGACAGAAAATGAAATTCCCTCAACTCACCCAAGCATCAAATAGACAAGCCAAAAAACAAAGTAAGACGAAACAAGAATCCCCAAGAACAAAAACAAGCAAACATCACACACCATGCTAAACATTGGCATCTGTTTTTTTTTTAAAGGTCTTAAATCCAACCTGTGTTATATTAAGGTGAGTAATTCTCATTTATCTCCTCTAAGAACAGAATTTGACAACTAACAATGACAATTTACCTTCATATTAATAAGTCTTATATAACAAAACCAAACTCACTGCCATGGAGTCAATTCTGACTCATAGCAACCCCCACTGGGTTTCTGAGGCTGTAAATCTTTATGGAAGTAGATTGCCCTATCTTTCTTCAGTGGAGAGGCTGGTAGGTTGCTTTATCCACTACACCACCAGAGCTACTTAACTCTTATTTAAAAAAAAAAAAAAACTCACTGCGTGGAGTGAAATCTGACTCATAGCGATCCCTTTTTGGAAGTAGATTGCCCAGTCTTCCTTCCAAGGAGTGGCTGGTGGGTTTGAACCTCCAGCCTTCGGGTTAGCAGTCAAGTGACTCAGGCACTATGCTACCAGAGCTCCTAAATCTTACATATAGCCACCTGCAAAATACAAAACCAGTAAACCAGTTGCCATGGA
Organism: Orycteropus afer afer; assembly: GCF_000298275.1. Classification (NCBI taxonomy): domain Eukaryota; kingdom Metazoa; phylum Chordata; class Mammalia; order Tubulidentata; family Orycteropodidae; genus Orycteropus; species Orycteropus afer. The sequence goes on along the minus strand of NW_006921604.1, from coordinate 3,659,615 downwards.
GTTGACTCCAACTGATAGAGACCCTATGTGTGTCAGTAGAACTATACTCCAAAAGGTTTTCAATGGCTGATTTTTCACAAGTAGATTACCAGGTCTCAGAAGAAAGGACTGGTGATCTACTTCAGAAACATGGGTCCATTCTATTTCCACCTCTGGTGGTGAGGAGGTGGAAGTAGAGTCCACCTATATTTTGGAATGGAGAAATATTAAAATTATTAGGAATTTCATTTTACTTGGATTCACAATCAATGCCCATGCAAGCAGCAGTGAAGAAATCAAATAACATATTGCACTGGGCAAATCTGCTGCAAAAGATCTCTTTTAAGTGTTCAAGAGCAAAGATGTCACTTTGAAGAGTAAGGTGCACATGACCGAAACCATGGTCTTTTCAATAGCCTCACATGCATTCGAAAGTTTCACAGCAAATAAGGAAGGCTGCAGAAAATTTGATGCATTTGAATTATTGTTTTGGCAAAGAATATTGAATGTACCAAGGAATGCTAGAAAAACAACTCTGTCTTGGAGGGAGTACAACCCGAATGTTCTTTAGAAGCAAGAATGGCTGGACTTTGTCTCTCATACTTTGGTTATGTTGTCAAAAGAGACATGTCTCTGGAGAAAGATATCATTCTGGATAAACTAGAGGGTCAGGGAAAAGGGGGAAGACCTCAATGAGAAGAACTGACACAGTGGCTGTAACAATGGGCTCAAGCATAGCAATGATTTTGAAAATGGTCCAGGACGAGGCAGTGTTTCATTCTGTTGCACATAGAGTCACTATGAGTCAGAACTGACCCAATGGCACCTAACAACAGCTACTTCCACCTCTAAAGCCAAAAAAAAAAAAAAAAAAAAGGAGGTCTGGTGGCATAGTGCCTAAGGCATTTGACTGTTAACTAGAAAGCTAGCTGTTCAAACCCACCAGCCACTCCTCAGAAGGAAGGTTGGAGGTTGGGCAATCTACTTCTGTGATGTTGTTGTTAAGTGCCATCGAGTTGTTTCCAACTCATAGCAACCCCATGCACAGCAGAACGAAACACTGCCCAATCCCGCGCCAG
>NW_006921604.1:3630272-3657936 GCF_000298275.1 Orycteropus afer afer | reverse complement strand
TCGGGAATTCCCATTCTTCTCAATGTTATCCATAATTTGGCATGATCCATACAATCAAATGCCTTTGCATAGTCAATAAAACACAAGTAAACATCTTTCTGGTATTCTTTGCATTGAGCCAAGATCCATCTGACTTCTGTGATACCACCTTGGAAACCTCTGGGTGGACTCAAACCTCCAACTTTTGGTTACCAGCTGTGATGGTTATGTTTGTGTGTCAACTTGGCTGGGCCTGGTTGAGTGGCTGGGCAGCTGGATGCAGTATTCCCCATGATGAGACTGGTAAACCACTCCATGGTGGAATCTACTGGGAGCAGCTGAGTAGCTGCCTTTGGGTATGTGGTCTGCTTCCTGTACATAAGGAGAGGCTTTGAGAGTGGTCTCTAGCCTATGGCACACTTGGACCCTGCATGTAGCCGTGTCGTTGCTCAGCAGCCTGCTATGCTCTGCTGACCTTGGGACTTAAAATGGACTTAAGTTAATGGCCTGCTGTGTGGTTTGGTAACATTGGGACTGTGCCTTTTTACTTGTCAACCTTGGGGTTCCTCAGCCTCAACAGCCGACAGCTGTCTGAGTGAAGAGATGCCTCTAGCTCCAGTGGGCCAGGAGCAGGAGGCAGAGCTGAAGCCCAAGGTTGAGGGGCTTTCACCCAGCCCCTAGAGCTTGGCACTTTGAACTTGGACTTAAAGCCTCCAAATTGTAAGAATAAACTCCTGTTTGTTAAGGCCATCCCATTTGTGATATATTCTTGTCAGAGCGGTACTAGTAACCAGAATACCAGCTGAGCACATTAACTATTGTGCACCACCCAAGGACTCAGAAAAATATCAAACGACCTTGAAATAAGCTTATGAGTTAAAATCATCCTCCTCTATAGATGACTGGGAATGTGACAGGATATGTGGAGAGAGTTCTTTGAACAAGGACAACTCTGAGAGTGAAATGTGGCTTCCCCAGGTTGGGTGCAACCCTGCAGCCACTAAGATGTCACCTCAGGACGAAGTGCTCTGATAGCAATCAGGGATAGTACCAGATAGTTAATTATATTAAAAACATCAGTGCTTTGTGCAATTATTTAGGTAATTAACAAATAAGGATTACATTTCTATTTCTTTTTCAAATTCTGATTTGGGACCTTGGGTATTTAAACACTGAGACACTTGTGACAATTGGAGTTTAGCCACTATGGGAGTTATTGTTTCCTGGAGTGAAGGGAAGAAATCAGATAAAAAATTGCACTAGAAAGCGAAATTGGATTAAAAAAAAAAAATCAATTAGGTAACCAGGCTATTAAAATGGAAAATAAGTCTGATGTCATTCTGAAAAATAAAAGGGTTGAGTCACCTGCAGGGCCACCTAATTAAGCACAGGAAGTAGCAACTGAGCTGGAGTGATTTTCCCCGTTAATGTCAGTATTTCAAAACGAGTGAGGCATTAGGCCAAGAGCATTCCTCCTAATCAAAAAGTGGAATCAGTTCTTTTAGCCCACAGGGCATCTTGATATACTAGAAGCTGACAAAGAGCAGCTGAGGAATATGTTAAAAATTATACCTACTGCACCGAACAGGGGAAAAACTGAGCTTTCTATGCTAGGTCTCTGAGTAGCAAGTTACCAAGGCATTGGAGACAGGCACCAGACCTTTGGGGCAGGAGCAACACTGGGTAGGGATAGGGGTGGGGGAGGCGTGCAAGTAAGCCCATCTTTATATGTGTTACAAGGAATGTGTGCAAGGGTTTTCCCAATGTCTCTCAGGAGCTCTAGTAGTGTAGTGCCTAAGGCATTTGACTGCTAACCAGAAGGCTGGCGGTTCAAACCCACCAGCCACTCCTCCGAAGGAAGCTTGGGCAATCTACTTCCATAGTGATACTGCCTTGGAAATCCAAGGAGAGGTCACTATGAGTCAGGTCCAGCTTGACAGCACATAACAACAACAACAACTTAGGAACTCTAGTGGCACAAGCTGTGTACGTGGTAGCTCAAACCCACCCGGTAGTTTCACAGAAGGCCACCAACTTGCTTCTGCAATGATTACAGCCAACTATGGGCCAGTTCTACTCTGTCACAATTGGGGTTGCCAGGAGTCAACAACAACTCAGAATTGGAGTGGTTTTCATTTTGGTCCTGCCATAGCTTGAAGGGCTGACAGCCAGGTCAGGGTCTTGACAGCCAGGTCAGGGTCTTAACAGCCAGAGGTGTGGGACAGCCAGGATACTCTGAAGAATACCTTCCATGCTCCTTCTCCTGAGCCGTTGTGGGGGCCTGACCAGCCTCCCCTCCATGTCCTCATCAGTCCCAGACTATTGAAGTGGAAAGTGCATTAAGTCTGGGCTGCTCACTGCCTCACTCCCATCTGGGGAAGTATGCAGGCCCATGCCAAAGTGCACTTGGGGTCTCTGGGTCTGGGTATTCTAAGCCACATGTGGAGCAGGGCTCCCAGAGGCCACTCTGGTCTGATTCCAAACTAGAGCCAAACCCAACAAGTACAAGGAGCTGTCCTCCAAGACCTAGTATTCAATACATTGTTCCCTAACCTCACCCCCTCTCCATGGGGGTTATCAAAGGCCTGTTTCCTTTTGGCCGCTAGGATTAGCATAGTTCACACCTAGGTCTTTTGATGTTGGTTTGTTGTTTCATGTCTATTATTTAACTTTGCTAATAAGGCAAAAATCCAGGGACTTCAATCCCTGAATCTGGCATTCTGATTTGGTAGGGTTAGAGACTGGGATTGTTTGGAAGAATTGAGCACCAAAACTGAGTTAGGCACAAAAATGAAGGGGGACTTCGTACCCACAGGAAAATGGCTGCTTTTGCTGGAAGTGTGGAGTATGTGTCCCCTGATCTGCAAGGCAGGCTATTCTGAGCATTACAATGACTCCATCAGCTGGATGTGAACTGAACAACCTGAGCTTAATTAGTGATTAAAAACAAAAATTGGCCACAACCAACTGAACCAGGTTTTAGGCAGTGCCCTCAACCCTGAGGATTGCCCAATGTGTTCATGATGTTAACCACAGAGAGTTAAACGATTTAAAATGCTCTGCTTATAACATTAACCAACAACAGAAATGACTACTTTCCCTCAAAAGATACTTCTTTATTATGTCATCTTGAAATTGACAATGTAGCAATGGGTTTCCCCTTTAATTTTTTTTTTTTTTGCTATTTATGCTTTTTTCTTTCTTTTTTATTATTGTAAAAATATATATGACACATTTGACAATTCAATGTTTTTCACATGTATAGTTCAGTGACACAAATTACATCATTTTAACATTTTACCCCCATAAAAGACACCAAATGCTCTGCCATTGAGTCAATTCCCACTCATAGTGACCCCATTGGGTTCCCAAGGTTGTAAATCTTTACAGAAGTAGATTGTCTCATCTTCCTTCTGTGGAGCAGCTGGTAGGTTTGAACCACTGACCTGGTTAGCAGCCACATGCCTTACCCACTACACTAACCATTACTATCCCTATAGGACTATACAACAAAAACACAGCAAATAAATATCTGGTGCTCCAATTTTTTTTTTTTTTTTTAACAAATTAGCCAATTTTGAACCAGGTGAGCTAACCCTAAACCCTTTTTGAGACTGCCTTGAGGGCAATAGCTGCCACATAAATTTATCTAATGCCAAAGAATATTGGGTAGTGTGGTGATTATGTTTTTGTGTCAGCTTGGCTGGGCCTGGTTGAGTGGCTGGGCAGCTGGTGGTAGTTATTCCCCATGATGAGACTGGCAATCAACTCCATGGTGGGATCTACCACAAGACTGAGTAGCTGCCTTTGGGATGTGGTCTACTTCCTGTATTTAAGGAGAAGCCTTGGGAATGGTCTCTAGTCTATGGCATGCTTGGACCCTGCCTATAGCCGTGTCGTTGCTCAGCAGCCTGCTATGCTCTACTGACCTTGGGTCTTACAATGGACTTAAGTCAATGGCCTGCTGTGTGGCTTGGTAACATCGGAACTGTGTCTTTTTACTTGTCAACCTTGGGGCTTCTCAGCCTCAGCAGCCAGCAGCTGTCTGAGTGAAGAAATGCTGCTAGCTCCAGTGGGCCAGGAGCAGGAGGCAGAGTCGGACCCCAAGGTTGAGGGGCTTTCACCCAGCCCCTAGAGCCTGGCACTTTGAACTTGAATTTAAAGCCTTCAAATTGTAAGAATAAATTCCTGTTTGTTAAGGCCATCCATTTGTGGTATATTTCTTGTCAGAGTGGCACTGTTGTTGTTGTTATGTGCCCTTGTGTCAGACCTGATTCAGTGACCCCCTCCTTGGGTTTTCGAGGCGTTATCACTTTCGGAATTAGATTGCCCAACCTTCCGAGGAGTGGCTGGTGAGTTTGAACCGCCAGTCTTCTGGTTAGCAGTCAAGTGCTTTAGGCACTGTGCTACCTGAGCTTCCAGAGTGGCACTAGGTAACCAGAATAGGTAGCAATGTTGGGAGCTTTGGGAATACCAAAACCCAAAACAACCAAACCTACTACCAATGAATTGGACCCATACCAACACTATTGGACCAAACAGAACTGCTCCATAGGGTTTCCAAGGTTGTAATTTTTACATAAACAAGTTGCCACATCTTTCTCCTGCAGAGCAGCTAGTGGGTTCCAACCACAGAACTTTCAATTCGCAGCCGAGCACATTGTGCGACCAGGGCTCTTTTAGAAATAATGATGTTGTTGTTGTCATGTGCCGTCGAGTCAAACCCGACTCATAGCGACCCCTCCTTGGGTTTCTGAGGCAGTATTACTACAAAAGTAGGATTACCCAACTTTCCTTCTGAGGAGGAAGGTTATTATATTATTATTAGGAATAATAATAGGACATAATTAAGACAATGGGAGCTCTGGTGGCGTACTGCCTAAGGCATTTGACTGCTAACCAGAAGGCTGATTGTTCAAACCCACCAACCACTCCTCAGAAGGAAGGTTGGACAATCTACTTCAGTAGTGATACCGCCTCGGAAACCCAAGGAGTTGGTCACTATGAGTCGTATCCGACTTGATGGTAGTGAGTTTTGTTTTTGTATTTTTAATTAAGACATCATGAGAAGGAGATAGAGTTGGACAGTTAAGTATATCCTCCGTAATATTAATTAATCTCACCTAAAAAATCTATTCTAATTAGAGGGCCCATTGAGGGTGGAGGTGGTGGAGGGAGTTGGTGTCTGAGTAAATTAGAGCATGGTCTTGGGAGTCTAACTTTGCAGGGTTCCTTTCCCTGGACTGCTATTTTCAGCTGTGTGACCCTAAGCTAGTCACTTCACTTTTTGACCTTCAATTTCCTCATCTATTAAATGGAACCAATAACTGCACCATCTTTGTAAGGTCCTGATGAAGTTCCCAGGGCAGTCTTGGGAAGAGTTTGTCATGGTTACTAGCACAGAAAGTGTGCAGGACTTGTGTTGGTAGCTACTCTATGAACACCTTTGTTCTAATGTAGTTCTTTTTAGATAATGGATTAGAAAAGTAGATACATACCCTCCTTAGAGTGATCAGGCATGGGAGAACAGAAGGGCAGTGTTTGCACAGGGAGATAGCTCAGGGGGCAGGAATTCATAGGAAAGAAGGACACAGGGAAGAGGTAACTGCAGGGAGGAAATGGGAAGAGAGCTGTTATACTGTGGGGAATTGCAGTCAATGTCATGAAACAACAGCAACAAAAAGGCAAGAGAGGAAAACATGGATTGAATTTTAATAGATGTTGATGCACTCTGATCTGATATGTGATAATTTCATAACATCACTTAGAATCACCATCATTATTGCGTGATTTCAAATATGAGAGAAAAAAGAAACATGAGTACAAAGTAGAAAGCAGGGACCCAGGGCAGTCTGGAGATCATGGGAAAAGTCTCTGTGCAAATTGCAGCCAGTGTCCATAAAGGGAACATCCTCAGGCTAATATTTTCCATGGCTCAGAGAACGGCAGGGGTCCGCAGGTCAGACTCACCACCCGCACTCACTGTGGTATCCACAGACAGACAAAGGTGAGGCACAGAGGATGTGCCTGGAGGCCTGCAGCTGTCTGCCCAGAGTAGAGGTGGCATCCAACTTTCCGGCATCCAGGACCCATTCCCAAGGTCCACATCCCCTCTCTGCTTGTACAATCTCTACTACCCCTCCATGTGATGACATCTGCTTCCTGATGTATGTGGGTCAAACTATGAGTTAGCCTTGGGTTCAGTTATCTCTGGAAAGTTCACTAAGGTGAAACCCCTCTCATGTGATAGGGTCAAAGTTCAAATATCACTTTGAAGCAGACCTGGAAGTTAGTCAGTCATTTTGGGAGGAGATTAGAAGGGGAGAGATGAACTCTCAGGCAGCTGGAACCAGGTACCCTTGGGGCAGCAATACTCAACCCTTAATTGTGGATTCCTGTCCACATGAAACCATCTTCCCTTTGAGTCCCAACATTGTTTCTACATACCCATCCATCCTGAGTCAAATCATCACGATTCTACCTGACCAAGAGGGCCTGGGGTTCAAGTCCAGACCCTGCCACTCACTGGCTGCATGCCTCTGGCTTAGACAAGGTAGGTGCTTGGGCCTACATGCTCATCTGCTAAGCAGGGACTGAGCATAATTGATTAAGGGCCTGGGACATCATGGGCCTATTACCTGTCCCTCTCCTGACTGACTCAGCCCCTGGGTTTGTGCAGTCCCACGTGGATAAGTGTGCTCCAACTTTAGCTGGCCTGATGCCAGCTCCAGCCTGCCTGTCCTTCTCTCCAGAGAGGCCCTGACCCTTGGCTTGGTGCCCTGCCTTTGAGCCTGGCATCAACACTAATGTGCAGGGTGCTGAGACCAGGAACAGGTTGCACCTGTCACTCTCATTCAAGTAGAGTAACTTTTCTGTTCCAATGATTAGCTTCATGAGGAAAAGGATGACATCACCAGTCACTATGTATTTACTCTGAGAAGGCACTGGACCATCCTGCTGCCTGCCCCACAGCAGACATGCCCTCTGGGCCTCAGTCAGAGAGGGTCTATGGCCACGGCAGCCAACATTTCAACAGTGACACAGCTTCAAAGTCTGGGGCCAATATATTCCAAAAGCCTCTCCATAAGGGGCCAAGGAGCTGTCTATGCCTCTGCCAGGAGCAGGCTTCATTTGGTACAAGCTGGAGGGGAGAGGGAGCTGTGTGGAAAAGAGAAGCCCAGAACAAACACAAGCTCTTTATTGGGTATATAGAGGGATGTAGCAGAGTATAGGGATATTCATGGATTCTAACTCTGGAGATGCATCTCATGGATTCAAATCTTGCTTCCTCCTCTTAGCCTCTCCAGACCTCAGTTTCCCAAATAGCATCCACTTGGTAGGATGTTGTGAGGAGTAGACAATGTGTGAAGTACTTAGATTGGTACCCATGATTCACATGTAGGTGGTAAGGGTAGGTGACCACATTAAAAGATAGGGGCCATTCTTCCAGTTTCTTAGATAAAAGAAAAGGCACATACAACTTTTGGTACTTGTCCATGGAGATAAAACCTGTATTCAAACCTAAGACAGTCTATTGCCCAAGCTAACTATTGTGTCCCCAGCCTCAGTGAAATCCTGGTCCCATGGTGGGACCAACTAGGTGGGGCAGCAGTCACATGATGGGGAACCAGAGACAGGAAAGGGAATCTGATGAGTGAGCTCTAGTGGAGATGAGAGATGCCAAAGTCAACCACCTTCACTTATTTGACTGGTCGGCTTTCTTGTGATGATTCTAAATAGCACCTGAGGGGCCAGCCTTTTTGTGGGACAGGCAGAGGCAGTCTGAGGTCCTCTGAAAGACAGGGAAGTCTCCTCATGAAAAACTTTTCCTCCTGGGGTCTGTCAGTTAATGACTGAAATGTCTACTGTTAGAGAGTCATTTCTTTGTCTAATACTCAGGCCTCTGTTAAAAAGTAGACCCTTCTGGGACATCAAGCTCAACTGGCATAACATATGACGCAAAAACATTGTTCCACATCCTACTTTTGTGAGTAGCGACTGAGATCTTAAAAGCTTGCAAGCAGCAATCTAGATGCAACAATGGATCTCTCCTTGTCCAGAGCAAAGAAGAATGAAGAAAACCAAAGATGCATGGAAACAATTAGTCCAAGGGACTGGTACACCATGCGATCCTCAGCCTATAGGACTGTGAGACCAGAAGAACTAGGTGGTGCCTGGCTACCACTGTCAACCACTCAGAGGGGGATCTCTGTAGGATATCCTGGATAGAGTGAGAGAACAACACTCAAAATCATTTAAAAAAGGGGGGGGGGGACCAAGTTTGCTGATCTGATAGAGCCTGATGGAACCACCGGGACCCCTATTTGCCCTTCAGGTCTGGAATTGAAACCACTCCTGAGGCTTCCAACCAAACAAAAGACAGGCATATGAGCTGAACATTTATTTACATTAGATATAAACATTCCGTGGAGAGATCAATCATGGGAGAATAGAAGGGCTGTGTATGCACAGGGAGACAGCTCAGGGGGCAGGAGTGCATGGGAGGGAAGGACATATGGAAGAAGTAACTATGAGGAGGAAGTGGGAGGGGAGCTGTTGCATTGTGGGAAATTGCAGTCAATGTCATGAGACAACGTGTATGTGAACTGCTGTATGAAAGATGAATTTGCTCTGTAAATTTTCACCCAAATCACAATAAAAATTAAAAAAAAAAAAAAAAAAAAAAGCAGACACTTCTGGGAGGAGAAGTCTACTTGTTGTCATGTGCTGACGAGTGGGACCAGACCTGACAAGTGGGACCAGACCTGACTCATAGCGACTCCTCCTTGGATTTCCGAGGCAGTATTTAATTAGCTTTATTGATTACTCTCTGTGGGTTGCATGCAAAGAGGTTTGAAAGAACATAGGAGAGAAAGTTTAAGGATGCCTCTTATCTGAAAGGAAATAACAATGAAAACAAAGTTTTATAGCTTACAGAGACCACTCCATTTTCAGATTGTCCAAATTGCAAATGTGCTTTGCTCACTCAAGTGGCTGGGTAGTTATTTGCAATTTACACAATGCTGTCACTCCCATTATCCCCTGGGGCCCTCCAAACTATCCTGTGAGATCATCCCTGATTTATAGATGAGGAAACAGTGTATGCCCCCCCACCATGGTTTCAGAAAGAAGAGCAAATGGGTCCAAGTTCTGCTACCTATGTCACTTTTCCTTTGTGTACTGGGGAAGAGGGATAAGCCTGAAGGGTAGGGGAGGGGGTCACAAAGACAAAAGACCCATCTGAGAAAGATCTACCCCTCCAAAAATGTTGGGGTAGGGGCAAGTTAGAGTCAGGCTGGAAACATTAAATTGCTTAGTGCCTTAGGGTTCTCTGGAGAAACAGAGCCAGTACACACACACATGTAGATTTATTTAGAGGAATTGACTCACATGTGATTGTGGCAAACTGTCAAGTCCAAAATCTGTAGGTCAGGGGACAGGCTGGAAATGCCATCAGTTTTGTGTCCTAAATTGGTCAGGCAGTGATGGAGAGAGAGATTCTGGGAGGATGTTTTCTTATAGTCTCCAGGCAGAATCCTCTTTTAGGAAGCCTCCAGTTCTTAGGGCTTTCAAGTGATTGGACAATGTTCACCCAAATTATGGAAGGTAATCTGCTTTACTTAAGGCTAATTGATTTAATCACATGGAACCACATCATAACAACATCTAGACTGGTGTTTGACCAAATAACTGAACAGCAGAGCCTAGCCAGATTAATTAAAAAACTTAACCACCACAGTTACTTAATTACTGTTATGAGAGTGCCAACCACCATTCCAAGAACTTGACATGTGTTATCTCACTTAATCTTACAACAGCCTCTTTGTGGAGATTGGAAATGAAGGCCCTCAACCAGTGGCCAAATGAAGGCCCTCAACCAGTGGCCAATCTTCCCTCACAGTCTTACATGGGAGGAAAGGCAAGGGGCTTCATCTTATTTCCTTCCCAATCTTTGAGGAGAGCTTGTAGTGAATAGTCTGCTCATCTATGATGTCTCTGGGACCCCTTTGGCAGTGTGCCGAGTCACTTCACTTTGCTATTTCTTATAAAATGAGGGTTACGGGGCCTCTTGTCCCTGGAACATTTTCCTAGTACCCTGGCATCTATCTTGGAAGTTATCCTAATACCAAGCTGGCATCACACAATCATTTTGCAAGAAATCATTTATGTGTCCATACACATATTCTTTCCTACTTTCAACCATTCAACTGACATTTGTTGAGCAGTTACCAGGGTCAGACACTGTGTAGAATGCTGGGAACCAGTGGGAACTAAATCTTACCTTCGCAGAAGTAAATTTACCTTCACAGAGACTGCAGCATTGAGGTTACTGGATGTTCTCTCTGTCTTTGTGTAGATTGCAAGACCAAATGTGTGGTCATGTAAAGCTTACAGAGTCAAAGTCTGAGGGTATTCTGGCCCCATGAAGAATGTAGAGTGGTGTCCCCTTCATGTTCTGCCCTCCTGGAGATTACAGAGTCAGAGTCACTTGGTTCTGCCTTTCAGGTGATTGGAGAGTCAGGGCCTCCCAGATGTCCTAGCTTTGGCAACTCTACCCTAGAAAAGAACAAGCCTATCTCATTCTGTCTAACTGTTTATAGTTTACCTGCAACCTCAGCTGCTCCACAGAAACAGATTCTGCCTCCCATGTTAGAACCAGCCACCTTTCTAGATTTGGAGAACTTACACTCCTCATGGTGCTAGACCCTGCCTACTAGCCCCTCTGAGGTAAACTCATTAATTCTATCCAGCTGAATGCTCACCTTCAGTAAACCCAGGGCATTTGCATGCACTGAATCTTTTTGAGTCCACTATTGCTAGACTGTGCCTGAGGCATTAGGAGTATATCAGAGATTCAAATGGATTTGGTCCCTGCCTAGAGATAGACTCACAAGATGAAAATCACATGCAGTTATGGGGTGAGGGGTGTGAAAGGAGGGCTCTAACCAGTTTTGGAGGGACAGGAGAAACCTCTTCAGTTGGGATGGGAAGGATAAAAGAGGTAGACTTGTCAAGGTGGGGAGAAATGAGTCTCAGCTCAAGCAAAGGCCTAGAGCAAGAGAGAACCTGGCCTTTGCAAGGATCTGAAAAACATTTAGGGACAGGGTCCAAAGGAATAAGGGTGGCAGGGCAGAAACTGTCCCCAAAGAGGCAGACTTCAGCTCAAATTCTGTTACCAATTTTGGGCAAAAATATCCTTGGAAAGTCAAACAAGCTAAAAAAAAAAAAAGGGGGGGGCATTTGAACCAATTCCAGATCCATCTCCTGAGCTTCCATTTGTCTTGAGTAGAGTGATGGAGAACATGGGCTTATTCTCGACCGGATTGCCATTCACATCTTTTTAATCTCTCCCATCACCAGGATAGGGGATGGATGTGTATGTGAATGGAGCAGACATCAATATCAGGCAGAGAGAATCAACGCTTGTTTATGTGGCCGTTTGAGAAGTTGGTGCACTTGATGACCAGACGCCAATCCTGGTCCTTGCTTGTAGCCAGTTGTCAGGTACTGTGCCAGAGGTTCAGGGCAGCAGACAATGGGAGCTTTAATCCCAATGGGCAGGTTTGGTGCCAAGTCTGGAAATAAAAAACAGTGGCTCACACTCTTACTCAAGACACCAAGGAGAATGGCATTGTGTCTGGAGGCCTCCAAAGCCTTGGTATCTCTCTGTTCTTGTATTTGATTAAGATAGTGTAGGTCACAGGCTCAGGTTATGACCGGGCACTTCATTTGAAGCACTGTCGTGGCTTTGTTAGTGGTTCTAATACTACATTTACACTAATGTTTAAATGACTTTCACATCTCTTCTTTTACTTGGTGTGCAAATAAATAAGAAAAGATGGGGTAATTTTTATGTCTAGGCATAAGTTCTCCTTTAAGGAGATGCTTCAGCCATAACTGTAAAAAGCCCTGCTGAATAGTCAAAGCTTGTAGAAAGCAGCCGTTCTCCCTGAGAAAACAAGAACCCTTGGTCTAGGTCTGGGCTTTACGAAAGGCTGAGATTTCCTGGTGACTTCGTTTCTTTCTTCTTTATTGTTCTTACTGATTCACATGGGCAGACAGAAGGAAGTTACAGAAATATCTCACTTCCAAATACCTGGTCCAAGGACCCTGGTGAGGGATCTGTCAGAATGTGCTGCACACCCCAACTTCACCTGCTGGGATGAAGAACTAACCAGGAATGGAATAAGAACTTCCTCCTCACTGATGTCGGCTGGTCAGTTTCTGACTTCCCTCACTGTGAAGATCCTCTTTGTTGGCCTGTGAGAGTCGACCTTCATCACCTTCTTCTTTGTGCTGCCCCAGACAAGGTGTGAGATATCACACAGACAGGTGACAGAGAAGCAGAAAAAAGCCTCAGTTTGCTAGCCAGGTGTTTCTGCAAGCTTTGAGGCATTGTTTTCCAGGCAAAGCAACTCATCTCTGTATAGAAATCTCCCATTTTATGGTATGCAAGTAGCTAGGGCCTGTTCTGGGTGGCACAGTGATTCCAAGGGCCAGAGGATAGGGAGTGCAGGACCCCCAATCCAATGCATGTGTATATTGGGAAGCTTTGTAGGGAAAGAGCATGCAATAACCTGGAACAGATTTCCATGGCAGGTACTGGGAGCCGATGGGATCAGGCAAGGGAGGAAGAGCAAGGGCAGTGCATCAAAAGTGGGTGGCTAGACAATCTTCTGGCAGGTTACCCGGGCTTGCACTTGACTCAAGATAGTGCATATGTCTATGCATCCAAGAATAAACTAGACAAACGGGAGTAGGAAGAGAATAGAAAAGGGGGCTGATGATTGCATCAGGAATCAGCATGAAATGTAGCTGTGAACTTCCTGGGGAATTTTCTTTTTTTCCTTGGCAATATATTCTTAGAAGAATGTATATGGCAGAACTCCACAGGGGAAAATCTGTGTGTTGGGAAAGAGGCCACCTAGTCTGGAGGCCTCAGAAATTCCAGTCCTGCATGTGGGCGAAAGCGATGTTTATTTGAAGCACTTTCAATGTCCCAATGGTCTCCAGAAGGAAGGAGCCATAGGGTTGATCAAAGGTGTTGCTCAGAATGAGGGAGGGAGTCTGGGAGATGCTCCTAGGGATTAAAAGTGGAGACCAGGTACTATGATATAGGACTATGTACCTTTGTCACTTTACTGTCTGTTACTTCCTGCCTGATTTCCCAATGAACTCTTCAATGAAAGGGCCTGAAGCCTAGTTTTTGGGACAACAGTGAAGAAGGAGCTAGGAGCACTGAAGCATGCTGTCTGTCTTGGGCTGGCTGGAGGAAGAGAATTTTAATGGTCAGAGTAGGTGATGAGTGCAATTTTCACAGAAGACAGGAAAGCAACTGGAGCGCAGGGCCTCTGGGAGGAAGGAGCGAGCACAGGGAGCTGGGGAGGGTGTTAGGACTGCAGCTTTTGGGCTTCTTTAGGTTAAGAGTCCTGGAGGGGGTCAAAGCCCAAAAATAGTGAATAAATAAATGACCACAGGGAAAAAGGGAGGAAGAAAAGGGAGAGGGAGAACTCAAAAACTGGGAGGATAGAGAGTGGGACAGAAGGCCAAGTGAGACAGGGGTAAAGACAAGAGTCCAGGAAGAGGCTATGATGAAGAGTTATTTTTTCTGCTGCCTGGCTTAATGTCACTGTATAGAGTCTCATAAATCAAAAATAGCCACCAAGGGGAGGAGTGAAAGTTGTCCAAGTGGGAAGCTTTAGGGAGCTGGCTTTCATGATGCTGGTGGCCTGGGGATGTTCAACATTAAGATGACAAGTTGGCAGAGCTGAGGAGTTTCTTAGACAGGATGTGAGGGAAGACCAGACAGTATTTTGGGGAAATATTCCATAAAAATTTGTCAGTTTGTTGTACTGTGGTGATTTTTGTGTTTGTATGGTGCTGGACGCTATACCACCAGTATTTCTAATACCAGCAGGGTCATCCATGGTGGACTGATTTCAGCAGATCTTCCAGACTAAGACAGACTAGGAAGGAAAGTCTGGTGATCTACTTTAAAAAATCAACCAATGAAAACCTTATGGAAAACAACAGAATATTGCCCTACTAACTTACTTTAGGAGCTCTGGTAGCATAGTGCCTAAGGCACTTGACTGCTAACCAGAAGGCTGGTGGTTCAAACCCACCAGCCACTCCTTGGAAGGAAGATGGGGCAATCTACTTCCATAGTGATACTGCCTTGGAAACCCAAGAAGGGGTCACTATGAGTTGGGTCTGACTTGATGACACATAACAACAACAACAACAACTTACTTTGGACATGCCATCAGGAGGGATGGATTCCTGAGGAAGACATCGTGTTTGGTGAAGTAAAGGGCCAGTGAAGGTGAGGGAGCCCCTTGGTAAATGGATTGGTACAACAACCTCAATGATGAGCCCAAACGTACTGGCAATCTTGAGGATGATGCAGGATTGAGCAACTTTTTTTTCTGTTGTACATAAGGTCTCCATGTGTTGGAGTCAACTCAACGACAGCTGTCTGGGTGTGTATTTCCTAAATGTGTCTGTGAAGGGTTTTGCTGTGGAGATATCCCTGGGTGGAAGTGAGACTTAAAGCTATGAGTGATCTTCATTCCTGCGCCTTCTCCTCCCCTCATCCCACAAACAAATCCACCACACACATGATAAAGTCCTAAAAGCTTGGAAGAGTCGGGGAGAGAAATATCTGCAGACCAAAGCATTTGACAAGTGACTGGGAGACAGAAAAGTGTGAGGATCATGCTGTCAATGAATCAGAGGAGGAAATCAGGGTTTAGGAAATCACTCTTAACACAAGAGTGAGGCTTCCACCTGGATGATGGGGCCTGACCACATACCAGGGAGTCCTGGGGAGAGGGCTATCTGCTTTGCTTGTCCATTAGTCTCGTTTTCCACCTTCTGGTAAGGAGCTCTGGTGGCGTAGTGCCTAAAGCAATAACTCACCAGCCACTTCATGGAAGGAAGACTGGGAAATCTACTTCTGTAAAGATTTATCACCTTGGAAATCCAATGGGGGTCACAATGAGTTGGAAGTTGGAAGGAATCACCTTGATGGTAGTTGGTTTTTTTGTTTGTTTGTTTGTTTTTTTGGTGCAGCTCAAGCATATCCCCCAGGAAGAGGTCCCTAAGAAGATGCAATACTCTGCCAAGAGAGGCAGGAGTGTAGAGTCCCTAAGCAGGGCCTTCCCTCTGGGTTTTGTGTGGATGTAGGGGAGCTCAGCCTGCCTAACTGTACACCTGAAGGGAGCCTATCTCCCACCCCACGCCCATGTGTCCAGACTGGTAAGTCAGCCCCCTCCACCAGGGAAGAGCAGAGGAAACCCACACAAGTAGCCTGCACAAAGCTTCTCAAGCCTTCCCTCACACCTGACTGTATAGCTCAACTTTCTAGGACTCGCAGTGTGGCTGAGAAGTTCCTCAGAGAAGAACCAGCACGCTCAGGAGAAGCAAAGATGATTTAGGGAACAGAAAAGTGTCTTAACAGATGTCTAATTCAGGTCCTTGGAGATTTGAGGAAGACACTTTGTTAAAAACAAAATAAAATGAAAAAAAAAAAAACAACTAGGAAGTGTCAATGTTGTTGCAGACGTTTAAAAGAATAGGTGTCTTGATCACATTGTGAGTCAATTGCGAAATCTCTTTCTTCCCTATCTCCCTGTATCCTTCTTACTTCTGTACTGAATTTATAGCAAACTTTAAATTTGATGGTTGATTTAAATTTCTAAAAGTTAAAAATTTAACACAGGTGGACCACTGTTTGTTACTTTACTGTGGGGAAGAAATTACTTTTTCCACATTTTGATTTTTAAAGTCTTATAGAGAATTGCAAGTTTTCATTTATAAAAATTATCTAGTTCTACTCCAAATAACATTTCACAGAAATTTTCAGATTCTCACCAGATAAAATGCCCCAGGTTTTGGGTTTGCCATTGGTGTTGACAGCTGAGCATTGATTGGTGGCACAGTGTATCCAAAATAAACTTGAGTGTGAATTCTCCTCTTCAAAGAGTCAAAACTCATTCTCTTAGCACACATCTTGTGACTGCTGTGTCACCTCTGGAACATCTGCTCAAAGTGATGCTCCCAATCCCACTGACTCATTGGGGGAATCACAGACAAAAGGCCAGAGAACTCACACACATGAGTGGCCTGGCACGTCACCTGCAGAATGACTCAGCAGGCCAACAGATGCCGTCCTGGAAGAGCAGAAAAATCAACCGGGAGAGCTTGCTGCTTCTCAGCATGCATGAGAGCACATGATCACACGGATATTTTATGATGCTGGTATATGCTGTTAGTCAGGTGTGAACTGTCATTCACTCCAAGCAAGTTGGTCAAAATGGAAATAGTCATTGGGCATCTAAGGTTAAGACTAGTCTGGAAAAGGGAGAAGTAGCTGCAAATGATGGAACTCCTGCTCAGGGTCCGTGACCTGCCTGGGTGCTTCTTATGCCCACAGAAGAACCTACCCCATGCTGATGGGTGGCATCGTGCTGTGGTCAGTTCCTACCCAACCCAGTTCCCCCTGCCAGTAGCATCATAGGTACTCACTGCTACCCAAAAAGAGAAGTCTTAGCCAAGAAACCACAGAAGGCTTTGTACCTGTCCTTAGCTCTTCCTATGATCCTGCTGTGTGAAGACCCCTCTACCTGCTTTGGAAACAACAAGGATGTCCTCACAGGACAAGTGATTGGAGAGCTTATCACCCAGATCCACCATAAAGCAGAGCTAAGGAGCAGCAGGGTTTTGAGCTTTGGTGCATTTAGAAAGTCACGGTGATCCAAGTTCCAAGGAACTCTCTGTCTTTGTGTCATCATGACCACACTTAAATATCATAAAATGTCACAGCGCCAGCCCACTCTGCCCATGTGGTGCACAGCTGTGGTGCATAGATACTTCTAGCCTGGTGTCCTGTGGAGGGTCACCTTCTGAGAATGGTGGGGTCCTCAGCCTCTGGTGACGGGTAAAGAACCAAGACCAGCCACTCAGAACATGTATTATGTGTCATACCCTGCTCAGGCCACATTGGTCCAGAGCCTTGTTCTGGGGAGGGCCTGGTCTCTAGTGAGAGGCCCATGAAGGACCCAGCTGGTGCTTTCAGCTCTGGGGCTCAGGAATAGCTTGGGAGTGTCAGACAAGGTGCACTAGAAGTAAGCTTTGGCCCTGAGCTTTGAAAGTTGACTCTAAACCCTTCTCTCAAATTCTACCTCTTTCTCAAATTCTGGGTTCCCCCACTTTGTCCTTCATTAGCCCACACACTCAGCACCATTCTCTGATATCTAAAGCCTATTGCTGCTCTGTTCCACCTGGCCCCACCCTCCTCCACAACATCTCCATCCTCTGTTCTATAGTTAACATTTTGTGTCTCTTCTCCAGAGCCCCTGTGAGTAAAGTTATTAGGGGCATGACCTCTGAGAATCTAATGAAAGCAATTGATCACTTCTCAGAAAAATGCACAAAATAAAAACATAAAACAAGTACACAGTTTTAGGAGGTTGAAGAAAACTTGAATCCATGTTAAGGGCCCTGCATGGGTGCACTAGTCTTTGGTCCATGTACATATAATATTTCCCCAAATTTGCCCTAAGTTTTCCCACAACAAATGCAAAGTGGATCCTCTGATCAGTCCTTCATTAGAGAAGATCTTTCCTGAGCTTAATCTACTTTTCTTCCGGTGTCTTCCAGCAATACATACTTATTTTTCTTTCAGAAATTTGTGAGTTGACTGTATGTCAGCAGGTCTTGACTAGGCTTGAGTTTAATTCTGCTATATGTGGTCCTTATGATAGGGACAGTGGCTAAAATGACCAGAGAGCAAGAGAGCAGTCAGCAAAAACATGCAAAGCCTCATAACACCTATGGAACTGGCATGCTGTCCTTTGTGTCCATGTCCCTTTGATCCAAGCAAGTCATATGGCCAAGACAAGGGGGTATACTCTTCTGACAGGGGAGCCAAAGCAAGGGTAGGAAGACAAGGGAGGTTTGTTTACAAAACAGAATTATTACTTGCCACAAAAGCTAATATTGTTTTGCTGAAAGTATATCTCTATTTGAAATATGATATTGCATACTAAGGTGCTCTGGTGGTGTAGTGCCTAAGGTACTGGACTGTTAACCAGAAGGCTAGCAGTATAAATCCACCAGCCATTCCTTGGAAGGAAGGTTGGGCAATCTACTTCAGTAGAGATACCACCTCGGAAACCCAAGGAGGGGTTGCTATGAGTCAGATCCAACTCCATGGCAGTGAGTTTGGGTTGTTTTTGGCTCATAGCATACTATTACAGCTCAGATAACTTTGTGTTTGGGATGTCTGTATCTTGTGCCATGTAATGATTAATTGTTGTGGTTTGTTGCCATCAAGTTGACTCCAATTCATGGTAACCTTATGTATAGCAAAATGAAACATTGCCCACTCTTGTATCATCTTCATGATTATTAGTATGTTTGAGTCATGCTCCAGCACTATATTGGACAATGTTTTTTGTGATCCATAAAGTTTTCATTGACTGATTTTTGAAATTAGTCCTTTCTTCCTAGTCTGCCTGAGTCTAAAAGCTCTGCTGAAACTTGTCTACTATGGATGACCCTGCTAGTATTTAAAACACCCATGGTATGGCTTCCAGCATCACAGCAACATGCAAGCACCCCTGTAGGACAAATTGACAGACAAGTGGTGGCCCAAACTTATGCAGAACATTTATTTTTATATCACATCATGATATCATTCATTCTTCACTTGGGGAATCACTTACATACATTTCCCTTCCAGATTTCTTCTTCTTCTTCTTTTTTTTTTTTTTTTTTTCTTTTAATATATATTCTGTTGTATTACACAGCAAATTAGTTCCTATGTAATAATTTTGATACAAATTGTTCATTGACATTGGTTACACTTTTCACCAAGTGTCAACATTCTCATTATTTCCATTCTGGTTATTCTGTTTCCATTAATCTAGCTTCTCTGTCCCTACAATATCTTCTCATCTTTCTTTTAGAGTAAATGTTGACCATTTGGTCTCATACAGATGATTTTTCAAAAGAAGCCCAGTACTCATGGGTGATATTGTTTATCTTCTGAGCCAACCTGCTATTTAGCTGAAATGTGACCTCTGGGAGTAGTTCCAGTTCAAAATTTAAAGGGTATTTCAGGGCAATAGTCGTGGGGGTTCTTCTACTCTCAACTGGACCAGTAAGTCTGGACTTTTTAAGAATTCAGGTTTGCTCTCCATTTTTCTCCTATTCTACCAAGGTCCCTCTACTGTGTCCCTGATCAGAACTTGATCTACTTTTTGAGAATCTAATGAAAAGCCAAGGAGTTCTGGTGGTATAGTGGATAAGGCACTGGACAGCTAATGCGAAGATCAGCAGTTCAAACCCACCAGCTGCTGCACAGAAGAAGAATGGGATGATCTATTCTGTAAAGATTTACAGCCTCAGAAACCCAATGGGGGTCACTAAAAGCCATGGATTTTTTTTTTTTCCTCCATTAAGTGAACATATTCTAGCACATCTAAATGTACTACTCATTTTCTATATGTGCTATTTCATTTCTAAATGTAACATTCATTTTCAGGAGTTTCACAGAGTCTTCCCAAAGCCCATTCATGAAACTTCATCTCTGCTTTCTGATGATTTCCAGTTAGTTGTGAGTCCTAGTAACTTCCTCACCCCTTATGGCCCAATTTAGATGGTTCCTCTTTCATGGGGTCTCCCTGGACCCCAGCTGGAAATACTCTCTCCTGTTATTAGTTTCCCTGAATACCTTGTGTCTTCTCATGCTGTGACCCCTAGGGATCAGGACCACAGGTGCCCAGTACCTCTTGCTGGGGTTATGGTCAGCATTCCATTTTTGAACAGGTTTCATGGAGTGAAGGATTCTGATTCTCTTTTTCCTTGCATTGGAAAAAGTCTCTCCCACCCTAATGTTAAAGTAGATTGAGAAGCAGACTGTCTGATTGGATCTGAATTAGCTTATCTTGGATCAGAAACATAACAGAACCAGGAGAAGGACATGTAAGTGACTTTAAGTGAGGAGATACAAACAGAGCAAGAATTTTTAATCTGTGAATATGGTGACTGAGAGGGCATGTATTTAATGCCAGAAAATCATGACAGCTACCAATAACTTAAACTGGGACTTGCTTTCCAAAAGTAGAAATCTGAAAGTAAGAGGGCCTGCAGAAATTGAAAGAGACAGCATCGTCTACTGGCCTTAACTCTAATTTGTGTGGTGAGTAAGGGAAACATATGGTCTTCATTATTCTGAGAGGTTATGCAAGTCAGAAATGCAGATGGGGTCAAGAAAGATGTAGAGAAATTTGTGGATTATATTGTCATCATGGGTCATCCAGACCATGGTAGGAGGCACAACCCATTGGCCTTTGTCAGTTACCAACTGTCCCAGAGCATCCTTTCTCTCAGGTATGAGTGATAGGATTCCAGACTGGAGGGGCCTTGGCTGAGCCAGGGTGGGACTCCTGGGATCCAGATGATCAGGGTGAGACTGCAGCATTTGTGTTCTGCAGAGATCTGTCCTGGGCGTGCCAACAGATGTGGTAATTTCAGACATTCCTCAACCAAACTGGAACAGCCATATGCATTTGATGGTAGGAAACAAAGAAAAGGAACTGAGGGGGATAGCTGATTTGGGATCAGCAAGACCTTGTTTAGTCCTCAAATCCCTGATGTGAGTTCCCTGTGGGACCTGTGTACTCACTGCTCAACTTGCAAGTCCCTTTTCCTCTCTGGCCTCGGCATCCTAAAGGGTTACCGTGTGTAGTTTCAGAGGCCCCGCCCTACTCTAATATAATTCCAAGAACCTACTGGGTAGGGGAGATCATGGAACCACACAAAGATGTTTTAACAAAATTGTCCAACTCATTATACTGACACCTCTCGCCCTGTTGGTTAATAGAAGGGAGAGATTGACAAGTCCTAAGCTTGTGAGAGTCATCCATGTTACCATGTGCTACATTAGATTGTCCAAATTCATTGCTAAGTATACCATGATGTATTTATCCATTCCATTGTAATGGAAACCTAGGTTATTTGCAGATTTGGGTTACCATAACTAGATAGCTAAGAAAATTATTGGACCTCTGTAGTATACGTATGTTTGTGTTTCTACTGGATATGAAATGTATCAGCTCTTTTGTGTTTAAGGCTCTACCTCCTGAATCAGAACCCTTTTTCTCATAAAAGATGTCAGGATGATTTTGCATTGTATCTCCCCAAAGTTTCTTAAAATGCTTACGGAGAAAGAGGAAATCTCCCAAAGAATTTAATCTCCAATATTATTGTTGTTGTTGTTGTTATATGCCGTTGAGTCGGCCCCGACTCATAGCGACCCCTCCTTGGGTTTCCGAGGCAGTATCACTACGGAAGTAGGATTGCCCAACCTTCCTTCCGAGGAGTGGCTGGTGGGTTTGAACTGCCAGCCTTCTGGTTAGCAGTTAAGTGCCTTAGACACTATGCTACCAGAGCTCCCAATTTTATTAGTCAGTATGAAAAAAAATGGGTCACCTGGTGAGCTGTATGATGACAATGAAGGGCTGACTGTGACCCAGGCCCCCACGTCCCCTGCCCATGTCACGGCATCCAGAGCAGAGCAGCTGGGAGGACCGGTGCAAGGACTGAGAGGCCTGGAGTCAGGGGTAAGCCAGCTCTGTGAGCTCAGTGAAGCAGATGGGCTGGCAGGTGAGCAGAGCGTGCTCCTCCAAAAGGAACACTGGTCTGTCTTCCAAACAGAAGATAACAAGGCACTTGGGGTAAATCGTCTATCAATAAATTGTTTGTAAATCCATTTGCTTTTCTATTTGTTTGCTTAGCTCAAAGAAAGAAAACAACACTATTCTCATTTCTAAAGTTCCTAAAACATCATATAAAATACTCTCTGTGAGGCAATGAGAGTTTTGTGACTGTTTTCAACTTTGCAAACCCAAGTATATTCTTTTAAGGAAACTCTTAACTAAAACATGCTTAGAGAAAAGCACATAAATGATATGCGTGGTAACTTGATGAATTTACATGAAGGGGACACACCTGTGAAATCAGTGACCAGATCAAGAAACAAGATATTTTCAGCATCTCAAAACCCCCTTGTGTTCCTTCCATTCATGTCCTCAAAATAACTACCATCTTGACTTCTAACCTTATTGATTAGTTTTGTTGGTTCTTGAACTTCATTTAAATGGAATCATTCAGTATAAACATTCGTGTGTGTCTGTCTTCTTTCACTGAACGTGATGTTTGTGAGACTCATCTAGATTTCTAGGTGCTGCATTAAGTTACTCCTTTGTATTGCTAAATATACCAAAGTATAATTATCCATTCCACCACTGATGGAAATTTGAGTTGTTTCCAGTTTTGAGTTCATAACTAAATAAAACTCTCAAAAACTCACTGCTGTCAAGTCGGATCCAACTCATAGAGACCCCTCCTTGGGTTTCTGAGACAGTATCCCTATGGAAATAGATTACCCAATCTTCCTTCTGAAGAGTGGCTAGTGGGTTTGAACCACCAGCCTTCTGGTTAGCAGTCAAATGCTTTAGGCACTATGCCACCAGAGCTCCCCATAACTAAACAGCCATGAGCAATTTTGTATGTCTTTAGTGCACATATGTATGTGTTTCTCTTAGGTAGATGCCTAGAAATGGAAGTGCTGGGTCATAGGATATACACATTCTCAGCTGCAGTAGATACTTCCAAATAGTTTTCCAAAGTGGTTGTACCAATTTACTCTCCTACCAGCCAGTGAATGGCAGTTGCAGTTGCCCTATCTCCTTGCCAGCACTTGGCATTTCTAGTCTGTTCATTTTTGCCCACTTTGGTGGCTGTGCCATGTTTTCTCTCTGTGATTTTGGCTTGCTTATGATGTTTCTGGGAGCTCTGGTAGCATAGTGCCTAAGACACTTGACTGCTAACCAAAGGTTGGCGGTTCAAACTCACCAGCCGCTCCTCAGAAGGAAGATGGGGCAATCTACTTCCGTAGTGATACTGCCTTGAAAACCCAAGGAGAGGTCGCTATGAGTCGGTCTGAGTTGATGGCGCATAACAACAACAACAACATGATGTTTCTTAGTGAGTTGGGTAGCTATCATTTGTGACGTGCCTGATTAAGTCTCTTGCCCATTTTTCTATTGGGTTTTAATGATTTTTAGGAATTCTTTATATATTCTGGATACAACTCCCATATCAGACTTATGATTTGCAAATATGTTCTTATCCTCTGTGACACTGCTGCTATATGGTTTCATCTGTCCTGGGATCTCTAAGTAGGATTTCTATCTCTCTCTAATGTTCAGAATTCTTTTTTCGGTTGCCTCTTGCATTGTTTCTGGAGGTTATATTTTACTGAGCTGAAGGAGCAGGGAGAAATGGGTCTGGACAAAAATTCTCTCAATAACTGTTTTAAAATGAATGATTTCATTGAATAAATGAATGCAAAATCAGTCTTGAATATAATTTATGTGTTTTGGCCATAGGATTGCTGGGTTATGAAAACGGAAAAATCACATGTTCTGAGAATGGGTAGGCTCTTGTACTCTATTCCACCCTCTCTGACAGAGGAGAAACCTTCCCATAGAGCACTCAGACATATAGATCGCCTACCACTTCCACATACCACGGAATCATTGCAATTGTCCAATTGGCTTCCTCGTTGTACTCTGGGCAGGCATATTCAAGGTGAAATCATGATTCAGAGTATAGAGTTAGGGAGAAAGAGGCAGAGTTGCCTATTTTAATTTCTGTTAGTAGTATATCTCAGGACAATATATTTAATTAAAACAAACAAACAAACAAACAAAAAACCACTGCCCTGAAGTCAATTATGACTCATAGTGACGCTATAGGACAGAGTAGAATTGCTTTTTAGGATTTCCAAGGCTACAATCTTTACAGAAGCAGACTGGCACATCTTTCTCCCATGCAGTGGCTGGTGGGTTCAAACTGCTGACCTCTCAGTTAGCAAGTGAGCACTTTAACCACTGTGTCACTACTGATACTCCTGGACAATGGATTAGCATCCAGTAAAGGTAAGTACAAATTACTAACAAAGAGAACACATGTGGAGAAGAGAGAAAACAAGGCAAGTGGGATTTTTAAACATAAATCCCACCAGGAGCTCTGGTAGCATGGTGCAAGGCATTTGACTGCCAACCAGAAGGCTGGTGGTTCAAATCCCCCAGCCATTCCTCGGAAGGAAGATTGGGCAATCAGCCGCCATAGTGATACCCCCTCGGAAACCCAAGGAGGGATTGCTATGAGTTGAATCCAACTCGATTGCAGCGAGTTTAGTTTTTTTTTTTTTTGGTTTTCAACAGAAAAAAGTAAGCAGGAACCTGCTGTCTGAAGCATGAAATATTAGGAATCACCAGCTGAAAAGCTGCCCATTTGGCACTAGTGAGCCCCAGCTGCTTCTTTGACCCCACTCCTATTTTAAGTGAGTGACAGAGTCAAGCTTTCTCTGCACCTGAAAGAATGACTTCAGTGTAGCCAGGATCCTTATTAGAAGAGATGGAGTTAATTTTAGACTCGAGCAAGTAGTTTGCCTCCATCTAATCTCTGGATCCTTCAAGGAACCTGAGGATTATGCTGATTAACAACCCACCTGGCATCCTACTCAGGCAGCTCATTAGTTTGGAGGCAATGACAAGGAAGCTCGTGATGACTCTTGGCTCCCCTTAACAGTGGTACAGGCTGCACCCCTGGCCTCCCGTAGCAGATTGTACCCACCTGGCTGGTGGAAGTGAACCCTTGAGCTAAACTTACTCTTACTAGCTTAGTTTCTTGGGGAGGCATGAGAACATGGTTCTGAGGCCAGATCTTGGGATTTGAAATCTATTGCTTAGGAGTTGTGTCTTTGGGCAAATTATTTCTCTGAGCCTTAGTTCCTCCATCTATAAAAATAGGACTAATAATAATATTACTCATGGTTAAGTGGATTAAATAAAAGGTTGAAGGTAAAAAGCTCTCCATGCTGTTGGCAGTGGAAAGTGCCCAATAAATTTTAGTTATTATTATTATGCTTAGAACACTCAAAGACTAGCAGACTTAGAATAAATCTCACTTGGCCACTTTTTATGCTTATTGGATTTGATTTACTGACTTCAGTTGATTTTTGCATCTAAGTTTATGAGAGATATTAGTCTTTCGTTTTCATTTTTTGGTGTGTGTTGTCTTTGGCTGGTTTTGTTATCAGGGTAATGTTGGGTTTATAAAAAGAATTGAGGAGTGGCCTTGGCGATTCTGTTTTCTGGAAGAGAATGTATAGAATTGGAATTACTTCTTCCTTGAATGTTTAGTAAAATTCTGCAGTGAAAACATCTGGGCTTGGAGATTTCTTTTTTTCGGAGCATTTTAAGTGCAAATTATATTTCTTTAATAGTTACAGGACTATTCAGGTTATCTGTTTTATCTTGGCTGAGTTTCAGTAGTTTGTGGTTTTGGGGGAACTGGTCCATTTCTTCTAAATTGTTGAATTTATGAGCATAAAGTTGTTCATATTTTTCTCTTATTACCCTTTCAATGGCTGCAGTATCTTTTTTGTTTCATATCATATTGGTGACTTGTGTCTTCTCTCTTTTTATCTTTGAGAATCTTGCTGGAGGCTATCAATTCTGTGATTTTTGAAGAACCACCTTTTTGTTTCAATGACTTTTTTTTCCTATTGTTTTGAGTTTCATTGGTTTCTGCTCTTTATTATTTCTTTCCTTCTGTTTGCTTTGGGTTTATTTTTTCATCTTTTTCCCCTAATTTCTTGAGATAGAAACTTAGATTAGTAGCTGCAGTATAGTAAATTATATAGTGTGGCTTTTCTAGTCATACATCTTTGTGAACTCTGTGGTGGAATTTGCCATGATCAACTGAGTAGCTCCTGATTGTTAAAGTTATCCACCTGGGGTATTTCTGTTGAGAGTGGCATGAAGCAATCTTCTGGGAATTTCACTCTCTCTCAGGTATATAGAATTCTGATGTTGGGATTGCTTAGTTTGGCCACTCTGCCATGCTCAAAAGGACCCTTCCTAGAGGCAGAAGGAATCTCTCACTGCTAGCTGAGAGACACACACTGCTGAGAGAGACACCAAGAGACATGTACCAATGAGAGGGACACCAAGAGACATGCACTGCTAAGAGAGACTGAGAGAGACTGTCAGCTAAGGGATGGCAGGCTGAGAGAGCAGAGTGTGTTCTTGAACTTGAATTGTAGCCTCTTGCTAACCTAATAAACCCCATAATCTGTGAGTTCTGTGTGGCCACTACAGCAAATCATTGAACTCAGAAGAGAGGTGGTGGGTGCTGTGGGAGGAATGGTTGGTGTCAGGGTTGATGAAAGGGCTAGAGGAAGGCAGCATGTGGCCTCGCAGGAATAGGCCTTGGGATACTGATGGTGATTCTGTCTTCCTCTTGTGAAGTTAGAGGAGATCAGAAGACTTGGCCTCCTTGCTTCTTTGGCCCTAATAATTTGAAAAATTCCTTTTTCTAATACAAGCATTTGGATCAATTTCTTCTTCAACACTGTTTTATCTGCATTTCACATGTTTTGATATGTTGGGTTTTCATATTCATTCAGTTCTATGTATTTTATGATTTCCTTTGAGATTGACTTTTGACCTATATGAGTTATTTGGTAATTTGTTGTTTAGTTTTCCAGGTGTTGGGTGATATTCGTGGAACTGTTTATATTGATTTTCTCAGTAGACATTTGTTTTGATTTCTAGTTTGATTCCCATATGGTCAGGTAATATATTCTGTATGATTTCTTTAAATTGGCTACAGTTTGCCTTATGACCTAGGACATAGACTATACTGTGAATGGCCATTTGAGAGAATGTGTATTCTGTTGTTGTTGGGCAGAGTGTTCTATAAGTGTCAATTAAATCCTGTTGGTTGATGGTGTGGTTGAGTTCTTCTATATTTCTGCTGATTTTCTCTTTAGTAGTCCTAGGAATTGCTGAAAGGAGGGTTTTGAAACCCCCAACCATAATTGCAGATTTGTTTACTTCTCATTTCAACTCTATCACTGTATAGAGGCTATAGGATTTGGGGTTGATAGTTCTCTTCTTTCAGCACTTGAAAAACATTGTGCCTCTTCCTTCTGGCTTCCATGGTTGAGATGAGAAATTCACTGTCATTAGAACTGGTGATCCTTGATAGGTAAGCATTGTTTCTCTCTGGCTGTTCTAAAGATTTTTTCTTTGTCTTTAGTTCTTGATGTGTCATGGTGTGGTATTTTATGGGCTTATCCTACTTAATGTTTGGAGCTCTGGTAGCATAGTGCCTAAGGCACTTGACTGCTAACCAGAAGGCTGGCGGTTCAAATCTACCAACCACTCCTAGGAAGGAAGATGGGGCAATCTACTTCTGTAGTGATACTGCCTCAGAAACCCAAGGAGGGGTTGCTATGAGTTGGGTCTGACTCGACAGTACATAACAACAACAATGTTTGCTCAACTTCTGGAATCTGTAGGCTAACAATATCATCTCCAAGTTAAGTGATTCTATCCTCTATCTCCACTTTATTATCATTGTTGTTGTTGTTATTCGCTGTCGAGTCAGCCCTGACTCATAGCGACCCCTCCTTGGGTTTCCAAGATGGTATCACTATTGAAGTAGATTGCCCAACCTTCCTTCCAAAGAGTGGCTGGTGGGTTTGAACCACCAACCTTCTGGTTAGCAGTCAAGTGTCTTAGGTACTATGCTACCA
>NW_006921604.1:3626155-3630022 GCF_000298275.1 Orycteropus afer afer | reverse complement strand
TGCTAACCAGAAGGCTGGTGGTTCAAATCCACCAGCCACTCCTCAGAAGGAAGGTTGGGCAATCTACTTCTGTAGTGATACCGCCTCAGAAACCCAAGAGGGGTTGCTATGAGTCGGGGCCAACTCAACGGCACATGACAACAACAACATTAACACTTTTACTTCAGTTACTGTATTTTTCAGTTCTATAATTTCTATTTGAATTTTTTATAACTGGTACTTTTTTGCCGAAATTTTCTATTTTTCATTGGTTTCAAGGGAATTTGTAATTGATCATTGAGGCATTTTTGTGCCAGCTGCTTAAAAATCCTTGACAGATAATTCCAACATCTGACTCATCTTAGAGTTGACATCAATTGATTATCTTTTCTCTTTCAAATTATGGTTTTCCTGGTTCTTGGTATGACAAGTCATTTTCGATTGTGTCCTGGACATTTTGATTATTATGTTAGGAGACTCTTGATGCTGTTTAAATCTTCTATTTTAGCAGGTAGGCTTAACGTGTAAGTTCTGCTCCACTTTTGTGGCTTTACTTCCAGTGTGAGTTTAGTTTTATGAGCACTTGTAATGGCTATTCTGCTCTGTTTTGTTCTTCTGGTGCTGTTGGGGCTCCTACTAAATCCATGCTGGTGCTGCCTGTAGGGGCACTTCCCCAGGCCATCTCTGCTATGAGCAAACTTCTGGGGGCAGTGGCCTCCTTATGCCACTGGGCAGAGGACAGGAAGATACAGGGTTGCACCACTGCTGTTCCAGTTGTGGAACAGGGGCTAGGACTGCCTGAGGCTTTGTTGCTGCTGCTGGCAGATCAGATTGCTTGCCAAGACCCTAGGAATGAAGTGGGGGCTGGGATCTCCGTTGGTCTTCCCTTTTCCTGAACCTTTAGTCAGCAAGAGTAGGCTATGCTGTTTCGGTTGTTTGTTTTTCTGTTTTTGTCTTTGCCTATTGGTGATCCCAGGTTGTGGGCCTCTCCAGTGTTCAGTCTAGTATTTACAGGAGATAAAAAGATAACACAGGGAACTCACCACTTTGTTGTTTCTTAAGTCTTAAGGTTTTCAGCCAGTCTACCTTCTCCCTTTCAGTTTTCAGAGTTCTTTTATTGGCATCTATTGAATAATCTCAGGATCTCTTGTAGCATAGTGCCTAAGGCATTTGACTGCTAACTAGAAGGCTAGTGGTTCAAATCCACCAGCCACTCCTGGGAAGGAAGGTTGGGTAATCTACTTCCATAGTGATACCACCTCAGAAACCCAAGGAGAGGTTGCTATGGGTTGGATCCAACTTGACGGCAGTGAGCTTGGTTTTTTTGGTATTGAACAATTTCCAGGGTATTTGGTTGTATTTAGAGGGATGCAGGGAAATGTAAGTCTACATCTTGTTCCAGAATGGAAAGCCAGGACAACCTATTTTAAAAATAATTTTTCAAACATGTTTTCTCTCCGGGTTGATTTTCCAGGAAGCAGAAAAAGTGCCATCAATAGTGTTTCCTCTGATCAAAGCTATATCCTCTGCTTTCTTGGAAGGGATAAAGTGTATTGTTCAATAGTCACATTTCTCTGAGGCTGCTCAGTATTTAGTCAACAGGATATTGAATTCCTTTTGAAAACCTAAACAAGTTATCACTTTTTCCCCTGACCAAAAGTTGATTAGTAGTGTCAATACTTGGCTATAATACAGAAAACTCTTTCCTTTGAACTCTTCCCTTCTTTTTCCTGCTTTTTAAATGAGGAGATTTCTCTTTGGCACTGAAAGCCTACAATTACATTTATCTGGAAGTAGACTGCCATGGATATACTGGAGCTTTCTCAATTACAAATATTTAACTGCTCTATTAAAGACTTTTTATTATCTGTATTCTACTTCTTTCTCATCTTGAGCTCTTGCCTAGCACAGACAGGATGGGCTTTTGGCCCATTAGCTTATGGGAGTACTCTAATAAAAACTGAGAGTTCATGTTTTAAATTTACCAACAAAGACACAAAATGCAGAACATTGTGCCAATTGATAGAGCCCTGCCCATCCTTTCAAAATGGCATAGTGCCTAAGGCATGTGACTGCTAACCAGAAGGCTGGCAGTTCAAACCCACCAGCCACTCCTCAGAATGAAGACTGGGCAATCTACTTCCGTAGAGACATTGCCTCAGAAACCCTAGGAGGGGTCGCTATGAGTCGGAACCGACTCAATGGAAGTGAGTTTGGTTTGGTTTTACCCTTTCCTTCACTATAAAGATAATCTGGCTTTTCCTCTCTCGCTCTTTTTTTTTTTTTTTAATACATTTTATTGAAATATAATTTATGTACGGTGAAATACACAAAACTAAAGTGACATGGGTCAATGATTTTTTTTGCAGTGTTCCCTCCCTTCTCCTCCCACCCCTGGTAACCAACAAAGAAACTTTCCTTCCATATATAAACCTTTCCTTGACTTGTTACAATAATGAACTAATACGATATTTGTCCTTCTGTGGTTGACTTATTTCACTCAGCATAATGTCCTCCAAGTTCATCCATGTTATGCAGTGTTTTGCAGATTCTAAATTATTCTTTAGTGTGTTGCATAGTATTCCACTGTGTGCACGTACCATAGTTCAGTTATCCATTCTTCCATTGATGGGCACATAGGTTGTTTCCATCTTTTTACTATTGTAAATAGTGCTGCAATGAACGTGGGTGTGCATATGTCTGTTCTTGTCCTGGCTTTCACTTCTTTAGGACTTCTGGCTTCTCTTAAGTACCTAGAAAGTAGAGTGGAAAAAATGTGCAATTTGTTTAATATTCTTTACCTTAAAAACACCGTTTAGGAAAGAATACACTAGATTTAACATGCTTTATGTCATTCTTTTTTGTGCCATATATTACTACTTCCCAAGATTTTGGAGTTCTGGTGACATAGTACCTAAGGCATTCAACTGCTAACCAGAAGGTTGGTGGTTCAAACCCACCTTCCTTCCATGGAAGCAAGAAGGGGTGATCTATTTCCTTAAAGATTTACCACCTCAAAAACCCATTGGGGGTCACTATGAGTCAGAATCAACTCAATGGCAGTGAGTTTGGTTTTAACACTGAAATATATAACAAAATGTTAGCTTACCTGATTTTAAGCTTATATCAGTACACAGATTTATATAATGTGTTAGACAATAGAATCTTTTAAAATAAAATCTTTAAGTCTTTAAGATGAAATTAAGTGTTCAAATCTGAAGAAACACATTCTTTTTTAAGAACAGTCACACACTGCTTAAAGTCCATTTGGGCAACGTCTGACCACATATATGTTTGTGCTCCAGCAAAGTTATGAAAGAATTCAGGAATCCTAACAGGAGAATGGGTTCGTAGCAAATACAATAGCTTTCCACACACAACACATGCATCTCATGTCTCTGGTATACAAGCGAACGTGCTCCAAGAAGTATAATGGTACAGTACATATATTACCTATAATACATATGTCTTGATAGTCATGATAAATGCCTGTATTACTGTGTTACTGGTTCACGTATGTACTGTACTGTACTTTCTAGCTAAAAAGTTAATTGCATAACAGCGTATGGTTCAACTGGTAGGCAGCAGCATTCGATCTCATGTAAGGCATGTCTCTTGAGTATTGCAGCATTATCTCTCACTTTAATTTCCTTTCAAAAATATTATGGTGAAGTGCATCATGACTCCCAAACACAACAAAACCAGTGCTAGTGATAGCAGTAGCAAGAGGCAAAGGAGTAGTACTGATTTGGAAGTGAAACAAAAGGTTATTAAACAACACAAAATAGAAAATCAGTAAATGCTATTGCTTGGGGTTTAGGCATGTCACACTTAGCAACCACTATGATCCTCAAAAAAAAAAAAAAAAAAAAATAACTTTTTGGGGTT
>NW_006921604.1:3621495-3623448 GCF_000298275.1 Orycteropus afer afer | reverse complement strand
GTCTTCCTTATTCATTGTCCACCTCTCACATGCATACGAGGCAATTGGAAATATTATGGCCTGTGTTAGGCGCACCTTAGTCCTCAAGGAGACATCCTTGCTCTTCAGCACTTGAAAAAGTTCCTTCACAGCTGAGCTGCCCAGTGCTACACGTCATCTATGTCCTGACTGCTGCTTCCATTGGCCTTGATTGTAGAACAAAGCAATGTGAATTCTTTGACAACCTCAATCTTTTCTTCATTTATCGTGATGCTGCTTATTGGTCCAGTTGTGAAGATTTTTGTCTTCTTTATATTGAGATGTAATCCATACTGTAGACTGTGTTCCTCAATCTTTATCAGTAAGTGCCTCAAGTCATCCTCACTTTCAGCAAGCAAAGTTGTATTATCAGCATATCTCAGGTTGTTAATTATTCTTCCTCCAATCCTGATGCCACATTTTTCTTCATATAGTCCAGCTTCTCAGATTATTTGCTCAGCATATAGATTGAATAAGGATGGGGAAAGGATACAACCCTGACACACTCCCTTTCTGATTTTAAACCACACAGTGTCCCCTTGTTCTGTTTGAATAACAGCCTCCTGGTCAAGGTACAGGTTACTCACAATCAAGTGTTCGGGAATTCCCATTCTTCTCAATGTTATCCATAATTTGTCATGATCCACACAATCAAATGCTTTTGCATAATCAATAAAGCACAAGTAAACATCTTTCTGGTATTCTCTGCATTGAGCCAAGATCCATCTGACAGCAGCTATGATATCCCTTGTTCCACATCCTCTTCTGAATCCAGCTTGCATCTCTGGAAGTTCTCTATCAATGTACTGCTGCAATCATTTTTGAATTATTTTCCGTAAGATCTTGCTTGCGTGCAATATTAATGATATTGTTCGATAATTTCCACATTCTGTGGGATCACTTTTCTTTGGAATTGGTACAAATACGGATCTCTTCCAGTCAGTTGGCCAGGTAGCTGTCTTCCAAATCTCTTGGCATAACTGAGTGAGTGTCTCCATTGCGGCATCCGTTTGTTGAAATATTCCAATGGGTATTCCGTCAATTCCCGGAACCTTGTTCTTTACCAATTCCTTCATTGCAGCTTCGACTTCCTCCTTTAGTACCATTGGTTCTAGATCATATGCCACCTCCTGAGATGGATGAAGATCCACCAGTTCTTTTTTGTACAGTGACTCTGTGTATTCTTTCCATCTGCTTTTGATGTTCCCTGCTTCATTCAATATTTTGCCCTTAGAATCTTTCAATATTGCAACTTGAGACTTAAATTTTTTCCTTAATTCTTTCAGCTTGAGAAATGCTGAGCATGTTCTTCCCTTTTGGTTTTCTAACTCCAGGTCTTTGCACATTTCATTATAGTAATTGGCTTTGTCTTCTCGAGCTGCTCTTTGAAATCATTGGTTCAATTCTTTTATCTTGTCATTTCTTCCATTTGCTTTAGCTACTCTCCACTCAAGGGCAAGTTTCAGAGTCTCTTTTGTGATCCATTTTTGTCTTCTTTTCTCATCTTTTTAGTGACCTCTTGCTTTCTTCATGGATGATGCTCTTGATGTCATCCTACAATTCTTCTGGTTTTCAGTCATTGGTGCTCAATGCATCAAATCTACTCTTTAGATGGTCTCTAAATTCAGGAGGGGTATATTCTAGATCATATTTTGGCTCTCGTGGACTTTTTTAATTGTCTTTAACTTCAAGTTGAACTTGCATATGAGCAGTTGATGGTCTGTTCCACAATCAGCTCCTGGCCTGGGTTTGGTTGAAGATATTGAGCTTCTCCATCACCTCTTGCCACAGATGTAGTCAATCTGATTCCTGTGTGTTCCATCTGGTGAATTCCACGTGTACAGCTGCTGTTTGTGTTGTTGAAAAAAGGTGTTTGCAATGAACAAGTCATTGGTCTTGCAAAATTGTACCATGCGAGTTCCAGCATTATTTCTG
>NW_006921604.1:3613259-3621395 GCF_000298275.1 Orycteropus afer afer | reverse complement strand
CAAAATAGAAAATCAGTAAATGCTATTGCTTGGGGTTTAGGCATGTCACACTTAGCAACCACTATGATCCTCAAAAAAAAAAAAAAAAAAAAAAATCTCCAACTTGTTAAGGGATCTGCTGCCTTGAAAGCTGTAAGGGCCTATATCAGATATGGAGAAATTGCTAATGACCTAGATTGGAGACCAAACCCAAAAGCAAATCTCTCTCAGCACATAACACTGCCAGGACACAAAGCTTATTCCAGGTGCTTAAAGTAGAAGCAGGACCAGACTATGATATGTTCGCACAGCATCCAAATCACATAATGTCCTATTTCACAGAACGTATATCATAGATGTTAAGTGATGCACGGCTGTGCATTTTACTTGACTTTTTTTTTTTTTCTCCTGAAATCTCTGTATCTCTACTAACTTAATTTTTTTTTTTCCAACCCATATTACTGTATTCTGGCACTCTATGGAAAGTTTATTGTTTGAATTCAGAATTTTTTTAAAAAAAGCTAGTAAGTTAACATGCTACATTTGATATGAGACCTCTTCATTCCACATTTTTAAAAGATCCAGAAAAATCATGTACAAGACAACTAATCAGCCTTATTAAAACTGATTTCGTTTTAAAAAATATGGAAACAAAACTTTATTTTTTAAAAAAAAACCACTTCTATTTTAAGTCTCTTTGAAGCACATTAACTTTTTCTTTTTAACTTGTAAAAGTGGGAGTAGTTTGAATGACGTTAATTTACAACATGAAGGGAAGGCTCCCACAGGTCATTTATAACCTCAGCAGAAAATGTGATTAAAAAAGTTTACACAAAACCCCTGATTCCTCATAGCCAGATATGACATCGGCAGAGCCGAGAATACAGTGTATCAGTCTTTTAAAATATTGTTTGCCTTCTTTACTGATAAGGCAAGGGAAGAAAGCAAGAATGTAATAAAAATAAAAAAAGTGACTGCCTTTGTCTGCCTTTATCAGACACAATGTTGAAAGTAAAATTTTAATAATAATAATAAATTGGCCAAGAAAGAAAACAGTCTTTCCTCAAATTTCTTTGGAAGGGAATCTCCTTTTTTTCATTTATGAAACGTAAAAATGAAGACTTCTTAGGAAATGGATGGATTTTGTAGAGTTTGGAAACTCAGAAGATAAACAAAACCATGGCTTTCTCTCCCCTCCCCCACCCAACTCTGTAAATAACCTCAGGCCACAGTCAGGGGCCTCCCGGTGCTCCTCAGTGTCTGTCTGGGGGGTTGGGCTGGGGAGCCCGGGTGGGGTGTGGGTGGATCCGAGGCTGGTGAAGGGAGGGGGGGAGGGAAGGGAGAAGAGTGAAGGGATGGATTGAGGGAAGGAGGCTGCTGATAGAGAATAGCACACACACGCCTGCACACGCAGTAAGTACACAGTGAGACCAGGCAAGAGAACAGTTTAAAAACAAAATAAAACCCTACTGCTTCATCAGCTAAAACACAGTCGTGTTCTTTCCTGGTTTGATGTCAGCTCACAGTACTGGCTTGGAATTGCCCGCAGCAATACTGGGCCCCTGCCCGCACAGCAGGCAGACGGCTTTCCCTGCCAGCTACAGCTTTTAATAAAACAGGATGTTGTCCCATTACCAAGGCAGACCTGAGAATGGATCCCAGTGCCTATGAACTCCCTTCTTAAGAAGCAGCAGTTCTTTATTCTTTATTGGGAAACCCCACTCTGGCAACTCTGGCCCTGAAGAAAGACCTCTCTCCCAGGGCTTGCTCAGCATTGGAGGGTGGCCACAGAGTCCCTGGGGCTGTCTGCTTCTGCGTGGTTCTGCCACTAGTAAGTGTGGTTCCTGCAAGAACTTGTCATTCTGTGCATGCATTTGGGCTTTTATGAAGGCCTACCTTGACAGTCAAACAGGGTAGATTTTAAATTAAGGAGCTAACTTTCCCCAGAAGGATAAAGACATTTCATTCCCATCTTCCCCCAGCTAGCTCTAATGAGTCATGCCATGTTGGGATTTGGACCCAACTCACATCTCAAGTCTGATGAGCTTTAGCATTTTGGGAAGGTTCACCAGGCTATTTGTTTTCTCCTCACTTGGAAGGAAACAGAGTATGTTCCGTTGGGGGCAGCACTTTCCAACAAAAAGTACAAACTAATGGGTAAGCTCCCAAGGCGTCTTTGAACCCCATGGCCTCTGTGACCAGCATAGCTGGGCACTGCCTTTCTTGTGTTCTGAGTTCTGTTGGTATAGAGGATAAGGCATGTGGCTGCTAACCAGAAAGTCAGTGGCTCAAATCCACCAGCTAGCTGCTCTGCAGAAGAAAGTTGGGGCAATATACTTCCATAAAGATTTACAGCTTCAGAAACCCAGTGGGGGTCGCTATGAGTCTGATTCAACTCGATGGCAGTGAGTTTCGTTTTTCAGATACCACCCTCTAAGGAGCTCTGGTGGCCCAGTGCCTAAGGCATTTGATTGCTAACCAGGAAATTG
The DNA here is from genome assembly GCF_000298275.1 of Orycteropus afer afer. Taxonomy (NCBI): domain Eukaryota; kingdom Metazoa; phylum Chordata; class Mammalia; order Tubulidentata; family Orycteropodidae; genus Orycteropus; species Orycteropus afer. The sequence goes on along the minus strand of NW_006921604.1, from coordinate 3,618,927 downwards.
GTGGTTCAAACCTACCAGATGCTACCATGGAAAGGAGACAGGGCAATCTACTTCTGTAAAGATTTACCTCCTCAGAAACCCAATGGGGGTCGCTATGTGTCAGAATCAACTGGATGGCAGTGAGTTTGTTTCTTTTATACCACCCTCTGGCTCTAGGACAGCAGACTGAAAATTCTCCAAGGGTATTATCCCTAGAAGGAGCTCTGGTAGCATAGTGCCTAAGGCACTTGACTGCTAACCAGAGGCTGGCATTTCAAACCCACCAGCCACTCCTTGGAAGGAAGGTTGGGCAATCTACTTCCATAGTGATACTGTCTCAGAAACCCAAGGAGGGGCTGCTATGAGTTGGGTTCAACTTGGCAGATTATCCCTAGTTGCACAGGCACCAGCAGGATCCTTTCCAAGCCTTGCTGTAAGGTACAGAAGTACCTGACAATAGAATTGGCACCATAAGTTGGAAGGCGCAGATTCAATCAACAAGTGGACTTTGATGATCTCACGTGAGATTGAATTCCAGTGTGAGACAGAAGTCATTATCATTGATGGGAAAGATTTGATAACCTGGATTCTATACCCAAACCTGTCCTGCTTCCTGTATAGCTTTAGACAACTTGATATGTGTGTGACTCGATTTCCTCATTTGTGAAATGAAGAGCAGGTTGAAGGAAGAGTGGCAAATACTTAGTTCATATGCCATTACTTTCCCTTAGCACATCCATGCAAACATTGCTAATCACTCCCAGCACCTTTTCTACTCTGCACAGATGTGGCAACCCTGTTAGTCACAACCAAATGATGGCTCTTGAATAAATCAAAGATGGCTTTCTCAATCTTCTTCCAAGTCTGATAGTTTATGATTCTATGAGTCTAAATTCAGTATATCCAGTATATTTCTATTTACTTTGAAGTTCTGGGAAGGAAATTGAAGGGATTGGTGCTACAGGTGGTATTTTTATTCCTTCTTTCACTTGGAGTCCGTGACTTTGGAAGAGAAAGGAGGAGAGAGGAAGTATATGGGGGGGGGGGAACATCTGGGTATGTGGATGGTGTCAGAGTGGAGAATTCTGTCTCCTGGCTCACAGCCCAGATCCACCCCAGAACAGCAGGGTCCTGGCAGGAAGCAGGATATACTGACCAAAATCTGAGAAGAGCATGCTGCAGGAGACCTGCCAGTATGACCAGAAAGAGTTTAAAGGGAAACTTAAGAGAGGAATTTTAAAAAAGCCTAAATAAATCTATAAAACCAGAGAAGATGAAGCCCGGCACAAGAATATCAGCTGGGTTCTTAAAAGCTATTGCTGACCAAGCAAAAAAGGGCATGTATTGGAAACTAGTGGAGACAACAGGAAAGCTGAGTTCAGAGCTGGAGAATAGAGAGGTTCAGCCCAGGACAGGAGCCCTCTGACTGACATGTGCCTCCACAGGAATGAATGGGCCACCTCTCCTTCCAAAGCCCTTAAACGGGGCAGGAAGAGGACACTGTGGTTAACATTATGGACACCTTTCCACTTTCTTGCAGGAGGTAATACACCTGGATTTACCATTACATGAAGACTGGGCGATGGTAGAGCTAATGCTGCAAAAAGACACTGAATTGAGGAAATGAAGGGCCAAAGGATTCTAGGCTGCTAAAAAAAAAAAAGATAACCAGCACCATATGTGACAGAGGATAAATAAATAAATAAAGAGAATGGTGCAAACAGTGAATATGCTTGGCTGCTAACTAAAAGGTAAGAGGCTCCAGGTCTCCCAGAGACTCCTTGGAAGAAAGGCCTGGCAATCTACTTTTGAAAACTCAGCCACTGACAGCCCTCTGGAGCACAATTCTACTCTACACACATGAGGTTGCCATGAGTCAGAATTGACTGGATGGCACCTAGTATGTGACACAGAAGTGTCATACCATAATACGGTAAGGTTGACCAGACCTGCTTTAGGACACACCAAGAATCTTTTTTCAGAAAAATTGCAAGCAAACAAAATCCAATCTTGCAGGCCTGGACAGAGTGACACCAAGGTCAATTACCAGGTGTGGAAAACTCATCTGAGAGCCATGGGTGGGATCAAAGGGTGAAGACAAGGCCAATTAATTATCAGCTATCAGGACCAAGCTGAGTGGAGCCCATTAAGGAGTCTAGCGGATGTCAAAGACAAGTGTCAAGGTCAGGAATGGAGGAGGTGGATGAAGGAGTGAGAAACAGGGACTTGTGGGTGAGGGTCAGAGTCATCCATCTCAGTTCTAGTAGAGTGTCACATCTTGGAAAAGAAAACAAAACCAAACTCACTGCCACTGATTGTTCCCGACTCATAGTGATCCCTTCTTAGGTTTCCAAGGCAGTATCTCTCTGGAAGTACATTGCCCAATCTTCCTTCCGAGGAGTGGCTGGTGGGTTTGAACTGCCAACCTTCTGGTTAGCAGTCACATGCCAAGCAGTTGGGCTTAAAGGCCTAGCTGCCTGTTAGCTACAGTGGAGGAGGTGCCCAGTTAGCATCAGCAGAATCATTTTCTGTAAGGAAGGCTCATGTGCTCTCCTCTTTGGGAAAGCACATTTCTCAAATTTAGAGTTTGATTCCTCCCTTTTCTGGGAATGGCACCAGTTCATAGGGAGAGGAGCCAAATTCACGCTCTGTGATCCTGCCTCCTCATCACAGGTCTACTGAGCTGAGGGCTAAGGGCTGAGGATGATGTCAGCTCTGGTGCTGCCACTACCATCTTGCCTGCATGTGAAGTGGCAAAGAAGCAAGGAGACACCTGAGTCCTGATGACGCCAACAGAGCTCTGACTCCATCCAGGTCTACCTGGATTTTACTTGATGGTTTCTATTCTATTGGGAAACTATTCTGAGTGAAGAGATTCTCCTTTTGTGTTCAAAAAGTTGAGTTGGGTTTCCATAACTTTTAGCCACAAAGATTTTCAATAATTAAAAAAAAAAAAAAAAGAACAGTTACCATCAAGTCTATTTCAATTCATGGTGACCCCATGTGTGTCAGAGCACAATTGTGCTCATAGGTTTTCAGTGGCTAATTTTTTCAGAAATAAATCACCAGACTGTTCTTCCAAGGTACTTCTGTGTGGACTTGAACCTTCAACCTTCCAGTTAGCAGTTGAATGTGTTACCTGTGTGTACCACCCAGGGACTCCTTTCAATAATAGGTAGATATAATACTAATATTCATCATAACTGTGCATGATTTCTCTCAATCCTTGCAACAACTCTCTGAGATAAATCTTATTACCATGCCCAATTTGAGATGGAGAAGCTGAGGCATATAAAGATTGAGGAAATTTGCTATTGTCAAAAATATTAACATGGATGAGGGGGCTACAAGGTCTGAACACACACAGATCCCAAGTGAGCAAAGAGGTTTAGGGAAAATCCCTAAATTCTGCTTATGTAGTGTGAATAATCCTGAATAAACCCAGTGAGGGACAAAAGGAGAGGAAATATTTAGAAACCAGTGTGGCCCCACAGAGTGGTTTTGGTAAACTCAGATTTTTAGAAACGCATGCCCACAAGATGGAAAGGGGCACAGAATCAAAGCAAATACACATGAGGGACCTGAGCCTCAGAGAACAATGTTGGGAAGGCTAAGTCCAGAATAAGAAGAGGCTACAAATAGGCCATGATTGCAGTAGGACTTTTAATGCTACTTGAAGAGTGAGACAAGAAGGGGATAAGGCTTTGCATAGAGAAGATGCTAAGATGTAAATCCTTGATGAAAAGATGTCACAATTCCAATTTAGCATTCCTCTTTTGGCATGGTGGATAAGACATTTGGCTGCTAACCAGAAGGTCAGCAGCTCAAACCCACCAATTGCTCTGTGGAAGGAAAACAGGGCAATCTACTTCCATAGAGATTTACAGCCTCAGAAACCCAATGGGGATTGCTATGAATCAGAATTGATGTGATAGCAGTGAGTTATTCTTTTCTAGTTGAAGAAATGTTTTTTAAAAGGAAGAACCCAGGAATTGTAAGAAGACAGCAAGACAGTGCTCAGACACTGATTTTCTTTTCAGTCCCAGATAAATATGAAAGCTCAGATGACCTTGCAGAAACTCGGTGATTAAACACAGGAAAGCTGACCTCTGGGCAAAGTGTCCAATTTTCAAAAATGATAAAAGGGTAGCATAAAAATGACGTAGTGGGGGCATAATTGTCTGACTTCTTTGTCTAACTTCACAAAGGGGCAGGAGAATCAAGATCAACATCTTAAGGCTGATTCCTATGAGGCAGAGCTCAGACATACCTCTCTGTTCAAACTTTTTACCAATCCTAACACCAGTCATCTGTTCCATGGCAGTCTCTACTCTGCTGGGCTTAATAATTTTTTGCAACACCCACACAGAACTCACAGACCAAGATCACAGTTATGGGATTTATTAGGGAAATAACAGCTTACAATTCAGGATCAGGAATTGATTCAGGATACAGTTTTTCTATCAGAGTAGGCTCTTCTCAGCTGTGCCCACAGGCAGGCCTCTCTCTGACCCTTGGCCCCTTGGCCCCTCATCCTGGCCGCTGCCCTGCTCAAGCAAGTGTTACAAAGCTCTTTAGGTCCGCTAATAAGTACCTAGGCGCACCCCACTCCACCAGGAAGCCCCCTGTCCAAAGGCACTCAGCTCTCCCATTTTGTGGGTTGGCACATCCACTGTCACCACCTTGCTCTGTGGACCAGGAAGCCCACTGTGCTGTCTTGTGCCACTCTCCTGGTTCTGCCACTGCTGTTTCTCTGTTGCTACATTTCACCATCTTGCACTGTCTCCATTGTCACACTTTTCTCTCTCTCTGTCTCCTGAGTCTGGGAGGTTTTCAGCACATGGACACTAAGTCCAAAGGACATACTCTGTTCTCATCTCTTCTTGGTAGTAGTGAGGTCTCCCCTTTCTACTTCTGGGATGGTTCATTTTAAGTCTAGTGGGATGGCAAAACTGGTCGATCTCTCTTGTTAGTATTCCATGTACTTTATTTGCATAGCCATACCTCCATGGGGGTTCCATGCCCATTATTTAGATTCTTAGCAGATGGCCGAATCCCCTTGGTGGGAATATTTGCATATCCCCATCCAATAATTTTGTGGGAATCACATAGACTGGCTAAACCAAACCAAACGTACTGAGAGTGAGTTGATTGTGACTCATAGAGATTCTATAGGACAGAATAGAAGTGCTCCATAGGGTTTCCAACGCTATACATCTTTACAGAAGCAGACTGCCTTATCTTTCTCTCATGGAGCACCTGGTGGTTTGGAACCTCTGACTTTGTGGTTAGCAGACCAATGCTTTAACCACTACAACACCAGAGTTCTTATAGACTATGGCTGTTGTTGTTAGGTGCCGTCGAGTCATTTCCGACTCATAGTGACCCCATGCACAGCAGAACGAAACACCACCTGATCCCACACCAGCTCCTTGATCCGTGCTATACTTGAGCCCATCGTCGCAGCCACCGTGTCAATCCATCTCATTGAAGGCCTTCCCCTCTTTCATCAACAGTCCACCTTACCAAGCATGACATCCTTCTCCAGGGAATGGTCCCCTCTGACAACATGACCAAAGTAGGTGAGATGAAGTCTGGCCATCCTCGCTTCCAAGGAGCATCTCGGCTGCACTTCCTCCAGAACAGATCTGTTAGTTCTTTTAGCAGTCCATGGTACTTCAGCATTCTT
>NW_006921604.1:3605763-3611063 GCF_000298275.1 Orycteropus afer afer | reverse complement strand
ACAGATCTTGAAACATCCTTTGTGATGATGAATGCCCCGCCATTCCTCTTTAAACTGCCGTTCCTGGCATAGTAGATCATATGGTTGTCTGATTCAAAATGGCCCAAACTAGTCCATTTCAGCTCACTAATGCCTAGGATATCAATCTTTATGAGTTTCATTTCATTTTTGACAATTATTTCCAATTTTCCTAGATTCATACACTGTACATTCCATGTTCTGATTATTAATGCATGTTTGCTGCTGTTTCTCCTCAATTTGACTGGTGCCATGTCTGCAAATGGGGGTCTCGAAAGCTTTAGCTTATCCATATGAGTAAGGCTGATTATACTCTGATAATGCAGCTCTTGCTCAGTCCTACTTTGAGAGCTTTCTAAGCTAAGTGACTCATCTCCCTCCTCTATATTGAAAAATGTTTCCAGACTATTCATAAAGTTGCACAGTAATGTATCAGACAGTGTTTCTCTGCTATTCATAAGGTTTTCTCTGGCCAATTCTTTGAGAAATGATTGGCCTCCTCCTTCTTCCTAGTCTGTCTCAGTCTGCAAGCTGGGCTGATACTTGTGCACCATGTGCACCCCACTGGGTTTGAAACTCCAGTGGCACAGCCTCGAGACTCATAGCAACACATCCCCACAGTAGGACAAACGGACAGACATGATCTGTTCTGGTCCCTTTTGCCTTTTTCAGTCACTTATAGACTATGTCACTTATAGACTATGGCTAGAAGGGCCATATTAAGTAATTCACTACACTGCAGGTAGATTACTTGATGGAAATTCGTGGGGAAAATTTTAGAATTATTAACTATGTAGACAGAAAATATTTCAAAAAGAATATAATTGACAACATGGGTTCAGTATCCTGAAGCAACCATGAATCTTTTGTACTAGGGTGACTAAACAGATGAATTGGGTAAGCACTATGTACCTAAAATAATTCCAGCAAAACATTTGATAGTCTTTCATGATATTCTTGCATTTGATATAGTAAAAACTGGACTAGGTGGAAAGGTAGATGGATTCCTAATCAATTGAGCAAAATTGCCCAAATAGTATGATGAATACCTTGAAGTCTTGTTTATGGGAGTTCCTAGATCCATAACAGAAGCCATGTCCTTCCACCAACCCAGCCTAATGACATGTGCACATGGTGGTGTCCTTTGACATAGCTGATGGGGAAAGAATCAGAGCAACACCCTGGCCAAGAGTGTCATTGTTAGGGACTAATGGAAATCCTGACCCATCAACTGCTACCTGTACCTTAGGTAAGTTGCTTAATCCCTCTGAGTTGTAACTTCTTTCTTCACCTGTAAAATGGAGACAATAACAGGGCCAACCTCCTAGTGTTGTGAAGATTAAGTGAGTTGGGGTGTGTGAAGCACTTAGCACTGTGCAGGGCACACAGCTAATGCTGTTATCATCATGAGTAGGTGGCTGCTACAGTGCTGACCTTCTCTATGTCATCCCAGAGCCCTCACTTTGCAGGCAGAAAATCTGGATTCCCATCTCAGCTCCTCATTAGAGTTCTGTAACTTAGTCAAATCACTCTACCATTCTGAACCTTGTTTTCCTCATCTGTACACATGGATTTCATCAACTTGAACCAAGATCTCAAAAGCACATGTGTTTAAAGTGTCAGTAACTAGAAGTTTAAGGAAACAATAAATGCAATAAATAACCAAATCATGAATGACTCAAACTCATTTCAACAGGATGGAATATGAAGCCAAAACCATCACAGACATCAATGTCTTATTCACCTAGTGCTGCTGTTGTAACACAAATACCAAAAGTGGACAGCTTTAAAGAACAGAAATTTATTTCCTCACAGTTCTGGAGGCTAAATTTCCAAAATTGGGTCTTAGCCACATCAGCTCCTCTCTTGCTGATAGTCCTTGGCATCCTTTGGTTCCTTGATATGCCTTGGTTCGTAGACAGATGATCCTCCTATGGCATGTAACTCCCCCATGTATGTAACTCTATGTCTATTCTGTCCTTTTGGTAACTCAGAAATAATTAGGTGTAGGATCCAACCTACTTTTATGTCACCTCATTAACATAAAAAAAGAAAAGACTTGTTTCCAAACAGGATGACACTGATACAGGGGTTAGGATTTCAAGACATATTTTTGGAGGCCATAATTCAATCTCTAACATTCAATAAAGGAGCTCTGGTAGCATAGTGCCTAAGGCACTTGACTGCCAACCAGAAGGCTGGTGGTTCAAACCCACCAGTCACTCCTTGGAAGGAAGGTTGGGCAATCTACTTCCATAGTGATACTGTCTCAGAAACCCAAGGAGGGGTCACTATGAGTCGGGGTCGACTCAACAGCACATAACAACAATAACACAACAGTCAATAAAAATATAGTGGGAATGTACATCAAGAAAGATACAGAGAATTAAAACTGCGTCATAGAAGAGCATGCTGGGTAGTAGCATGGCTATTTTTGCAGCTGCTGTCGTGAAAACAAGATCCCGGGAATAATCCAAATGCCCAACAATAGTGAATGAAAGAGCTAAGAAAACAAAGTGACCTGATGATTAGTCTTGAATCTTAAAGGCTAAGATTTAGGGGTCAGAATATCCTGACACCTGAGGACATAAATGGAAATTATGTTACAAGACAAAAAGTCAAACACCAAATAGTATCTACTTGATGGATTGTTGTTAGGTGTCATCAAATTGATTTCCACTCATGGTGACCCCATGGGATACAGTAGAACTGCCCACAGGGGTTTCTAGGCTGTAATCTTCACAGAAGCTTTTGGTTGGGTTTGTACCACCAGCTTTTCAGTTAGCAATAGAAGACTCAATCCTTGTGCTACCAGGTCTTGATGGATAATTATATAAAAGTGTTAGATGCACATTTATAATAATTAGCAGATCTAATGTAGGGTTATTTTCTCTTAGAGTTGTACCTCCACCCTGGAACAAAAGAAAATTTGGCAATTTTGTTGGCCATGGATTAATGTCAGTCATTGATGATCATAAGTGCTAAAAGTCAATGTGGATTTAGTTTGTGTTGGTGGAAGCACAATGTCTTTACCAGGTATGCTGCCTTCAGGGAGTGTCCCAGTAACACTATGAGTCCCATAGAAGTTTTTCCAGGTCATGGATGTGATAATACAGGCAAAGGGTGAGACTACCCCACTGGAACTTGTTCAGGTACTTCTGGATTGAACTTCTGAGAAGGAAATTAATTTTTAGACAAATAATTAAATGTGAAAAATAAACCCATTGTACAACTGAAACAAAATAGGATTAATATTTATTTAATCTGTACTGAAAAGACATGAAAATGTCCTAAGCATAAAATTATGGAAATAATCACAGAAGAAATATTGGCAGAGATAAAAAATTAAAAACTTCTTGGTCATAAACCGTAAAGCAAAATTAAAACACAACAAAAAACTGGGGAACATATATGACAAATAATGGGTAAACTATATATGTGTGTATATGTGTGAATACACAGGAAAACATTAGAAGAAAACTAGACAAAAGATATGAATGGGCATTTTGCAGGAAAATAAATTCAAATGATCTACAAGAAATGAAAAGATGATCAAACTGAGAAACAACCAAATAAATGCAAATAAAAACTGTAAGCTAACATTTCTCTTTCAAGATGGCTAACAAGATGATAATATATACAAAGGGACATGGGAGAGCCTTGGTAGTAAAAAGGATTAATATGCTTGGCTGCTATCTAAAAGGTTGGAAGTTCAAGTCCACACAGAGGTTCCTTGGAAGAAAGGCCTGGAGATCTACTTCTGAAAAATCAGCTACCAAAAACCCTATGGAGCACAGTTCTCTGACACACCTGGAATCACCATAAGTAGGAATTCACTTGACAGCAACTATTTTTTTTTTTTTTTTTTTTCCCTTCTTAGGGGCGTGGGCAACCACAGTGTAGGTGAGAATGCTAAGACATGCCTGGACTTGACACTCCATGCTGGAACTCACTAGCTAAGTGTCTTTGAGCAGTTTGTGGAACTCTCCACTCTGTCAGTTTCTAGTCTACAAACTGATGATAATTATAGTTCCTGTCTCACACGCTGTCAGGAGGATGGGCTGAGATTACTGTAACCAGTAGTGACACTTGAAGGAATTTCTTCCTAATTAGAGGCAAGCAATCAGGGAGCTGTTAAATAAATCATGATATGCTTATAAAATGAACTAGTAGACAGACATCAAGCATATTGTAAAAGACTATTTCCTAATGAAAAATGCTACAGATACTGTCATCCCAATATTATAAAAGAAAAGACACACATACTTTTTTACATACAGGGGAAAAAGTGGCTAATATTCTATAATTTTGCTTTCTTTCTCTTTAGTGGTTATGTCTGGGTGATGGACTTACTGGTGATCTTTTTTCCCAAAAAGACAAAGAACAGAAACAAAAATTTAGGGTTGATGACAAAAAAATCCAATGCACAATATCTTATTGTGTCCTGAGGATGACAATTGGTATGCTTAGATTGCTGGAAACTTCCTAGTGCATAAAACAATTGGAGAAAGTGGTTAGGTGAGGCCTAGAAAAGAGGAAGTTTTCATGGGGCCTATGGCACCTGCCTGCCTATATTTGATGAAAGTCATGTCAGGGCATGTTTTGATTTTGTGTTCCAAAACAATACATCACCTCCTTCTGTGATTCAACCCTCTGGGGAAGAAGGATAAGCCTCTGTGTCTGTCCTAAATAAACTGGGCCCACACTCAGGCCCTTGGGAAGATTTCCCCAGCTGTTGGTGGACATCTCCAGCAGGCATTGACCAGCCTCTTCCATGGATTCCATTGAGACATCTCCTTCTTGGCATTAGGTTTAGATTTGATACCTTCTTATTTCCTTTCCTTCCCTCCCCTCCTCTTCACTTCTTTCCCAGTTTTCCTCTCTCCCTCTCTCTGTTGGTCCCTTCCCCACTTCTCTCTCTCCTTCTCTTTCATTTTTTCTCTTTCAAATGAAAACCTCTAAAATGATTAATTGCTGGACAAAAAGAAAGAACCAGTGCTTTAGCATTGTTCTCAGAAATATTCTATCTCACATAAAAAAGTGAAGATTGGATTGATTTCTGAGATTGTCTACTGAGTGAGAAGTTTAGGCATATTAAAGAGACAAAATTAGTTGCTTCATCACAGTTTACTAACATTTAACTCATTGCTCAGTCAGACCATCTCTGTAAAAGTCAATTAAGGGAAGATGGCGGACTAGGCAGAAGGATTGCACAGACCCTCTTCAACAAAGAAAAGGGAAACCAATTAACACAGACACAGAAGATAATCTTGGACCCCTGA
>NW_006921604.1:3556725-3596248 GCF_000298275.1 Orycteropus afer afer | reverse complement strand
ATGAGACAAAATATGTATAAACTGTTATATGGAAAATGAATTTGCTCTGTAAATTTTCACCTAAATCACAATAAAAATTTAAAAAAAGAAAAAAAAAAAAAAAGTCAATTAAGAAGAAAGTAACCCATCAATGGGACTAGTGCACCATGCCAACCTCAGCCAACGTAGCCCTGACACCAGAAGAACTAGATGTACCTGGTTACCCCTGTCAACCACTCAGAAAGCTATCAAAATGGAAAATCCTGGGTAAAGTGAGAGAAAAATGTGGGACAAAACTCAAAATTATAAAAAAGACAAGGCTTAGTGATCTGATAGAGACTGGTGAACCCCCTGAGACTATGGCCCTCACTACCCTTTGGACCTGGAACTGAACTTGCTCCTGTAGCTTCCAGCCAAACAATAGACAGGCATATAAGGTGAATGTTTATACCAGGTAGGTAGACTCCTTAGAACAATCAACTATGGGAGATCAGAGGGGCAGTATTTACACAGGGAGATAACTCAGGGAGTAGGAACACATAGAGAAGAAGGACACACAGAAAAGGTAACCACAGGGAAGAAATGGGAAGAGAGCTGTTACATATGGGGATTGTAGTCTGTGTCATGAAACAAAATATGTATTTTTTAACTGTTGAATGGAAAATGAATTTGCTCTGTAAACTTTCACTGAAATCACAATTTAAATGAAAAAAGTAGGTAAGTAACTCAATGATACAGATAAGACCTAACTTCAGGATTGTAAGTTGTATGACAGGTTTTGGAGTGAAGTCTGATCATTTATGGATGAGGATCACATAGCAAAGACATGACAATGACAAGGTGGATGTGATTGTCTAGGTAAACATCAGAGACAGGCAAATATATAACCCATCTCAAAGTTTAGACCTTAAATTTACATTGGGAAGCCATCTTTTAGCCACATCAGATATGCTGGTTCTCCTACTCCAGATTTTGGGATGGGGGGAGTCAACCACGTTGGTTTAAGCCAACTTGCTTGTTCTTTTTCTATGATTGCAGCACCTAGTTTAAAGAAGAGTATATTACCTTGCCCTGGACCTGTGTGAAACAAGGAAGCATTCAACACCCTCTTTCTTCTACTGGTGCTTCCTGAATAGGCCTTACTGAGTAGCAGAGAGGAAAGGAAGGTCACCCTCTTGCACTCTAGGGTGTAGCCAAAGATGGAGCAGTCAATGCCAGGGGGATGTGAGATATTGGGTCCCCGTGCTGTGGGATTGAGCTTTGTCCAAGACAAGAGCTCCACCAAATATTTTTCCAGTTTCCTGGGCCAATACATTGCCTTTACATCCATCGGATAGACTAGGTGGAGTTTTCTATCATTTGCACCGTACATTGCTGACTGACAATACTCAATTGAATATTTATCTTCTAATTTAGAAGAGTGAGGCTTTGCTTGCTCAGTGGTAGAATTCTTACCCTTCATGTGGAAGATCCAGATTCAGTTCCTAGCCAAAGCACCTCAAGTGCTGCTGCTACCACCCCCCGTCTATCAGTGGAAGCTTGTGTGGTGCCGAACAGCTTTCAGTGGGGTTTCCAGACTAAGATGGACTAGGAAGAAAGACCTGGCAATCTACTTTGAAAATCACCCAACAAATACCCTGTGTATCACAGTGGTCCATTCCGTAACCAGTCATGGAGATGGTGCAGGACTGGCCTCCATTTTATTTTTTGTGTTGGGTCTGCATGAGTTAGGGGCTAACCTGAGGGCAGCTAACAACAACAGTTTAGAAGATGTGATTTATTTGTTTTGTTTTGGTCTATGCCTTTGGTAAGGGAGCTCTGATGGCATAGTGCCTAAGGCATTAAGATAAAGTGTGATTTTACCTTATTGCTAAGATAGTATTTTAATTCTTCATTCTTAAAAGAATTGTTCTCAGTAAGGTTTGTACAAAATTTAATTTTTTGCTAAGAATTGGAAGTGTCTTTAATATCAATGATCCCTCCTCTTTCAAAAGAAAACAAAACATTAAGGAAAGGAAAAGAACATGGGGCTGGAGGTCAGGAACCAAATCCAGGCCATGCTGAGCCCTCCTGCCCTCATCACCTCATCTCACTCAGGACAGGGACAGTTGGGGAATAGTGGAGAGACTGAACCTAGGTTCCAGCACAGCTATCCCATTCCTTGTGAGGGACCTTAGGCAGGCCCTCTGTTCATGAGTTTTTGTGAGTTCTCTTTCTCGGATGTGTTGTGTCTCAACAGTGACAATGCACAGAAAAGTGACTTGTAAACTGTCAATTATTTCAAAAGAAATTAGGCATTTAGGGCAAAGAACTGTTAGGCAAAAAGTTTCTTTAAAGATGCCTACAGTAAAACGATTGTGGTTCAGTTTTACCAAACAGCCCAGCACCGAGAAATAAACAAGATGCTTTGCAAGATTTAGTAATGTAGATAAATGAGTTTCAAATTGTTCACTTGAACAAAGGGAAAGTACCTCTGTTTCATTGGAGGGAAGTGGGGTTCAGGGTGCATTTCTCTAATGCTCCACAGGTCTAAAAATCATGGGGACTGTCCCTAGATCCTGAGGAGACCAAGATTGTGAGGACACTGGTACAGACATATTTTATTCTTCTCCAGAGGGTGAGGATCAGCTTAGGACTGCTAAGAGATGAATCTGTTTCAGGTTAAGGTTGTGTTTAGCTGCATTTAGCAGAAAAAAGAAAAGACAAAAACACAAACACAAATATTTACATTGTCACTGTACAGAGTTGGCTCCTCTGCCTTTCTTCTCTACCATCCTAGGCTTTTATCCTCAAGGTCATAAGACAGCTGCAGGAGCTCCTGCTATTACATGTGTATCTCAAAGGCTGAGCCAGTTTCCTTTCAATGAATTATCTTTCCCAGAAGTTCCATATGTCTGCTTACATCTTATGGGTAGAGGTTAGTCATATGGTCACAGTAAGAAGCAAAGGAGCCTAGAAAATATAGTCTTTTAGTTGGGTCACCACTCTTGATAAAATTAGGATTTTCTTGGTAAGAAAGAGGGGATAATAGATATTGGGCAAGTGACAGTATGAGAATTTCATTTCTAAAATATTCAGAAAAAAAAAAAAAAAAACCTATAAATGTGGTGCACCTGCATTCAGAAACACAGATAATCAAAACTTCTCATTTCTGGATTATTTTCATTGAGAACAGTCACAGAGGCTGGGCTGAGTGAAGGAGATAAATAGTCAAAGAATCTGGTCTCAGTTTGCAACCAGCCATGGTGGCGGTGATGCCAATCTTCTTTCCCAAAGCATCTACAATCTAGAATCAGTGTCTCTGTGGCATGAAGGGGTCCTATGGAGATGAAATATGGCCCCTTCTTTTTACATCTGCCTTTCACCTTCCATTTTTACCTGGAGCTACAGAGAGGGAGGTCTTCCTGTCCTGGGACACTGTGATCAGAACCTTTATAGTCAAACACATGAGCAATGAGTTGATAGGCACCAGTGCCTGATACTTCCAGCATTTTGATTTAGTTAATCTTCATAACAACCCTGTGCAGAAGCTTCTATCACTCCCAATGGGTTACCGAGGCAGTAAATCTTTGTAGAAGTAGATTGCCAAGTCTTGTTTCCATGGGGTGGCTGGTGGGTTTGAACCACCACCTTCTGGTTAGCCTTAGGCACTGTGCTACCAGAGCACCTTATCATCATTTAAGGCTCAGAGAAGTTAAGAACCTAAACAGGAGGTCAAGTTCAGCAAAGGCAGAGCTGCAGCTTGAACTGCCAGGATAAGAGAATGAATGAAGATGTAGAGGGTCCAGCCTAGAGTGGTGTTGGAGACTTGCTGTGTTTGCCACCCAAAATCCAATCCTCTTTTTCCTGGTACTAGATCAAGGGGCTGTGCCTAGCATACACAGTTTAGGGGTGGGAGTGGGTGCCTGACCCAGAGAAGACAAGTGACTCCAGATCATTCAACTAGCATAGCCCATGCCCCAAACATGGTGACAAGTCCAGAATGGACAGCTGGTCTAATCATTGCCATTCCCAGGACATCTCTCACTTGGGCTGCTTGGAGGACAAACTGTGAGACACACTACTGGCAGCCAACTCACTACCACCTATAGGGGAGGAGACCTTAGAAGACAGCTAGCACCAAGGGAAGCAGAGTAGAGGAGGTGGAATGACCAAGACGCAGTTTTGGTGACGTCATTTGAATTCATCCAGTCCTGGACTCTTTAGTGCAGACCAATACATTTCTTCCTTCAGCTCCTCTGAGTTAGGTTTCTTTCCCTTGAAGCTTAAAATGCCTGGACTTTTTATATAGGGCAAGCAGCATGAGAGCTCACCTTCTCACCAATGGAGGCCTGTCTGCAGGGCAAGGGGAGAGGAGAGCAAAATTCAACATGCAATAAACTGAAAGGTTAAACAAACAGAAAAGGTTATATATTCTAAAGTGCAAAGCAGTTTTCTCTGTTTTTTAAACCATAGAGAAGAAGGAAGGCCATTTAGTACTTTTACTCAAGCCAGGTTTCTGAGCCCAAGCAGAGCAGAAAGTCCAGGAGAGCCAAGTATGTGGGAGAACTTTGTGATAACATAAAGGTAGCTCTTCAAATCAGGTAGGGAAGATGGAGCATTCAGCAAATAATAGTGGGACCACAGGGCAGCCATCTTAAAAAAGTAAAGTTGAATCCATACCTTACATTTTATATCAAAATTAACACTCAAACTCAAAACTCACTGCTGTTTAGTCGGATCCGACTCATAGCAACCCCTGCTTGGGTTTCCAAGGTGGTATCGCTACGGAAGTACATTGCCCAATCTTCCTTCTGAGGAGTGGCTGGTGGATTTGAACCTCCAGCCTTCTGGTTAGCAGTCAAACGTCCTTAGGCACTATGCCACCAGAGCTCCCAAATTAACACTAGAATGGTCAAATATTTAAATGTAAAAAAAGAAACCTTAAAAGTACCGTCTTAGTTATCTCGCACTATTATAATAGGAGTACCACAAGTGGATGACTTTAACAAACAGAAACTTATTTTCTCACAGTTTGGGAGGCTAGAAGTCTGAATTCAGAGCGCTGGCTCTAGGAGAAGGCTTTCTCTCCCTTCTGCTCTGGAGGAAGGTCCTTATCTCTTCAGCTTCTGCTTCCTGGTTCCTTGGAGATCTTCATGTGTCTTGGCACCTATCTAACCCCATCTCTGCTTCTTAGCTTGCTTGTTTAATCTCTTTTGTATCTCCAAAGAGATTAACTCAAAACATACCCTATACTAACCCTGCATAATTAACCAAACAAAGACAACCCATTCCCAGATGGGATTATAACCACAGGCACAGAGGTCAGGAATTACAACACATATTTTTTGGGACATAATTCAATCTGTAATAAGTACTAAATGAAAATTATTTTTCTTTTCCATTTCAGAGGAAGGAATGCCTTTGTAAGCATAAACGCAACATACAAAAACCAAGAAGGAAAACATACCAATCAAAATGACTACATCAAGATCTGCTTGGCCAAACTTAACATAAGCAAACTCAAAAGGCAAGTGTGAAACTGGAAAACAATATTTTAAATTAGTGCCACAAAGTGTAAACCTACATAATGTATAAAGATTCCTATAAATCAATAAAAGACTAACAATCCAATAAAAAAAAATGAGCACAGGATGTGAACTGATGAGACCGAGGGAAGGATATAGAAATGGCTCTAATGCACAGGAAAAATTGCTCAACACCATTCATGATTTAAAAAAAAAATGCAATTTAAATCTACACAGAGAGATCATTTACCATTTTCAGATTTACCATTTACCACTTTCCTCCAGAGCAGACAGGGAGAGAAAGAAAGCCTTCTCTAGAGCCAGAGCTCAGAATTTGGACTTCTAGCCTCCCAAACAGTGAGAAAATGAATTTCTGTTTGTTAAAGTCATCCATTGTGGTACTTCTCTTAAAGCACCATGTGGTAACTAAGGCCGTACCTCTAAGGTTTCATTTTTACATTTTAAAATTTGACCATTCTAGTGTTAATTCTGATATATAATGTGATAACGTGCCCTGTTCACAAAGGTGCTTGGAGACAAGTGCTCCAGTGCATTATAGCTATTTCTAATACAGTGCAATTTTCATGGAGGGCAATTTGGCAATACCTGTCGTGATATAAAGAGCTCTGGTGGTGTAGTGCCCAAAGCATTTGACTGCTAACCAGAAGGCTGGTGGTTCAAAGCCACCAGCCACTCCTCAAAAGGAAGATTGGGCAATCTACTTCCATAGTGATACTGTCTTGGAAACCTAAGGCGGGGTTGCTATGAGTCGGATCCAACTCCACAGCAGTGAGTTTGGTTTTTGGCTTATTGTGGTAATGTGGATCACTTTTATATGGCCTTTCTCACCAAGGTCTTGTAACTGCTATCAAATGATTGGGTGGGACTATGTGAATAAGGTTCCTGTGGCCCACCAAGTGGATTGGACAACTTACCAATCATGCAAATAAAGTGTATGGCATCCTTGAGGGGATAAAACCAAACCCACTGCCATCGAGTCGATTCTGACTCATAGCAACCCCCATTGGGTTTCCGAAGTGGTAAATCTTTATGGAAATAGATTGCCCAGTCTTGCTTCCATGGAGTGGCTGGTAGGTTTGAACCACCAACCTTCTGGTTAGCAGTCAGATGCCTTAGGCAGTGTGCTATCAGAGCTCCTTCTTGTGGGGACACAACCATGCAAATACAATGTATAGAACCTTAATGAGAGGATTGGTTAATTTTGTCATCTCACTATGCTTAAAATGAGAGGTGGGAAAGAGGAAACCTCACTACTGCCAAGAAAAAAAATCCAGGAGCAGAGTGCATCCTTTGGACCTGGGGTCTCTGTGCTGAGAACCTCTTAGACCCAGGAGACAGAGAGTTGTAACACAAGAGATGGAGTAAGATGGCAAGAAGCAGCCCACTGCGCCATCTCCTCTCGGTTGGCCTCCTGGTTCTGCTGCTGCCGTTTCTCTGTCACTGCTCCTTGCTCTCTTACACTCTGAGATGGCTCATTTTCATACTTACCAAAATTACAAATGTAGTTATTTCTTTAGCTAGAACAAATGGGTGATTTGAATGGCCAACCTTTCAGTTTAGGAATCTGATAACAGTGGTTGCCTCTGGGGAAGGGACCTAGGGGGACTGGGGGACAGGGGAAAGAGGGAGACCCTTCTCAGCATACTGGTTTGAATCTTTTACATTTTGTACTATGTGCAAGGATACTGCCCATTAAAAATACTTTTAAAATTAAATATTTAAAATTTTTTAATTTAAAACACTTATAAAATATTAAATTTTTTTAAAAATTAAAATGCAAAACATCTGTGTGCTTTCTGCACAGGAACAGCCAGAGGGCACAAACCCAAGGGCCCAGCTTGACGGCATCCCTCTGACTCCTGGCCTGGTCACCACTGCCTGCCTGGATGTCCTTACATGTGGAGACAACACACAGAAGAGCCCCATTTGCTTTAGGAGCTCTGGGGCCATAGTGCCTAAGGCATTTGACTGCTAACCAAAGGGCTGGCGGTTTGACTTCCACAGAGATACTACCTCGGAAGATTGGACAATCTACTTCCATAGTGATACTGCCTTGGAAACCCAAGGAGGGGTCGCTATGAGTCTGATTCCACTGGACAGCAATGAAATGAGAGGTTTTTTGTTTTTATTTTACAGCTGCATTCCCCATGCAGTCATAGCATCACCTCACCTCTGGGGTCTGCTCATGCGCACACCTCCACTCTGCAGCTTTTATTTACTTAATTTATTTATTTAATTGTGTATTTCGTTTTGACTCTCATAGCCTCTCAAAATCCTTTTGAAGGTTGTTGATGGTGTTGTGTGCCATGGAGTCCATTCTGACCCATAGGGACCCCATGTGAAAGAGTCAAATCATCCATAGAGTTTTCTAGGTTGTAATCTTTATGGAAACAGATCACCAGGTCTTTTCTGCAGAGTGTATGGTAGGTTTGATCCACTGGCCCTTCAGTTACTGCCAAGTGCTTTAACCATTGCGCCACCAGGGCTCCTTCTTTTGAGAGTAGAGGGAGTTTGAAAATTTTAAAGAACTGAAATGTTACAGTTGCTTGAAACTCTTAGGTATTCTGGAGACATTCATTGATGGTGAATAAGTTTATCATCAGGGCACTTTTCACCCTGCCAGGTCCTAATTTTACTTCTCAGAGTAGGTTTAAAACAAAAGTGAGCAATTTCCCCTGCCTTGCCCCAGCCAGATTAAAAAGAAACACCACAACACTCAGCGCAGAGAGGGGTGAGTCTGTCGCAGGGCTCCACTGTTTCTGACAGCCACATGGAGTGCACGGTGGCTTTACTCACTGTCACAGTGTCACCACACTCAAGTTTCTGGCCTCAAAGTCTTTGGAATCAGCCAGCAGTTGTGGGTGACAATCTCATGCCAAGCCCCTAGCAGGCTTGGCTTGGCACTTCACTCCTTGGCTCCTCCAACAGGCGCTCACAGTGGAGGACAGACTCATTTCTCATTTCACAGAGTTGCTTGGCAGAAGCAAGCTCACAGCTGCCACTCCCGTGGAGGTCAGACATCTTCATGGAGCTCCAGGGTCCTGGCTTCCTGCCTGTAGAAGTTATAAGTGATGGCTCTCATCCCTGGGTGCATGCATTGAGAGGTTATCCTGGCCCCTCTGGCAGGGTCTGCTTCTCCTCTCAGGGCCCTCCACTGGGCTCCTGACACACGCAAGCTGTCAGAGTGTGTCCAAGCAAAGGGCCAACCCACCTCTGAATGGGACCCTGCATGAACCTGGCCTTTGGCTCAGGCAGAGATGGGCTATCCACAGTTTGGCAGGCCCAGCAGTCCCACGTCTTCCTAACAAGGTACCACAATGCAACTTGAGACCTTTTTCTTCTTCTACTTTTTTTTTTTTTTTTAAATGAGATGACTAAAGAAGTACTGAGTGAAAGGTCTGGAGTGACTCCTCTGTGGGTGTGCGTGTGTGTGAGTATGTACACTCTGTATATCCATTCGGTGGCAGGCCAATGCAAGTGTCCCTGTAGCTGCACACATCTCAAGGAGCTGCCTAGAATCACCTTGGTACCTGGCTTGCTCCACCGGCTTTTCACACAAGGGAAGATCCAGAGAAAGTGGAGTCGGTCGTGCAAAATCAAAACATCTGGGTGCCTGTGTGGCAAACAGGGCTGTTTCCTCAGGAGACTGGCTGGTGTGTCCTGCTGCCGACCTGTCAGCAAACAGAGAAAGAGAATGGTTTCCTGTGCCTCTGATACTTTGGACATGAAGGGGACCAGCCCGGGTATGTGTGTTGTCTCTGCTTTCCTGGCTCAGGAGGAAAGAATTCTGTTGGCCAGCGCTGGGCAGGAAACACAGCTTCCAGCACTAATGGCTCAGGGCAAGATGTGGGAGGACTTTCTGAAAGGAAGAAGGGAAGAAAGAGAATAGGGTGGAAGAGGAGAAGAAGGGGATAAAGAGAGAAAAAAAAAAAAAAAAGAAGGAGGGAGGAAGGGACTCTAAATATGGATAGGAGGGAAGCCTGATGGATTTAGGGGGAGGGCATAGAAAGAAATGCACAAAACCATGCCTGAGTTTTTTCCACTAAATCACTTGCAGGTTGATGGGAACAAGCCCAAATCCCACTGTCCAGTGCTCCTCAGTATCGAACTAGATAGATCTCAGAATTTGTGCATCATCATTTCCAGTTGGCTCTGGACTTTGGACTGTTGGCTTCACAGAAATTGTCCAGGTGGCTGAATGGTATTGTAGCTGCTGCAGACGAGGAGTATGGAGTACCTCAGCTATTAACCTGGGGAAATGATGTCCCCTCTTTGGGCCTCTGTTTCCGAATGTGCAAGGCAGGGGCTGGCTCCAGGTTCCTTTTGGACTCCAACTGGCCAAATAGATGATAAAAGTATTTATGTGAGGGGGAAGAGAGTTTGAAAGTAGAAGTTAGAGTTGAGTTTGTTAAATGTGAAAATGTGTGCAGCCCACAGAGGACTTTTCTACAAAAGCCAAAATATTGCCACAATCACATTAGCAGTTACTGCACTCTCAAATAGGAGCTCTGGTGGTGTAGTACCTAAGGCATTTGACTGCTTAACCAGAAAGCTGGCGGTTGAAACCCACCAACCAGTCCTCAGAAGGATGACTGGGCAATCTACTTCCATAGAGATACTGCCTTGGAAACCCAAGGAGAGGTCCCTATGAGTTGAATTCGGCTCAATGGCAGTAAGTTTTTTGTTGTTGTTGTACTCCCAAAATACACATGTGGTTAGAAATAGCATCTGCAGCCAGGAAAAAGGGGGTCAGTGGGTCTATGACTGGCATGTCCATATGAAAACAAGTGTGTATGTGTACATGTGTGTGTATTGGGGGTGAAGGGGAATGGAAGGAGCTCTGTGTAGAGTATGGAAAGTGTAAGTACAGAATAATCAGCTCAAGCAAATTGTTTTTCTCCTGGAGGCTAAAATTCATGGGCAGGAAGCCAACAGCCACATTAGGATAAGAAATGTAATCTGTGTATAATAAATTTGCAAAATACATCTCCTTGGTGCAGTGAGGGTGTAGTGCTACGAACCTGCCATGCTTTGGCCTGCTGTCTATGGGCAACACACAGCGCTTCCCCATCCCATGCCTATTGTCTCCTTTCTCTGTCATCCACCTCCCTCAGGGGAGGATAAACACATTCCCAAAGATGACAGCTGGAGTGGCCGAGAGCCAACATAAGCTGCTTCTCCCTCCCTTGCTAGAGCCACCGCTGCTACCGTAGCAAAGACTGGTAATGACCTCTCCAGGTTGGAAGGGATCTCAGAGGTCCCTCCATCCCATCAATATAGGAAGTCCAAGTCTGAAAATATGCTCATGCAAGGTCCAGTGAGGGTAGGTTACTCCAACTCCTGCTCAAGATGCTGCCCTGGGCATCTCTGGGTTGCTCCTGCCCAATGATGCATTGCTGTCCTTCTATTCATCTAGAATTTCTGTCTGTAGTGCCTGCCATGAATCCATGGAGCATTTCAGAGCAATACTGAGTAAGAACAATGGCCAGCCTTTAGAGGACATTCACTGTGAGCCTGGCATTGTCTAAGCGTGTTATATGCATGACCTCACTTACTTACCCACCAACCCTCAAGGGAAATATCATTATTACTCCATTTTACAGACGAGGAAATGGAAGCACAGAGGGCTTAAACAACTTGCCCGAACTTTCACCATTAGTGCAATCAGTGACAGTCTGGATTTGAGTCCAGTTTGTTCAGAGTCCAGAATCTCAGCTCCTGTCCTCTCCCTTCCATGTAACAATCCATAGAAGTTGTCTTTCTTAGCTAAACATCCCTACATTCGGCACTAACGTAGTGCCTAAGGCATTTGATTGCTAACCAGAAGGCCAGCGGTTCAAACTCACCAGCCACTCCTCAGAAGGAAGGTTGGGCAATCTATTTCTGTAGTGATACTGCCTCAGAGGGAGCTCTGGTAGCATAGTGCCAAGGCACTTGACTGCTAACCAGGAGGCTGGCGGTTCAAACCCACCAGCCACTCCTCGGAAGGAAGGTTGGGCAATCCTACTTCTGTAGTGATAACTGCCTCGGAAACCCAAGGAGGGGTCGCTAGGAGTCGGGGCCGACTCGATGGCAAATAACAACACTGCCTCAGAAACCTAAGGAGGGATCGCTATGAGTTAGATCTGACTTGATGGCAGTGAGTTTGGTTTTTTGGTTTTTACTTCTCTCTTATAATCATTCACTGACTTTTTTCTAAGTCCTTTTTCTGACCTTCTGCAACTCCGATCTCCAAAGAACACTCTTTCCCTCTATTGAGAATTGAATATACTATAAAATATGGCAGCTGAAAGCAAGGACTTTAGGATCAGACAGACATGGCTTAGAATTCTGCTTTAGCCTCTCATTAACCTTGGACAAATAACTCAACCTCTCTAAGTCTCCAGTTTCTTATCTGTAAAATCTGAGAGCACAGCAGCACCTACCACACTGGGCTATTGTAGAATTAAATGAGATAAAATATAAAGAGCTCCAGGGCCAATGTTTGTCCGTGAGAGGCAGCTCTGCTGAGGGTGTGTATAGTGATGAAGGCGATAAGGCACGAGGTACATGTGACAGCATTCTTGGGTGGATGTCCCACAATCAAGATTTCACTCCCTCTCAGCTTTGACTTTAAGAAGCTTCCAACATCAGGATAGGCTAAGGAAACTGCTCAAGGACACACAAAGGAAGCCTCAAGAACCTATAACATGCAAGTGGCTTTCTGACTCTATGGTACCATTTCCCGTGGAGAAGTACCTTGAGAAGTGGGGAGGAGATTGGCAGCAGTGTTGGGAACAGGGCGTGAAAGCACAGTGGTGTGACAGGACTGAAGATTCCCTTTCAGGAAGTGGAGGAGCAGGTCAGTTCACCAAGACTCGGGCACAGGGCACAAACCTCTAATCTCAGCCTTGCCACGGAGAAGTCACTGTGTAACCTTGGCCAATTGCTCCCTCTGGGCCTTGGGTCTTCCCTACCTCTGGCGATGACTGAAGAGCTCTGGTAGCATAGTGCCTAAAAGCATTTGACTGCTAACCAGAAGCCTGGCGGTTCAAACCCACCAGCCACTCCTCAGAAGGAAGGAAAGGCAATCTACTTTCATAGTGATATCACCTTGGAAACCCAAGGAGGGGTTGCTATGAGTCGGGGCCAAGTCAATGGCATGTAACAACAAGGATGAGTGAGGAGTCATCTCTGAAGTGCACTGAATTCCCCAGGAATGAAAGCTTTAACAAGTGAGACTTAAAGAAAGAGCAAGATACAGAGGAAGAGGGGGGAAGGGGAGGGGAGGAGAGAGGATGAGGGCAAATGGAGGGTGGAGGGAGGGTAAGGGTGAGGGAAAGGGAGGGGATGGGAGAGAACAGAGAGAGGAGAGGAGGAGAAGGAAAGAAAGAAGAGGAAGGTAAATGAATGGAGGGGAAGATCTTTGTGTTTTCTTCTAATTTCACCTCCTCCAAAGTGCTTCACCTGACCCCCAGAGTTAAAATGATGCACTGCCCATTCCTGGACCACCTGTCATCCTCTACTCACTTCTCTGGCTTTATTGTTAACTGATGTTATATATCATTTCTTGTTTGATTTATTGTTTTCCTTCCACTAGAATTTCAGCTGCACAAAGCAGAGACCTGTGTTTTTCCTCTTCACTGCTGAATCCCAGAGCTTAGGGCCAGTCCTGGCACACAGAATAAGTTAAATAGTTGCTGAATGAACAAATGAGCAGATGAAGGAATGACTATATCTTTTAAAGAAATTACAAACTCAGCATGTCAGAGCTGTGACATTTAGAAACATCACTACCACCAAAACTATTGCTCAGATGAAGATCTTATTAATGTCCCAATTACAACTGCTGTCTTTGACTTTATTCATAATAGCCAAAATCTTGAGACAGTATGATTCAACAAGCTGTGATATATTAATGCAATGGAATACTACTCAGTAGTAGAAAGGAATGAAGTATAAAACACTGATAAATCTCAAAAACATTATGCTGAAAAGGAGGAAGTTGGACACAAAAGAGTACATGATGTATTCCTCCATTCATACAATATTCTAAAATAGACAAAAGTAATCTAGGATGTTAAAAAACAATAACAGTGTTTGTCTCTAGGGTGGCTGGGGGCAGAGACGGACTGGGAAGAGCCTGAGGGAATTTCTGGGGGGATGGAAAAGTTCTATATCTTGACAGGGGGTTGGGTTATATTCATCAAATAATCCACTTAAGATATACAAATTTCAATTTATATACTATTTTTATCTAAAAAAAAGAGAGACTGATATAAGAAAATCAAAGATGCAGGGTAACAGTCCAAAAGACTAATAGACCATAAGAACTCAGCCTATATTACCCTGAGACCAGAAGAACTAGATAGGCCTGCCTACCAATGCCAACCACTTAGAAAGAGATTGAAATTGGGGATCCTGGAGAGAGGGAGAAAAACGTGGAACAAAACTCAATATCATAAAAAAGACCAGGCTTACTGGTCTAACAGAGACTGGAGAAACCCCCAAGACTGTGGCCCCAAGTCACTCTTTGGACCTGGAATTGAACTCACTTCTGTGGCTTAACTCTCAACCAAACAATAGACAGGCCAACAGCTGAACATCTACACCAGGGAGATACACTACTTAGAACTATCTAGCATGGGAGAGCAGAAGGGCAGCATTTGCACAGGGAGAAAGTTAGGGAGGCAGAAATGCATAGGCAAGAAGGACACCAGGAGGAAGTAGGAGGTGATTTGTTATACTGTGAGGAATATAGCCAGTTTGTACGAACTGTTGAATGTAAAACAAATCTGCTTTGTAAAATTTCACCCAAAACAAAACAGAAAGTTTAAAAAAAAAGGCATTACAGATATTGAACTGTAGTTAATGATATGCATGCTGAAGTATTTAGGGATGAATATTTGTAACTTTCATTGAAATGCATCCAAAAACTGAGATGAAGATTTCCATTACCAAGAAGTTGGAGTAGACACACTTACCCCATTTATTTGGCTAAGTGCAACTAAAAAGCCTGCACATTATTTATACAACAAACTTAAGAAGATGCTGAAAGGTGGAGAGAAAACTGACAAGGGACCTTGGGACCCAACGAACAACATGGTGGTAAGTTCCTTGGTTTCTTTCTTCCTCAGTTATCCCAGACAAGTTGCTGAAGAAGCCTGCAACCTATAAATGTCTCTAAGAGTAGACTGAAAAATCCCCCCCAAAAAAACCTGCTGTCTCTAGCCAAATGCACAAGAAAAGGGCAGCTTAACAAGACAGAAATCTTTTATATAACAACTCTTCTACTCTAGCCAATTCCACAAGAAAAACTGCAGCCCCACCTACAGTAGCAAATCCCAAGTGGGGAGCCTAGATTCCCTTGTTGCCAGGTTGTAACAAGGCACCTTAACTATACCTTCTCTCTCACTGGGTTGGTGTGAAAGCTGAGTAGGGAGCTGAAACTTTCATCCCCACTGAGTGGTAACAAGACCCCTTCAGCATCAGTGGAAACCACACGAGGAACCTGGACTTCCATCACCCAACAGTAACAAGGCTCTCTTCTTCCCTCCTGGGGTGGTATCAGAGGAGGCCTAGGGGAGAGCTGAGACTTTACTGCTCATTGATAACGAGGCCATTAGCCACTTTTACCTCCACCCTCCCCAGCCAGGAAAGTATCAGTTGAGGCCTAGGAACCAGAACTTCCATCTCTCCACACACAGTAATGAGGAGACCCTTCCTTTGGGTGTCATGGAGGGTCAGTGAGGTATCTGGACTTCTACCTCTACTTGGCAGTAGCAAGGCTATGCCCCCCAATCTCTCTATCAAAGCAGTGTCAGAGGAAGCCAGTTAAAACAGGTTACAATAAGATTCAGAGTCTCATAATATGCAAAATGTCAAAGTTTTGACTGAAAATCAAAGAACCAAGAAGATCTCAAACTCAAGGAAAAAAGATAATCAATAGATGAAACACCTAGATGGCAGAGATTTTGGAATTATCTGACAAACATTTAAAGAAATCATCATAAAAATCCTTCAAAGAGTTGTTATAGATATTCTTAAAACAAATGAAAAAATAAAAAGTCTCAGAAAAGAAATAGAAAATATAAAGAAGAACCAAATGGAAATTTTAGAACTGAAAAATGCAATAACAAAATTAAAAAAAAAAAAAAAAACTCAATAGATGGATTCAACAGATGAATGGAAGGGACACAGGGAAAAATCCATGACTGGAAGATAAAATGATAGAAAATGCCCAAGCTGAACAACAGAGGGAAAGTCAACTGAAAAAATAAATAAATAAAGAGGGCCTCGGATATCTGTGGGACTAAAACAAAAGATATATCTTTTGTGTCACTGGAGTTCTA
This sequence comes from Orycteropus afer afer, assembly GCF_000298275.1. Lineage (NCBI taxonomy): Eukaryota > Metazoa > Chordata > Mammalia > Tubulidentata > Orycteropodidae > Orycteropus > Orycteropus afer. Next base: position 3,580,410 of record NW_006921604.1, on the reverse strand, counting down.
GAAGGAGAGGAAAAAGAAGGGATAGCTAAAAAGTCTTTGAAGAAACAATGGCTGAGAACTCCTCAAATTTGGAAAAAATATAAACCTACATAGTCTAGAAGCTGAGCAAACACCAACCAAGATAAACCCAAAAAAGTCCACACCAAGACACAGCATAGTTAACTTCTGAAAATTAAAGAAAAACAAACAAACAAAAAATCTTGAAAGCAAGAGAAATACCACCTCACCTACAGGGAAAAAGCAATTCAAATGACAGCAAAAATTCATTAGAAACCTTGGAGACCAGGGTACTTTCAAGTGCTGGAAGAAAAGAACGGTCAACCCAGAATTCTGTATCCAGAGAAAAGATCTTTCAAGAATGAAAGAGAAAATAAAATATTCTTGGAAGGAAAGCTAAGGGAATTTGTCATTAGCAAGTCAACCTTAAAAGAATGTCTAACAGAAGTTTTCTAAACAAAAAGGAAACAGTAATATTAGAAAGGAACAAAGAACACAGTAAGCAAGAATATTGATAAAAAGAAGAGATTTTCAGTTTTCTACATTTTTTGACAATTGAAGCAAAAATTATAATACTGTCTGATGTGATTGTGAATGTATACAGAGGAAACATTTAAGACAATTAAAAACAGGGAGAATAAAGAGAGATATGCATTCTTCATTTAGCAGGAATTTCTACACTTAGTGGACTGTAGTAAATCTCTATACATGCAAAAAAATCATATGATAAAACCCAAAAACATTCCTCATAAAAACTCTCAGCAAACCAGGAATGGATGGGAATTTCCTCAATGTGTTAAGGAGGCATCTTCAAAAAAAAACTTACATCTAACATCATTCTTCATGGCGAGAAGAAACTGAATGTTTTCCTCCTAAGATCAGAAACTCTCAATTCTATTCAACACTGTACTGAAATTTCTATCTAGTGCAATATGGCAACAAATAAAAATAAAAGAGATCCAATTTGGAAATAATGTCCTTATTCACAGATGACATAAAAGTCTACACAAACAATGCTAACAAAAATCTACTAAAACTAAAAAAACAAACAAAAAACAAGAAAAAAACCCCACCAAGTTTAGTAAAGGTATAGGATATAAGATTAATATACAAAAATTAATTGTATTTCTATATACCTGTCCTGAATAATAAAGAGGTCTGGTAGTACAGTGCCTTAGGCATCTGATTGCTAACCAGAAGTTTGGTGGTTCAAACCCACCAACCACTCTGTGGGAGCAAGACTGGGCAAACTGCTTCCATAAAGATTTACTGCCTCGGAAACCCAATGGGGGTCACTATGAGTCAGAATCAACTCGATGGCAGTGGGTCTGGTTTTTAGTTTGGTACTGAATACTTGGAAACTGAAATCTTAAAAATACCATTTATAATAGCATCAAGAATATAAAACATTTAGGATAATCTGACAAAATATGGACAACATTTATAAATTGAAAATTGCAAAACTTTCCTGAGGGAAATTTAAAAGCTAGAGAGACAGAGATACCAAATTCACGGGTCAAAAGACTCAGTATTTTTAAGGCAAATTAAATTCTTGCCTTGACTATAGAGTCAATGAACTCCTAACCAAAATCTCTGCAGGATTTTTTTTTATAGAAAGATAAAGCTGATTCTGAAATTCATATGGAAATGCAAAAGACCTAGCAGAGTCAAAAGAATTTTGAAAAAGAATAAAGTTAGAGAACCAACATTGCTTGATTTCAAGAAAGCTACAATAACCAGGAGAGTAAAGATAAACACAAACATTAAAAGAGCTTCGGAATAAAGTCTAGAAACACTCATTCATGTATGGACAACTCATTTTTGATAAAGATGCAAAGACAATGCAGTGGATAAATGATAGTGTTTTCAACAAATATTCCTGGAACAATTGGATCTCTCTCCCTCTCTCTAAATGAACTTCAATCCATACCTCACATCATATATAAAAATTTATTCAAAATGAATCATCATATATTGAAATGTAAAATTTAAAATTAAAAAATTTCTAGAGGAAAGTAGAAGAAAGTCTTTATGAAGTTGAGTCAGGCAAAGAATTCTTAGATATAGTATCATAATGCAAAATCCATAAAAGAAAACATCAAGAAATCAGGCTTCTTCAAAATTAAAAACAAAAGATCCTTGCTGCTAAGAGAACGAAAAGATAAGCTACAGACTGGGAGAAAATAGAGATCATTTACTGAAATAAGGAACATGTATCCAGAATATATAAAGAACTCCCAAAACGTAATAATAAGAACTCAGACAACAAAATTAAACAATAAATAAAATATTTAAATAGAAATTTTGCCAAAGAAGATACAAAAAAGCAAAACTCACTGCCATCGAGTCATTTCTGACCCATAGCGACCACTTTTGGGTTTCCAAGATGGTAAATCTTTATGGAAGTAGATTGCCCAGTCTTCTTTCCGCAGAGTGGCTGGTGGGTTTGAACTACCAACCTTCGGGTTAGCAGTCAAATGCCTTCGGCACTATGCCACTAGAGCTCCTTGAAGAAGATACATGAATGGCAAATATACACATGAAAAGATTCACAACAAATACACACAACAAAAAGATTAGTCATTAATCCATTGCTATTAAGTGGATTCTGACTCACAGTGACCCTATAGGACAGAGTAGAATATCTTTCTCCCTCCGAGTGGGTGGTTTGGTTAGCAGTTGAGCTCTTTAACCACTAGGCCACCAGGGCGCCTCAGTTATTTCCCACCCAACTGCCCTGGAGTCGATTCTGACTCAAAGCAATCTTACAGACAGAGTAAAACTGCTCCATAGGGTTTCCAAAACTGTAAATCTATAGGAAACAGATTGTCTCATCCTTCACCCATGGAGCAGCTGGTGGATTAAAATCTCTGACTCTCCACATTTAACCCTATGTCTTTAGAGCACCTTACTAGTTATTCCAGAAACCAAAACCAAACCTACAGCCATAGAGTTGGTCCCGAGTCATAGAGAGCCCCATAGACTTTCCAAGGCTATAAATTTTTACAGAAGTGACTGCCTGGTCTTTCTTTTGCAGAGCAGATGGTGGGTTTGAACCATAGACCTTTTGATTAGCACCCAGTGCCTTAACCTCAGGGAAGTATAAATTAAAACCACAATGAGATACCACTGTACATCCATTAGAATGACTGCAATAAAAAAGAGTGACCATGGTTTCAGACAACAAAGATGAACCCTTTTGCACATACAATACTGTGTTGTCAGTGAAGGCAAACATGGATATGTGGGTGGACAGGCTGAACTATTAGGCATGTCTATGCAGGGGGGAGTGTGCCCAAGACCATGTATAGGGTTGGCAGACAATGTTTCTACAAGTGTATTTGTATGTTCTGTAAGAATTCCCAGATATATAGTAGAGCTGACAAGGGACAAGGTTGTAGTCACTTCTTAGCCACAGCCAGCTACCCAGAGGCAGCAAGTAGTTGGACCTGTGGGCTTGGGACCATAGTCACAGGGCACATCAAGCTCAGTTGGCATAACATACTACACAAAAACATTATTCCACATCCTACTTTGGTAAGTAGCGACTGGGATCTTAAAAGCTTGCAAGCGGCCATCTGAATGCAACGATGGGTCTCTCCTTGTCCAGAGTAAAGAAGAATGAAGAAAACCAAAAATGCATGGAAACAATTAGTCCAAGCGACTGGTACACCATGCGATCCTCAGCCTATATGACTATGAGACCAGAAGAACTAGATGGTGCCCAGCTACCACTGTCATGCACTTGGAGGGGGATCTCTCTGTAGGAGATCCTGGATAGAGTCAGAGAACAATGTGGAACAAAATTCAAAATCATTAAAAAAAAAGGGGGGGGGGAGGACCAGGTTTGCTGGTCTGATAGAGCCTGATGGAACCACTGATTCTATGGCCCCTAGCTGCCCTTCGGGTCTGAAATTGAACCCACTCCTGTGGATTCCAGCCAAGCAAAAGACAGGCATATGAGCTGAACATTTACATTAGGTAGATACACTCCTGAAGTGATCAATCATGGGAGAATAGAAGGCTGTGCATGCACATGGAGACAGCTCAGGGGCCAGAAGTGCATGGAGGGAGGGACACAGGGAAGAGGTAACTGGGGGGAAGAAGTGGGTGGGGTGCTATTGCAGTGTGGGAAATTTCAGTCACTGTCATGAGACAAAGAGTACGTGAGCTGCTGTATGGAAAGTTAATTTGTGTTATAAACTTTCACTCAAATCACTTTTTTTTTTAAAAAAAAAAAAGGTGACCATAGTAATGTTGACAAAAATGTGGAGCAACTAGAACTCTCATGCACTGCTATCGGGTTTTAGAAATGAAGGGGCCGTCATTAACCAAATTTTTTCAAACCCCATTCAAGGAGTCACTGTCTCAATTTCTTTCCTTCGTAGTCTTTCTCTTCACAGTGCCACTGTAAAGCCCCACAAGGCTACCTCCAGCAGGCATGAGCTTTCATTTCTAAATGCAATCTAGGGTGGCTCTAGCTTAGAAACCATCTTTCCGTTGTTTTCTTGGCAGCACCAGACTAAAAATTTAGTGTGGTGTGTTCAAGACTGTTGAACTCTTGTTTGTTTGTTTGAGGTGTCTTGAAGGACACACAGTGCCCAATTAAACGGGAGAGGAGGGCAGAAAACACCAGGACAATCAATCTATTCTAGAGTTTCACGAAGAATTGAACAGAAGTCCGTATGTGTCAGTGCGTAAGTATGTGCGTTTCTGTATCTGTCTGTAGTCAGAGGAAGGGGCCCAGCTGAGGCCCGAAAGGCTTCTGCTTTAAACTGATAATGCCAAAGTCCTATGCCAGGAGCCTGTGGTTTTTCTGCCTTTGGAAACAAGACAATCTTTGGAAGTTCTCCCCGGGGGGGGGGGGGGGGCCTGGGGAGGGAAGGACTCTCTAGGAAGAGGTTTTCCCCAAAGCATTCTTATGCATATTGCCCAGAGGAAGCAAATCACACACATCTGGGCTTTAAGAACCTGAACACCAAGGGCTGCGTGCTCCATTTCTTGAGAACTGTATTACATTTTCCTCTTAAATGGTTTAATTATGAAGGCCCACGCTCTCCCTCCTCCAAGACTTCCCTCCAGGGATGGGCGGAGGTAGGCAGCCTTTAGGCTTCACAGCCCGGCCAGTGTAGTGCTGGTAGGAGATGGCAGGTTTGCGGATGCGGGGCCGATCCAGCGTGTGGAGCCTCACAGACTGGCACCTCTGGTTGGCCCAGGAGGCACACCGAACGTGGCCGCTGGAGAGCCTGCGCGTCTTGGGCGCCCCTGTTCCACAGACTCTGACAAAATCAGGCTTCCGGCTCCCTTTTGCTACCTTTTACTTTTTCTAAGACAATCCCGAGGAGCTGTTTAGAGGCGTTTAAGTTACTCTGAAATGACCAACGAAATCTCTGTGGAGCCAAAACGAATCAACGAGAAAAAAGACACGCTGAATTTTTTTCTTTCTTTCTTTCTCTCTCTTTTTTTTTAAACCAATAGTTGGTGAGTAAGCGGAGCTGTCAATCTAGAAGCCCCTCGGGCAGGCAGTGAGACAGCAGAGCTGAGAATTTTGAGAGTCAGCTCCTTCTGAGATTGCAGCTGGCCCACCCGGCGCGGGCTGGTGTTGGCCCCAGAGTGCACGTGGCCTTGTGAGATATGAGGCAATTCAGTGGGCGCTTAACTAACGCCAAGCGCGCAGAACAGGACACTGAGGCACGTGAAAGGTCCGCTTTCATCCCTTTTAAAATTTCACTTAAATTTTTTTTTAAACGCTCAGAAACTTGAGATGCCATTTTAAGAGAAAAGAAATTACAAAAGATTTCTAATTGCAGCAATCTACTGATAAAATAAAATCTTCAAATCATTTCTCACAGTGTGATAAATTAGTGGCAGGACATTTTGCCTTTTTTTTTGACAATGATCCATGATTGATTTATTGGTTAAAATATACCCATATGAAGGACGTATTTCTATGAAGCCCCTGTATTATAACAGGTATTATATGCCTGCTGGTGAAGGAGACCAGAACAAGTGGGAAAACATTCCTGGGAGTGCAGAGGAGGCCACTCTGCATCTTGGGTAAGCTCCTTCATGCAGGCGTTTTGCGCCTATTCCCTGGGGCAGGGACCCTGTCTGCATTGTCTCCTGCTCTGTTCGTGGAGCTCAGCAGAGCAGAACACAGGAGGCTCTCACTCTGCATCCAGTGGGGCAGGGAGCTTTTCATTTGCCAGACAGGACAATAATGTTTGTTTTACCCACCTGATAGTCTCCTTTTTGAAGGTCAAGTTCACAAAGGACAGGAAAGATGTTGGAGCAGCCATCAGAAGAGCCATGTTTCCAACCAGAACTGAGGACTTCTCTCGAGTTCCTGCCACTCGTGAGCTTCACTTTTCTCATCTGTGAAATAAAGGAAAGTTTACAATTTTATCAGTAATGCTTCGATTATTTTACTTTTTTTTTTAAGTTGGCCTAAGCAATGCAAAAGATTAACATTTGTTAATTCTGGAATGTGAGTACACAGGTGTGTGTTATATTAGTCTCTGTATTTGTCTGTGTCTTTAAAAGTCTCCTGCCCTGACAAAGGAAAGAAGAGGACATTTTAAATGAAGTAGTAAAGAGAACGAGTGTATGAAATCTGGACTCTTCCAGTTGGACTTTCTCTGCTTTTATATACATAGAAGTAAATGCTCAGTAAAGCCTAGTACAAATAAGAGTCCTGTACAAATAAGAGCTGCTATTGTTATTCATCTTGGTTCTGTTCTTTTCATTGCTCTAGGAATTTCCTAAGATCAGGCAGTAAGCTTTGCTCCCCTACCTCCCAATCTGTGTGCTCACCAGGCTGTTTGACTTGCAGGTTGGATGAGAATTTTCTAGCTGAAAGTAGATGACTCCAGGACAATGACATTCATATGCTTTGCTTCTATTTCATCCCCATGACCCCCAACCTGTGCCAAACAGGAACATACACCAGTATGACGAGCAACTACTATCTATGGTCATGAAAATTTTGCTTTGTATAATGAAATCCCAAACTTTTAGCAGTTTAACAAACATACTAGAGAAACTCACCTTGACATTTCCACTCCTCTAACTTAAAATAGCCAAACTAAATTAAGTAACAACAACAAAAAGTTGTTCCCACACAGTTTGCCCGGCTCTTACCACCCCTTTTCAGCATGAAACAATTTTCATGCTTGAGTTATTAACTTATGAAAATAGGCACAAAAGGGGGAAAAAGGGAACAGATCCTCGGCTGTATTATTAGTCATTGCTACAGCTGAATGCTTTCCGGCACAAAAGCGTGTTATTCTGCCAGTATCTCAGTTTTGAACAAAATGTAGCTCACTAATGGGTTATGCCTCATGTACCTTTTTGTAATCATTATGTTGCCATTCTCTATAATTTATCCTGTTTTTCATTAGGAGTATGTGCCTTGGTCACACACACACACATACACACACGATATTTAAGTCTTTCATTTGAGTCTGAAAAATAAGGTCATGGAGCTGTCAGTCTTTTGGGGGAAGCACTAATGTATTGAGAATGATAATATTTGAAATCAGAGTGATGGATGAATGTGTGGATTCTGAAAAGTTGCTGAATTAGGGGCAGTAGCATGAGCAAATGCAGGGAGCCTGGAAGCAGAATGGAGATGCCATTGGTGGAGTAGGAGTTTAACTGGTCCCACTTTGGTCCCCTTATTCAAGAGGGGTTCTGCCAGGCTGAAACCTTCCTGGCTTGTCTAAGGCACCTTGCTCACTTTCTGAGTGGGCTTAAGTCTCCTGGGTGAGCTCCAAACTTCTAGTCAATAGCTCCCTTTCTGGAAGTTTCTGGCTTGGGCCTGAAGATGATAACCCAAACCAGTTTGAGAATGAATAAAGGAGCCAAGTTTTGAACCTATTGATTTTTGCTTTTGTAAACTCTGGGATTGGTTATAGAAATCCAAGCCTTTGAGTTTTTGGAAACAATAACAACAACAGAAATAGTAGGCCAGAAAATAATTAGCAAAAGAAATATAGCAGGCCTATGAAAAGCTGGAGAAGATCAAGGTTTTCATAAACAAGAATGAATCACTAGGACTGTCTCCTAAACAGATCTGAGATCCACATGGGGCTGGAGACATGGGGAATAGACCCTCCCAGGGCAGGAAGTCTCAGCCAGCAGGAGAAGCCCTTGGCACCTTCCCCCTGGATTAGGATAATGGGATTCACCAGACACTTGCCTGGCCAGAGGGGCAGTCAGTGTGAACCAAATGTGCTCTTTTAAGTGCTAATGAATGCTTTGATTTGATTCTTTCCTCCTCATTAAGACAAATGTGATTCTACTTTGCCCTGGGAAGCTGATCTCACCTCCCAAGCCAGCTGCTCATCTTCCTGCTCAGCTGGACCTGAGCCCTGTGAGAGGTCCTCTTCTGTCAGGTGGCAGAAGTGCCCACCTTGGCAAAGACACCTTGCATAAGACGCCTCATCTCAGGTTCTGAAACTCCCTGACCAAATTGCTGTCAGAGTTAGAGGGTCCCAGATCAAGGGAAAACAAAAAGATGTTCCTGTGAATAACTTGGAACCCTGAATGTCCTGTTGGACACAAAGGAACACAGCTTGCTAAGTTTTTCTCATACTGTTCCTTCTCGAGGGGACAGGCAGGACAGAACTCAGGAAGACAGAGGCCCTAAAAGATCTGGAATCCTTAGAGACTATGAAGACAGGCTTTACTCTCACCCTCTGTTTGTTTTTGGTAGTTGTCAGCAAGTTGGCTCCAACTAATGACAACCCCTTGTACAACAGAATGAAATATTGCCTGGCCCCAACCCATCTTCATGACCTGGCTACGCTGGAGTCCATTGTTGTGGCCACAGTGTTCTTATTTATTTTTTTATTGTGATTTGGGTGAATGTTTACAGAGCAAATCCATTTTCTATACAACAGTTCATACATATTTTGTTTCATGACATTGATTGCAGTACCCACAATGTAACAGCTTTCTTTCCACTTCTTCTCTGTGGTGACCTTTTTCCTGTGTCTTTCTTTCCTGTGTATTCCTGGCCCCTAAGCTATCTCCCTGTGCAAATACTGCCCTTCTGATCTCCCATGGTTGATTGTTCCAAGGAGTAGACCTACCTGGTGTAAATGTTCTCCTTACATGCCTGTGCACTGTATGGCTGGAAGCCACGGGAGTGAGTTCAGTTCCAGGCTTGAAGAGTAACTAGGGGCTACACTCTGGGGTTTCACCAGTCTCTGTCAAACGAATAAGCCTGGTCTTTTTTATGATGTTGAGTTGTGTCCATGTTTTTCTCCCACTCTATCCAGGATCTTCTACCCTGATCCTTTCTGAGTAGTTGGCAGTGGTAGCCAGGCATCATCTAGTTCTTCTGGTCTTACACTCATGTAGGCTCAGGTTCACATGCACACTAGTCCCTTGGACTAATTGTTTCCATGTCTTTAGTGTCCTTCATTCTTCTTTGCTCCAGATGAGGAGAGACCACTTACTACATCTTAGATGGCTGCTTGCAACCTTTTAAGACCCTGTTTGCTACTCATCAAAGTAGAATGTAGAGCACTGTTTTTGTGGCCATTGTGTATTTTAAGTGCTTCCCAACCCACCACCACTCCTCGGAAAGAAGACTGGGCAATCTACTTACGCAGAGATACCACCTCAGAAACCCAAGGAGGAGTCGCTATGAGTTGGAATCGACTTGAGAGTAGTGAGTTTGGTTTGGGTTTTTGGTTTCCAAGCTACAGGACTCATCTTCCAGCACTGTATCATCGGATAACATTCTTTTGTGATCGATAGGGTTTTCATTGGGTAATTTTAAGAAGCATATCATTAGGCATTTCTTCTAATCTGTTTTAGTCTAGGAACTCCACTGAAACCTGTCTACCATAGGTAACCCTGCTCATGTTTGAAATACTGATGGCATAGCTTCCAGTATCATAGCAACATACAAGTCCTGCAGTATGACAAACTGATAGGCAGGTGGTGGCACCCTCTTTATACGATGGATGAATGAAGGCAAATTGGCTTGACTATTGCCTTAGTTGCCAGGTGATAGTAGAACTGGGGCTTGATGCCACGTTGCTTTTCACAGATGGCATTGAACTTCAGCTGTCTAATACCCTCTATCCCCAGCCTTCTCATCCCTTCCACCCAATCCTAGGGAAAGTTCAGTGGAATGAAACCTCAAATCCTTCCAGAAAACATGCAGATTGGAGGAAGGTTTACGCCGAGGCCTTGGAAAGTGGGACAGGCGCCCGTGTCACTCCATGCCTGTCACAGGGGAAACACACAGTGTGAGACTCGGCTGTCTGTGTTCCAGGAGTCGAAAGCAAACAGAGGTCATGATGCCCAGTGGGGAACACTCCTAGAGATGGCTCCAGGCTGTGACCAAAACTGGGAAAGGCAGACAAACTCTACCAGGTGGAGAAATGGAAGGAGGGAGAGAGGAGTGTTCTCCAGAAAAGAAATCCATAGCCAAGGAAAACATGACCCATCTTATCTCATCCTATCTCAGTTATGATCTCCACAGCCATTATGCCCAACATCTTGCTACGTGTGCACCAACTCATTGCCTCTTAATCATCTATGAGGTCGAGATCATGATTAAACTTTTCTGTCACCTCCTCCGCCCCCCCCCCCTTTTTTTTGCAGCTGAAACAAACTAAAGCGTCAAAGAGGTGGATGACTTACTCAAGCCTTTGATTAGAGACTACTTTGGTTTCCCCAAGAGCAGGGAAAGGATGATCCTAAGGAAGCCTGATGCAAATGGTCAGTATGCTCAGCTGCTAACATAAAAGTTGGCGCATGGAGTCCACTCAGAGGCACCTTGGAGAACGACCTGGCAATCTGCTTCTGAGAAATCAGCCATTGAACACCCTATGGGCACAGTTCTGCTTTGACACACAGCCAGGAGTAGGAACCAACTTGAGAATAACTGGTTGACTGGATGATAAGGAAGGTGGTAGCTCGAGAGAGCTCTGGGGCCCATCCTCCTAGCCACACCTTCTCAGCACAAACACTTTCTGCCAAGCACACACTCTGTTCACAGCCTCACATGCCAAACTGCTGCTTGAAAACCAACAGTAAACACTGGTTGCAGAGAACTCAGAAGCGTGTAATATCCACTTTAATGATGGTTCCACTTTCTTGTTCTTTCCCCCCTCCAAGGAAGGGGAGAAAAAGCTGTTCATGGAAAAATACATTTAAATGGATCAGTGCCACGGAACCATTTGCACATCTGTTCTTAACAGGTTTCAGCTGAAACTACTGAAAATATACATAGATCTGTTTATGTGGAACAAGTTAAATATGATAAGATTACAACTTGGAGGGTAACTATGGATTTGGCAGTGGAAAAAAATAAGCCCCTCTGCACTTGGCCTCCACACATGCTCCTAACATTTTACCACAGATGTTGTTGAGGGAATCGGATTTGCTGTGAATTATAAAGATCTAAATTATTTGAGATTAGTTACAAACAAACTCAAGATGTCCCGACAGCCTTTCTGCAGCACATCATTCCTGCCGCACCTCCAAATCTGGGCCGAGTCTTTTGTTATCAGAGAGGAGACCTCAGCTAGGAAATCACCCGTTTCTGAGTAATTCTTGTCTTCACTCCTCCAACAAGCCATTTAGGGGGAAGATGGTGTGCAGGCTGCTCTCTCTGGGCATGCACATGCTTCCCCGCAGTTTCTAGAGATGTTGAAGGACCCACTGTTCACTGAGGGCGTGCTGGCAGCAGAAAGAGAGAGTTGACTGGGGGCCTCTTTATGTGAGGACCATGCTCTTTCACACATAAGGAGCCCTGGTGGCACAATGATTAAGCACCCAGCTGCTAACTAGAAGGTTGGTGGTTTGAACCCACCCAGCACCTCCACAGGAGAAAGACCTAGTGATCTGCTCACATAAAGATTATAGCCTAGGAAACGCTATGAGGCAGTTCCACTCTGTCACATGCGGTTGCTGTGCATTGGAATTGAGTCGACAGCACCTAACAGTGACACTAAAGGTTGGTGGTTCAAATGCACCCAGTGGCACTGTGGAAGAAAGGCCTGGAGACCTACTTCCATAAAGATTACAACCAAGAAGACCATATGGATCACAGTTCCATTCTGTAACACATTGGGGTCACCCTGCCTCAGAATTGATTTAAGGGCAAGTTTGTTAGTTTTTGGTGCTCTTTCATAAGATTTTTCTTTGAGATGAGAAAACTGAAGTTCCAAGCTCTAAGATGGTTTACCTAGTCCCAGACCAAACAGTAAGGAATGGGGTGCTCTCAAGGGAGAAAGATTTTTTTCATGTCTACACATCTTGCAATGCAAAACCACAACTCAGATACACCCAGGGTCCAGCAGAGACCAGAAGGAGTGAGAAGGTGTGGGCAGGTAATAAGCAGCTTTAGTACATTGATGTAGACACTGTAGCTGGTGGATTCAAACCATCAACTGTTAGGTTAGCAGCCAAGCACTTTAATATACATCTTCTGTGTTTTTGTAAAAAGATGCCAGAAATCACTAGGTTTTTGAAAGTTGGCCCAGGTTATTGAAAACAAACAAATAAAAACAGTGTCGCAGCTGGTGTTTATGTTCCCCAGTGTAGATCCTTTGGTGCTGCTGGAGCTAGGAGAAAGGGACTGCATTGGCTTTGTTCTCTCTCCAGGTGGGAACTTGGGGCCCAACCATCACGATTCTTGCTTCCTGTTCCAAGAGACCTATGTCACAAGCAACAGGTGCCACAGCTCCAGGTCCTCGGCCTTGTTTCCTGCAACTTTACCCAACATCTCACCCCCGCTCTCTGGTGTATTGCTCATCTATAAACATGCACCTAATAACTTATCTCTAAAATGTAATATCAGTCTATAAAATGCACCACAGGACACAAGAATATCTGTCACGTGACCTCAGAAACAATCCGCTGAAATTGACATCTGATAACATCTACCCCCCACCAGACCCCCAGGGGCTGGGTTGTGATTGGGAAGGTTTTCATTCCTAATGGACCCCATGCTGTGAAAATTCACCCATTTTTATTCATTGAAAATCTTTTTTTTTAATAAGCAGCCCAGTGGAAAAAATTGTGAATGGCAGCTTCATTATATTTAGATTTTCAGAACAAAGAGAATTTCACTCAAACTCTGTGGCCTATTCCCTGATATTGAATTTTAATTAAAAAATGCTAGCCTGTTAAGTTGATGATAATGAAGGTACAACACTAGGATTTTAAAAGAAATAGGGAAGAAAAAAGATGGTTGACAGGCTGACTCAGTTATCTATGTGATGTTCCTTAGCATTTTTCTTCTCTTTTCTTCCATTTGAGAGTTTCAGTTTTGAACTGAAGCCAAACCAAACCTGTTGCCATTGAATCCATCCTGGCTCATAGTGACCCCATATGTTACAGAGTAGAACTTCATAGGGCTTTGTTGACTGTAATCTTTATGGTAGCAGATCACCAGGCCTTTTTCTGTGGGCCACTGGGTGGGTTTGAACCACCAAACTTTAACTTAACTGTTAAATCCAAACATTTTCTTACCACCCAGGGACATTGTTGTTGTTTGTTGCTGTTATGTGCCGTTGAGTTGTCTCTGACTCATAGCGACCCCTCCTTGGGTTTATGAGGCAGTATCACTACGGAAGTAGATTGCCCAACCTTCTTTCTGAGGAGTGGCTGGTGGGTTTGTACCGCTAGCCTTCTGGTTAGCAGTCAAGTACCTTAGACACTATGCCACTAGAGCTCCCAGGGACCTTAATAACCAACATTCCAAACAGGCTGCCATTGGGTTGATTCCAACTCATAGCAACCTTATAGGACACAGTAGAATTGTCCCATAGGGTTTCCAAAGCTGTAATTTTTATGGAAGCAGAATGCTATGTCTTTTTCCCATGGAGCAGCTGGTAGATTCAAATAATTAACTGTTCGGTTAGCAGCCAAGTGCTTTAACCACTGCACCACCAGAGCCCCTTGGGACATAATTCAGGTCATATAGGCCAGAAGGCTGGTGGGGAGCTGGGTATGGGGTGGGGGGAGGAGACTTATTTACCCTCTGAAGGTAAATATATCATCCTGGGTAAAAGAGCTAGCTGTCTTAAAGGCCCTCCTAGAAGTTGTGACTTTCCTAGGCTATCTTAGCATAGCCCTCTGAAAGGGCCAGTTTTCCTGGGTGGGAAACTTGGTGCTGCTGCCAGTTGATAGGTTGAATAAGATCATCTTTGTAGGTCAGTAATGGTGTAGTGCAGGCACTGGATGTTCAACATAGCTCAGGTCCCATTAATTTTAAGAGAGCTTTCTTTTGAGATGATGCAATAATTGAAGAAGAAAATCCAAGTGCTGAAAGTGCTTCAGTACATTGGTTTAAATAAAAACTAAAATCAAACCAAACTCACTGCCATCAAGTCGAATCCAAGTCACAGTGACCACTCCTTGGGTTTCCGAGATGGTAACTCTACGCAAGTAGATTGATTGCCCAGTCTTCCTTCCGAGGAGTGGCTGGTGGGTTTGAACCACCAGCCTTCTGGTTAGCAGTCAAAATACCTTAAGCACTATGCCACCAGAGGCAAAAGTGGTCCATTTCTTCTCTAGACAGGCCTCTAGGAGATAATTGTCAGTTTATGTCCAAAAGGCCCATTTGCCCCAGCCGAAAGACGGCAGCGTGTTCCATGGAGCTCTGAGTGTGGTTTTGGGGGCCCAAAGTAGAAGAATAATGTCCACTGGAGCCTATGCAAGAAGGAAGCAGCTGTTCTGTGTCTTGGGGACCCTCTGATGGTCCCTTCTCACACTTTGGGTTGGGAATGGACTATAGGGTGCTGCTGTACTTCCTGAGGATTCAGGCCTTGGGGGTAGTGACACTGCCCCACAGTGCAGGAAAGTGAGTGTCTGTTTCCACCCTGGGAAAAAAACTGTGCCGGAGCAGACTTCAGAGTTAACCACAAGCTAGAACAGCACCTCTATTTTCCTTGAGGGAGAGACCAGAATGCATTCAGAATCCAGTGTCCAGACCCCAGAACAGCAAATGCAAAGGCCTTGAGGCTGGCCTGAGCCTAGCAGGTTGGGGGCAGTGTGGCCAGTGCAGAGTGGGTAAGAGATAGCTGTGACACCGGAGAGGTTCAGTGCCTGGCAATGCAGAGCTCACCATGCACAGGGAGGAGCCTGGATTCTTTCCTAAGAGTGACAGGAAGCCATTGTCGGGTTTCAAGCGGGAGAAGGACATGACTCAGTGTGCATTTCCCAAAGATCATGCTGGCTTCTGTCTGGGGCAGGAGTCTGGAGGGCAAGAGGCTGGGCTGGGGGCCAAGTGGGAGACGGCGGGTAAAGTGGATGGACTCCTTCTTGCTGCATTTCACACGTAGAACCAAGAAGGCATGGTGAGGAATTGGGTGAGTAAGCGAGGGAAGGTCCATGGACAAGGCCTCTACCCCCTCCCTGCTTTCCTCATTGGAAGAAAGAATCTGTAATACTAAAGAGGACTAGAAATGGCGTACACTCTGATTGACCTCCAGCAGGTACCTGGGCAGTGAGAGTTCAACTCCACCCCCACTGCCTCCTTTTATCCTCATGAGCACAGATAATGGACATCTGCCTATAGCAGTGCTACTTCGGATCCCCTGCCCCCAGTGAAGTGGGAAGTGAGGTCTGGCCGAGTGGGCTGATGGGGCAGAGTTAGATTCATCTTTCTGAGAAATCATGTGCAGACTCACAAGCAAAAAACAATTACGCAACAAAACTTCTACGTTCTTAAAAACATTTTGATGGTTGTGAACAGAAAGTCACCAACAGGGTGCTGATGTGGACAGGCTGAATTATAACCACCATGAAAAGACCTCCATGTTTGTGGTGCTAGTATACCTCCGAGTACAACAGATGAGCTGGCCCAACAATTGGCCATCAGGAGTGGGCTGGGATCACTGTGTCCACGTCCTGCTGTGCTGTGTTCTCCAACTCTCACACCTGGAGGAGGAGGGCCAGGTCGTGGGTGAGTGTCAGAGTTCACACTTTAAGTTCCAGCATGCCCTTCTGAGTTCTAAAAGGCCCTTGCACTCAGAGTCTCCTGGATCCTCAGGGTGCTTGAGCAGGAGGAAATGCTTCTAAAGTTTCTTAGAAGAAACTGGGGTGTGGAGTCTTCCCCAGACAGGGTGTCTGGGCTGTGTGAAGGGTGGGTAGGAGGGCTGATAGGCGGGGTTCCCAGCATAGGGTGAGGCTTGGGAAGGGCACATGATCACTTTTCTCTGAGCCAGCACATTTTCTATTCTAAATATAGTCCAAGATGACCCAAGACATCTTCCCCTCACAGGGATACCCATGGTTCTGTATTTTACAGCAGTTCTGTGATTTCTGACATGAGCAGTGAAATCTCACAGCCTTCACTCCCATTCTCTGATTCCATGAACCCTGGGTCTTTAAGCACAACTTCCAGCCAGCCCAGGAGGGCATGACCTGTGTAGGGAGCTCTTTCAGGTAACCACCTTTTAGTTGGTACCAAAATATTTTGCCAGTCTGCTACTACCTCCAGCAAAGTGAAGCCAGGCTTCTATTTACCTGAGATGGGTTGTCTGTCACCCCAAGCCAGCAGTGAGTAACTCTGCCTACAACCTGTCGGCTTGTTCATCTCCACTCTGGTAGCAGACAATGTCCACCCTGACTTTTGATTTCTGCCTTTGATTTGGCAAGAGTTCATCTCTGCCGGACTCCTTGCTGCATTTCACATGTAGAAACCAGCAAGGCAGGAACCAGCAAGTGAGGAACTGGGTGAGGAGGTGAAGGAAGGTCTGCGGACAAGGCCTCTATCCTCTGGTTTCCTCATTGGGAAAAAGAACCTGATGATACCAAAGAAGATAGAAATGGCAAACCCTGTGACTGACCCACAGCAGGTCCCTATGCAGGGAGAGTTCAGCTGCTTCCCCACTGCCTCCTTTTGTCCCCATGAGCACAGATAACAGACATCTTATCCTTTCCTCACATTTCTGACAAGTGTTGAACAGAACACCATCCTTTTGCAAAGGGGATGCTCACTGCAGGCCTCAGGTGCAGGGGTGACTCTTTATGCAGCCCTCCAGGACTTACATGCAAGTGAGGGGATGTTTTTTGCATATTTGAGTGGGGCCCTGCTGACTGCTGCACCAGCACTTCTAGGGAAGTTCAAGTTTCCAAAGGCCTGCCCTTAACTCTGACAGTGCCTGCCCTTGCCAGACAGGGCACTTGAGGGCATTTGTGAAGATCCTTTATGGGATGCACAAAGCATATTGATTCTTTCCAAAGGGTTAATGACTATAGATGCTTGGACAGTTATGTTAAGTTATATATAGCAATCAGTGAGCAAAGCAAGCAAGCAAAAAAAAAAAAAAAAGAAAGAAAGGAAGATAAAGAGAGGAAAAACAACTCAAGTACACACTCCCCTCCCCTCCCCCACCCGTCAATCTCCCAGCGTCCTCCAGCCTACCCCCACCCTCCTGCAACAACACTATATATACAGATAGCAGATCAGGGCACGGTTAAATTTGGCACACACAGACTACAGTAAAGAAAGAAAACATATCAAGTTACACAAAGTCCTATTCAGATCGAGGCCTGGGCCTCACACGCACAATGCCGGACTGTGAAGAACAAGGCTGTGTGTTGTCGAAAGTGCACACCAGTGAGCTTTGGTTTCCTTACATTCATCTACTGGCCTGGCCCTGGGCAGCAGGTTAATTCCTTGCTCTGCAGGTGGAGACAGATAAAACGAACTGAAGAGGTGTAATGGGCTGCGGGAAACCTTTGTTTCAGAACTTGATCCATCTCCAGAAAGGAGACAAGCGTGGACTTTGCTCTGGACAGTAATCTGTTTTCTTAGGGCAGCAGAGAGAGGCCTGGCAGCCAGGGTAAATAAGACGACCCGGTGGCGGTGGTGGGGCTTTTGGCAGGCGGAGCTGCAAGGGAACTTTGAAAAGATCACTTCTTACTCTCTGTTCCTAACCAGAAACTGTCAATCTCGTGGGATAGAGGCGCTCTGGAAAAAGCCCGTGGAGAGAGAGAGAGAGAGAGAAAGATAAAGGGTGGCAAGAGAGAAACTTAAGCCCCAGGTGCATGCCTGGGACCCACCCCCCCATGTCTCTCCGCACAGGCTGGTTCACCTCGCTAGAACCCTGGAAGCTCACCAAGCGGGGAGAACAGGGTGGGACTTCTGAAATGCAACCCAGGTGGGTTTCTGTGTCTGTTTTGGGCAGTAGGCAGGCTGCCAGGGAGGATTGGCTGAGTATCTGCTGTGTGCAAAGCCTGGCATGGGGAACACCAGGTATGCCTTAGTCATTAGACATGGTCTCTGCCGGCAGGCACTTAGGATGCCCACAGAAGAGGAGCCAGCCAGCTAACACTTGCCAGTCTGGGTTGCACAGAACAATGAGTGATAATGATAATCCCTCCAGTTGTCATGATGTGTGGCCAGTTTCAAAACCATTCCATCTTGTTATCTGAGCATCACCTGATCCTGGGTGGGCAGGACATGGAGCAGCAGCATCCATTTTACAGCAGAGAAAGGTGAGACAGCCTGAGAGCACATCTTGCCTGGGAGGGTACAGATGGTTTAGAAAGTAGCCCGTTAGCCTGGGCCCTCTGCACAGGCATCCCTCAGGGGTGATCTCTATGAGGCAGGAAACTGGTTCTCACATCTGGATGTGTGCCAGAAGGATGGGGTCCCGTCCCAGGCCTGGTGTAGCCAGGTGTCCTCAGGTTAAGACCAGGCGTCCTGGCCTATCCCTGGCTCCAGCAGTGTGCTGAGCACCCAGCACATCTCAGGTCACACCTGGGCTCTGCCGTCAGTGTGGGCTCAGTCTGCATCTGCAGTGAAGGGATGATAGCATGGAGCATGTCCAGGGCCACCTCAAACAGTAAGGAACTCAGTGCATTTTTCCTTTTTCCTGCCTTGTGACTTGATGAGATTTGACTCTATGTGTGGAAAGGATGCTAAGAAAGCCAAGGTGAGGAAAATAAGCTCCTGTGGTTAGTTTACTTTGAAAACCAATGTGGAAGCCTGTCTTGGTTATCCAGTGCTGCTCTAACAGAAAATACCACAAGTTGATGGCTTGAATAAACAAGGCTTTATTCTCTTACAGTTTTCAAGACTAGAAGTCTGAATTCAAAGTGCCAGCTTTCAGGGCTAGGTGATGGATGGTACCTTGGGTTTCAGCTCTGTCTCTTGCTCCCAGTCCACTGAAGCTAGAGGTGTCTCTTAACTCAGGTAGCTGCTGGCTGCTGAGGCTGACAAGCCCAAGGTCAACAAATAAAATGGCACAGTTCCAAGATTACCAAGCAACATGGCAGGCCACTAGTTCAAATCCAGAAACAGTCTCAAGATCGGCAGACAACACGGCAGGCCACTGAGATGAAGACTCAGCCAGATGTAGGATCCAGAAGTGCCAAAAGCTCAGAGACATTTTTCAAAACTTCTTCTTAAATACTGGAAACAGACCACATCCCTAAGGCAGCTGCTTAGCTGCTCACCATGGAGAGTCCTCCATGGAGTTGATTACCAGTCTCATCATGAGGAATAACTACATCCAGCTGCCCAGCCACTCAAAACCAGGCCCAGCCAAGTTGACACATAACCTTAACTACCACAAAGCCCATTCAAACTGTATTCCAAAGACAGTTATTCTATGTTTCACTGTTCAGAGAAAGAGTGGACAATGCAAGAGTAAGTACAGTCTATGAGTTTTTGGCTCCAGACCATTTTGTTAGCAGAGAGAAGGAAAGGTCCCTCTTTCTTCTTTAAATCCTAACCCTACTTTGTTCTCAACAGAAATTATATTCTCCCTAATTTTCTTAGAATGTCTCCAAAGCACGACAGCCAACCACTTTCTTATGGACACAGGGAGGATTCTTTGCAAGTGAGGTGGAAGTCTGCCCTGCTCTTGTTCCTCTGTCTCAGTCAACTTGGATGCCCAGTCTCCTGCTAAAGACCCCATTATCCCAACTTATTTACAGGAAAAGGCCCCAAAACTCATCCATATGACTGAAGTATAAATGACAATCAAGAGCTTAATGTGACAGCTCTCCCAAGTAGGAAATAAGGTTGCAGAGGGCTTCAGTGAACAGGTGTACATGGAGAGGATGGTGGTGATTGGAGTGGGAATCCCCGTGGAGCTCACTTAGCCTTATTCCATGACCTGGCACATTGTCTTTAATGTAAAACATCCCACTTGGTAGAGACTCTTCTTGGCAAATCAACACCAGTACCCCTGTGCCTTTGTACCAGGTCCCAGGTCTCCTCCTGACAGTGTGGAACTCCCTTCTTGTCTTCCAGTGTCCTCAGAGCCCAGTGACTCCAAGGTCCTCTTGGTCTTGGGAAGTCCTTGTAGAACATGCCACCAGCACCAGGATCTTGGCACCTTCTCCTTGTGATAGAAATTTGGACATAGCGTCTGACTGGTGCAATGCGTGAGTGCTTGGTTTAACCCTCCCAGCTGCTCCATAGGAGAAGTGACCTGGTGATCTGCTCCCACAAAGGTTACAGCTTGGAGAACACCATGGAGCAGTCCTACTCTGTCACATGGAATTGCTGTGAGCTGAACTACTTCAGCAGCACCCAACAGCAGCAACAAGGTGAACCATAAAATAAGCCCTGTTATGAGATTTGCTGCTTGAATGCAGCTCTTTCTTTTTTCCTTTGGCTGCACCATACCTGAGGTCTACCTGACACTTTGCATTTGCCTCCACATACCCCTCTTTTACCCTAACTGCCCCTACTCCCACATTTTCCTGTTGTTTATTCAAGTTGTGGGTTATTTTTTCTTCATCTAGTTGCTGCAATTACAATACAAGCTTTTTTAAAGAGAGAGAGAATTTTCATCCTTTTCCCTCCTCTGTTTGGTGACTTACTTGCAGAAATGATTCAATAAAGGCTTGTTGAGGGCTGATTCAACCCGAATTTCTTCTGTTTATTTACTCTTGCTATGTATTTTGGTCTTCAATCCTTTGCATCTCAGACATTTGGTCAGCCCATAAACAGATACTGAAATCTAACTTAGAACAAATCTAGAGGAGCGTTTGTTGTTGTTATCATTAATGGGCATCAAGTCGGCCCTGACTCACGGTGTCCTCATGCACAACAGAATGCAATGTTGCTCAGTCCTTTGCTACACCCATGAGTGGTTGAGGATCAGACTGTTGGGACTCCTGGGTTCTTTGGCTAATTTTTGGAAGTAGATTGCCAGGCATTTCTTCCTAGCCTGTTTTAGTCAGGAAGCTCTGCCGAAATCTGTTTCAAAACCACAAAAACCAAAGCCACTGCCGTCAAGTCGAATCCGACTCATAGCGACTCCTCTTTGGGTTTTCAAGGTGGTATCTCTACAGAAGTAGATTGGCCAGTCTTCTGAAATCTGTTGAGCATCACTAAAATATAAATAAATGTAAAACCAAAGCCACTGCCATCAAGTTGATTCTGACTCATAGTGATCTCTATTGGGTTTCTGAAGCAGTAAATCTTTCCTAAAGTAGATTGCCTTGTCTTCTTTCCCTGGAGTGGCTGGTGGGTTAGAACCATCAAACTTCTGGTTAGCAGTCAAATGCCTTAGGCACTGTACCACCAGCTCTCCTTGTTCAGCGTCATAGCAACATGCAAAATACCATTGACCGATGCATGATGGTTGTGCTTAAGGTGTGTTGGCTTAAAACAGAACCCCAGTCTCCTACATAGAAGGTGAGAATTCTACCAATGAACCACCGGTGCTTGCCATAGAGGAGTGTTCAAAACCAAACCAAACTCACTGCCATGGAGCTGATTCTGACTCATAGCAACAGTGTAGCACAGAGTAGGACTGCCTCTTACAGTTCTCAAGGCTGTAAACCTTTACTGAAGCAAACTGCCTCATCTTTCTTCCACAGAGCAGCTAGTGGATTCAAACTGCTGGCCTTTTGGTTAGCAGCCTGATGTTTTTAACCACAATACCACCAGAGCTCCTTAAAGGAGTTTTAGATGTAGTTAAATTTCTGTTGGGTCAGTGACAAAAGAATTCATAAACTTTTAGATCTGAAAGATTCTTTAGAAAGTATTTTGTCCATTTATTTGCTAAGAAACAGTGTGACTTGCCCAGAGTCACACAGATGGTTAAATGACAGACAGAAGCCTAGAACCCCAGTGTTCTGGTTAGAAGTAAGGTTATCATCATGCTGACAAACACGGTCATCTTTAGGGTAAATTTTGTCTCTATGGAGGAGTGCTAGTTGGTGTGGAATGAGTGGGCTCACATAATACACTTGTTCTGGAAGGTTTCCTCTGTTGGCTCCTGGACATTTCAGTTTCACCAGTGCTTTCAAGTGAGTGTGGGCAGCTTTGTCCTCTCTTGTCCACAGGGCTCCCTCTGGGCAGCTGGGAGAGTGGCCAACTCCTCCCCTCCCAACCAGGCTGAACAGACTCTGTTCCGAATGGTGAGCAGCAGAGGCACTGTCTCTGGCGCAATCTTGCAAATCCATGGATATGACCGACAGTGAGCGGCTTCCATCTAAAACCTTTTGCAAATCTCAGAAATAGATCTGTTTTCAACCAGTGAGGAAGCATAAAGCAAAACAGTCTTGCCGACCTAGAAGTGAGCCTCATTGTTTTCCATCTGAACACATGTTTTACATCAAGAGAAGGGTTTGTGGTCAGGGTAGGGGGAGCTGAAGGGAGATTCAAAGGTTATTCAACTCACAGACATCTCAACCTCTTCAAAGTCTCAACCCTCAGCACTCAAGACATCACATCCCACTCAGCACAAGCGCCTCTGCCCACACTCTCAGGGCCACAGCCTGTGCATGGGGACTCAGGCTGTGGTCCAGAAGGACAGATAAACATAAGGGATGGTTAGCTTACTATAGGTATTTTTCCTAGAGGATGCAATTTCTCCTTTGGGCTTTGATAAACTCCCTAATGCACACTCACATGCAAAGAACAGGTGATGCCTGATAGTTAGCAGAGCCACATCAAGACATGCATAGTGGTGGGTGTTATGAGCTCACTGTTGGGGGAATGTGCAGGTTCTATGCAGTACCTGGGTCAGGTGGTATTAAAAACTAATATCTGGGCACTAGGTGTGCTCAGGGTGCCATTCCTTTTAAGCCCTCTCAGCTGACAGAGCGTAGAAATGTGTGTCTACAAATGCATAATCCATTACCACATGGATCATTGCAGGCTTCCCCCACTTCCTTGTCTGTCACCTTCTGCTCCAACAGTGAGAAACCTGGCTCCTCGCATCTACCATCCATTTACTTAAAATTTTAATTCCAGAATACATATGACTGGTGACTTCAGAATTATTCACTCTTTCAGAAACACCTCTATCACCTAGAGTACAGTGCATACATACAGTTCCTTTTGCCTTTAGTCTTACAGTCTCCACTCAACTCTAAAGTTATTTAGGGCTGCACCTTTTATCCTCAGTCCCTCGTTATTTCACACATTTGTAATACAGATAGATTCTTTTGTCCCTGTTGGCAGTTCCATACTGGGATCCCCTAACCTCTTAAATGATTTTTAAAATTTGCATGCATTAAGGTTCATTCTTCTTCTTCCTCTTCTTTTTTATGTAAGGCTCACTTTTTGTGAGGTAAAGTTCCACAAGTGTGTAGCGTCATGTATTTAGCATTACAGTGTCATATACAACATTTTACCATTTTAAAAATTCTCATGTATTTCATTTATTCAAACTTCTGTCTCCCCAAACCACTGAAAACCACTGATGTATTTATTGCCTCTATAGTTTTGCCTCTTCT
>NW_006921604.1:3535589-3556625 GCF_000298275.1 Orycteropus afer afer | reverse complement strand
TATCTTTAAATAATGTCATATGGTATGGATGTACCATAGTTTACTTATCCATTGAAGGGTATAGTTGCTTCCAGTTTTGGGTAATTAGGAATAGAGCTGTTATAAACTTTTGCATGCAGCCTTTTTTGGACAGATATTTTCAGTCAGTTGGATAAACACCTATGAATGTGATCTCTGTGAGGTATAGTAATACTAAGTTTAGCTTTGTAAGAAACTGCCAAACTGTCTTCTGAACTGGTTGTACTATTTTTGCATTCCCACCAGCAAAGAATGAGCATTCCAGCTGCTTTGCACCTGAGCCAGCAATTAGTATGGTCGGTTTCTTGGATATTAGCCATTCTAACAGGTGTGTAGTAGTAGCTCATTGTTGTTTTAATTCCCATTTCCCTAATGACAAGTGATGTTTCATACACTTAATTGCCGTCTGTATATCTTCTTTGGTGAGGTGTGTCTTCAGATAGATCTCTTGCATCTTTAAATTGTGTTGTTTTTCTTATTGTTAAGTTTTAAGATTTGTTTTGTATATTTTAGATACAATGCCTTTGTTGCAAATACTTTCTCCCAGCCCATGGCTTTTATTTTCTTAACAGCATCTTCCACAGAACTCAAGTTTTTAATTTTAATAAAATCCAACTATCTATTTTTTCTTCCACAGATCATGTTTTTGATGTTTCAATAAGTTTGAAAACTTATTCCTACTAAATCCAAGATTTTTTCTTCTACAGATCATGTTTTTGATGTTTCAATAAGCTTGAAAACTTATTCCTAAATCCAAGATCATGTAGATTTTCTATGTTTTATTCTAGAACTTTTATCATTTTGCATTTTAAATTTAGATTTTGAGTTAATTTTTGTGGAAGTGTAAGGTTTGTGTCTAGTTTTCCTTGACAATTTGTAGGCCCCAGGCAGGCCTTGTGCCCAGATGGCAGCCCACTGGGTGGATTTAGGAGAAATCCTGGAGACAGCAGGTGTTTCTGAGGGTGCTCCACCATGCTTTACAACAGACATGGTCAAACCCCAGCCTCCCTGAGCTGTCTCTAAGGAACCATTTCATTGTTGACAGCTTTTATTGGAGGGACCACAGACCCCTCATCATGTGGATATTTTCTAGACCACAAGATGAGTGAGGGATGCAAGGGCATTGGAGTTAGGCAGACTTGAATTTCAACACCCAGCTTGCCTTTTAGTAGCTGTGTGATGTTGGGCAAATTACTTAATCTCTCTGGTGCCAGGTCTTATACACAATAGTATCTCTCAGGGAAGCTGTGGGATAAAGACTGCCACATAATAGGTGCTAAAATATGTTTATTTCCTTCCCACTGTGTAAGCAGTTCACCTACTCACGTTGAAGTCTCTATTCCTTGATCCAAATTCACATGGGAGGTCTATAATGCCCTATCTTGTCCTAGAGTTTATTCCTTGCATGGAGGCAAACAAAACTACCACTTCGCAGTTGTCCTCAAAACTTAGACTGAGGCCAAGTTTTGTATGAGGTTTTGCAGTTTAAGAAAGCAGCTCTACAGCCAAACAACCTGAAGAAATGGTAATCCCATCTCCTCCCTTCCCCCAAATCCCCTGGAGAGTAGGAGGATTATGCTAACTTCCTTGTGGCTCCAAAAATTTGACATCTTGGATTTAATATCATTTTACAGTCCATTCCCTACCCCGTAGACAAAATGATCGTCTTAGAACAAAAATCAGGTCATGTCATGCCTCTTCTCCCTAAGTTCACCCAATGGCTCACATAACACTTGGAAAAAAGAACAACAAGTCACTGTCAAGTCAACTATGACTCCTGGCGACCCCATGTGTTGTCAGAGGACAACTGTGCTCCATAGAGTTTTCAGCGGCTGATTTTTCAGTAGAACACCAAGCCTTTCAGCTGAGGCACATCTGGATGGGCTTGAACCTCCAACTTTTTTTGTTAGCAATCGAACATGGTAACCAACTGTTTGGACCACCTAGGGACTCCTCGACTCACTGCCTCCAAGTCAATTTCAACTTGTGGTGACGCCCTGTGTTACAGAGTAGAACTTACTCCATAGGGTTTTCTTGGCTGTGATCTTTATGGAAATGAGAGCTGTTAGTCGACAAGGCTCATGAGGTCCCTGGTCCTGACCCATTCTCATCTCTCTCTCCACTCTCCCCATTGCTTCAATACCCCAGCCACACTTGCCTTCTTTCAGTTCCATGAGCTCATTCCCAACTCAGGGTCTTTGCACTTGCTGTACCTTCTGCCTGTATTGTGCTTCCCTTGATTTGAGCCTGGCTGGTTCCTATTCATCAGGTCCCATCTTCAGTACTGCCTTCACAGACAACTTATCTTGGCCATTCCCTAAAGCAGAGCCCTCCCTACTACGGCTGCCCTCTTATTTCTCTCTGTTTGCTCCAGGGTGCTTATCACAATCTGAAATCACCTCATTCATTTACAAGTTAACTTGATTTTTGTCTGTTTTCTCCTTCAGGAATATCAGGTCCATGAGACAAGGGCCCATGACTGTAAAATCCCAGGTGCCCAGGTCTTTCCGGGCACACAGTGGGTGAGCCCCAGGACTTCCTTGTCACTAGGTGATTGCTCACTCCTATCATGGCACAGGGAGCTCTGGTAGCATAGTGGCTAAGGCACTTGACTGCTAACCAGAAGGCTGGTGGTTCAAACCCACCAGCCACTCCTCGGAAGGAAGGTTGGGCAATCCTACTTCCGTAGTGATACTGCCTCGGAAACCCAAGGAGGGGTCACTATGAGTCAGGGCTGACTCCACGGCACATAACAACAACAACAACATCATGGCACAGCTAAGTACTCATGCCCTGCAAAAGCCCCCTGGCCCCTGATGGCCCTGGAGAGCTGTTGGTGGATCATGAACTATCCCCAGACCACGCTTAGTGAAGCTGGCACAAGGGAAACGTGCCAGGAGCCTGTGACCCCAGATAGTCACATATGGCGTGAGGTGCCAGAACAAAACTTTCAGACCTGGCTGGGGGGCCAGGGCAGGAGGTGCTGACAAAGGGGTAACCAAGCGTGTCTTCCCCACAAATGTGCAGTCACGTAGCCTGTACTGCTTTGGATCAGGAGTGGTACGAGTTCAGCTGTCACCAAGGCCGAGGAATTGTGCCTGGGAAAGATGTACTTCCTGTCTTCCATCCCTCATGTCGTCCCTGCTCCCGCTTGCTGAACTGCACAGCACTCCCCCAGTAGTTACAATGCTGGAATAATAACCCACTCAGATGCCTGCCACTCAGAAGACTGAACTCCAGCCAAGACAAGAAGGACATCCTCCACCCCCACCAAATACACACACACACACACATACATGTATCTCCACAGAGAAACATTTGTCAGGGGGCTCCAGGAGAGAAATGATCATTCCATAAAGATTTCATTTTTGTTGTAGTCTATCCACATCTCTATATTGTCATAAAAATTCAATAGGAAATTTCCATTAAAAAAAAAAAAAAAGCATAATTAACAAGAAATAGGGATAGCTCCAGCAGAGGTTGAAGATTAAAGACCAAGAGGTCCAGATCAAGTGGTGAAATTTTATGAGCTACCCAAGAGAGAAAAACACAGTATGGTGAACATGCCCCAGCAGAAGCCCTCCTGGTTGCCATCCAGTGTGGGTGCTGGTCTCTGAAGATGACGGGCAGGCTGGCAGGGCCTTGGCGACACACTGTACATTCTGGGGCAGTGTGGATTTGTATGCACAGGCCTTAGTGGGGGAGGGGCACGGTGCCCAAGGAACACTGTGAATACAACTGTCAGAAGCCCACAGGGCATCAAGTGTCTGCAGCAGCAGAGTCCTGGCCACAGTGGATTCATAGAGGTTGGGAACTCGGGGCCAAGATAATCCTGTGCCATTTCATGATGGGACCTGGGGGCTGGGCTAATATGCCGTCAGTAGTAGGGAGGGAGAAAGGACTTTTAACAAACTTCCTTGACAAACAACAAGCACTCAACTGGAATATTCCACTTAAAGACTCGCTTCTTATTGGACTGTTTTTCTGAGTACAAATATAATACATGTTCATTGTAGACATTTTAGGAATACAGAAAAGTTTAAAAGGAGATTAAAACTGGCCATTGTCCTTCTACCTAACTATGCCTATCTATTATCCTGTTGTTTTTATCTTCCAATATTTTGGAAATTAGTTTTTAAAGAAGAAAATATTAGGAAAAGCTTGTATATTGGAGATTGGTTTTGTGTGTGTGTGTGTGTGTGTGGAACCATTCAAAAGCAGGTGAGAACTATTTACAATAGCAAAAAGATGGAAACAACCTAGGTGTCCGTCAACAGAAGAATGGATAACCAAACTATGGTACATACACACAATGGAATACTATGCAACACTAACGAATAATGTAGAATCTGTGAAACACTGAGTAAGACATGAATGACCTTGGAGGACGTTATGCTAAGTGAAATAAGCAATCACAGCAATCCTGTATTAGTTCATTATTGTAAAAAGTCAAGGAAAGGTTTATATATGGAAGGAAATGTTCTTTGTTGGTTATCAGGAGTGGGATGAGAGGGGAGGGAACACTGCCAAAAAAAAAAAGCATTAACCCATGTCACTTTAGTTTTGTGTATTTCACTGTACATAAATTATATTTCAATAAAATGTATTTAAAAAAAAAAAAGCAGGTGAGGAGCTCAGTGGTGGGGTTCCTTGGAGCAGAGCTGAGTGGATAGAGAGAAATCCTGACCATTAAGATCTTGCTTAGCACTAGGCAAAACTAGATTTTTAAACAATGAAAGGGGGAAGGGGTTTTACAACCAAACAGACACAGTAAGATTTAATTACCTGTCCTTGTAAAAACAGTCTATCTTTAGACACCACGAATGTGTGCATATTCATACCCTCATTTCTAAGTACAGTTGAAGTCCATGGGTGAAGCAAATGGTTTGTACTAAGCAAAGGGTTGGTGGTTCGAGTCTGCCCAGTGGTGCAGTGGAAGAAAAGCCTGGAAATCTGCTTCCATAAAGATTACAGCCAAGAAAACCCCATGGAGCAGTTCTACTCTGGAATATATGGGTTGCCATAAGTCAGAATTGACTCCACAGCAGCAGGTTTGGTTTGGTTTTCCAAGCACACACAGTTTGATTTCGGACCTGACACCATCTGCCCTTAATCTAGTCCATAACTGTGGAGGCTGAGCCTGTCCTTCTGGAGATGGGAGCACTAGTTGGGCAACATCCTTGTCACTGCTTTATCTACAGCAGTGAGGGCTAGGGTTGTGGGCCCCCAGGGGCCACCTTTCCTGAGCCCCAGAGATCTGCAGACATAATTTCAAAGCTAGAGGAAATTCCTGTTATTGTTACTATTCTAGTCACATCATCATCATCCTTATACTGGTGAAGATGCCTGACTTAGCTCTCTAGTGCTGCTAAAACAGAAATACAAGTGGATGGCTTTCACAAACAGATGTTCTCTCATAGTTTAGGAGGCTAGAAGTCTGAATTCAGGGCACCAGCTCTAGAGGAAGGCTTTCTTTCTCTGTCAGCTTTGGAGGAAGGAACTTGTTCCCTTTTAACATCTGTGTGCCTGGCGTTCCTTGGAGATGTCCACGTGCCTTAGCATCAATCTTCCCTTGGGTTTGGGAGGTTCTCAGTACAGGAACCCCCGGCTGCAAAAGATATGCTCCACTCCTGGTTCTTCTTTCGTCCCTTGACCTCTGTTCTCTTCTGTTTCCTTTTATCTCTTGAAAGATAAAAGATGATGCAGGCAACACCACAGGGAAACTCCCATGACATAGGATCTGGGCTGTGACCTGATTAAGAGTGTTGCATACCACACTAAACCCCTTACAACTAATTGGCTGGTCACATCAGATCACATCATGAGGATGCTTATATCATTATGAAACTGCTAAGTTACATCATCACATAACTACTAAACCATTGAGAATCATGGCCTAACCAAGTTGACACATTTAGGGGGACACAATTCGATCTATGACAATGCCAAAGGGAAGTGAGCATTGCTTTAGGCCAGGACAGGGCTATCTCTTTTTCATACGAGACCATCTAACCAGTTGCTATCAAGTCCATCTCAACTCATTATGAACACCTGTGTGTCAGAGTAGAGCTGTGCTCCATAGAGTTTCCAATGACTGATTTTTTCTGAAGCAGATTGCCAGGTCTTTCTTCTGAGGTGCCTCAGGGTGGAATCAAACCCCTGACCTTTCAGGGATAGCAGGCTATCTCATTAACCATTTGTACTGCCCAGAGACTCTGGCTTTCATAAAGGGGCCTAAAAAGGATGAAGGGGACTCTGTGTTTTGTTTTGTTTTATTTCTCAAGAGAAAACTAAGAATTTGCAAAACCAAAACCAAACTCACTGCCATCAAGTTGATTCTGACTCATACCAAACAACCCCCATTGGGTTTCTGAGGCTGTAAATCTTTATGGAAGTAGATCGCCTATTCTTCCTTCCACAATGCAGCTAGTGGGTTTGAACCTCTGACCTGGTTAGCAGCCAAATGCCTTATCAACTATATGACCAGAGCTCCTTAAGAGTTTGCAAAGAAGGACTTCAGTAATATGGAGGAATAGGCAGACAAGTGACACATACCCTCTTCAACAAAGAAAAGAAAAAACAATTGACAGAGATATAGAAGATAGTCCTGGAGCCCTGAACTTTGAAAGGAACTATGCAGATGTGGATTAGGCACCAACTAGTGGAAAAACCTGAAAGAAAACAGTGAGTACAGAGACAGTCGGAGCTGCGGACTGTCAACTACTCTGACGGGACCAACAGCCTGAATATTCCCAAGTGGTGTTGGGACCTGAGGATTGACCTAAACATCAGCCCTGGTCACCAAGGGCTGCAGGGACGACTGCGCTGGTGGCCTATGACTAGGAAGGGAAGCAGCAAGGAGGGAGACAACCTGAGCTGTTGACTTTCCACTGTCTGGAGGGCGCAGCCATTTTGATTGTTTACATGGGCAGCCTTTTTGGATTTTAAAGTGACAGCATTCTCATTTGGATTCCAGGGACCTAGGAATAGGCTCTGTTTACCAAGGTTGGAAGGGACATACAAGAAGCTGACAACAGGAAAGGAGACAGGTGGTGAGTGTGTCAGTGCTATCGGCTAGTGAATAGAGGAGCACACCACAGTACCCTGTTTGCGTAGATAACATACAAACAAAATAAAGAAAACAAAATCGTGGGCAAGTCACTTCAACATACAGTCACCAATTAAATATAAACACAAAAATGTCACAATGCCTTGGAGACATCAGAGCATCACAGTCTACACAAAGAAGCAAGATAAAGCAGGAGAAACAAGGAACCAGGATACAGACCTAAAACATATCCTTGAGGAAGATGCAGCTTTGGAACTTCCTGATAAGGAATTCAAAACAATTATATTTAAGTATCTTCAACAAAGTGAGAGGCAGATCAAGGAAAACACAGAGAAAACCTTAGAACAATTGCAAAAGGCAATACAAGAACAAAATGACAAAATAAATGAAAAATTAGAAATGATACAAAATCTAGACAAAAATCCAGAAGATTAATACTAAATTTTCAGAAATAGATAAGACACTGAATGGGCAAAGGAGCAGAATTGAATCAATGGAAGATAGAATTGATGAGATTGAAGACAAACGCCTGAAAACTTCTTTGGGAAGGGATAAATCAGAAAAAAAGATCAAAACAAAATGAAGAAAGCCTAAGGTTCATGTGGGATACCATCAAAAGAAATAACCTACATGTAATCAGAATTCCAGAACAAGAAGAGACAAATAAAACCACAGAGAAAATTGTTGAAGATTTGTTGGAAGAGAATTTTCCTGGTATGATAAAAGATGAGAATATATCCATTCAGGAAGTCCAATGAACCCCAAACAGGATAGACCCCAAAAGAAAATCACAAGACATATCATCATCAAATTCACCAAAACCAAAGACAAAGAAAGAATCATGAGAGCAGCATGGGAAAAATGAAAGCTTACCTACAAGGGGCAACCAATAAGACTAAGCTCGGATTTCTCGACAAAAACCATGCAGGTGAGACGACAATGGGATGATATATATAAAACACTGAAAGAAAAAAATGTCCAACCAAGAATTATGTACCAGCAAAATTGTCCCTTAAATATGATGGTGAAATTAGGACATTTCCAGATAAGCAGAAATTAAGGGAATTTGTTAAAACCAGACTAACCTTACAAGAGATGCTAAAGGGAATCCTTTGGACAGAGAAGCAACAATAGCCAACAACAATTGACCATAAACACACATGATGACATGACCCAGAAACCAACCCAGCAAGGAAGTATCCAAAATAAAGAAGCCTGCAAGATTGTAAACAGGGAACTAGAGACATCAATTGACAAATGAAGACAACTACAAACCAAAAAGAGAGACTAAAATTGTGTCATTACAGAGCTTCAAGATGGTAGGAATGTCAAGACAACTACAAGATAGAACGGACTGTTATAAACTTGGGAAGAAAACTATAAATCACAGGGTAACCTCAAAGAAAAATGATAAATTTTCACATTAAAATAAAAAAAGAGGACCAGCACAAATATGTAGCAAATACTAAAACAATAGCAATGAAGGAAGTGATAGCACAATTCATAAACAAAACAAGCTCAGGATAGAAAATTATATGGAACAAAGAAATCGACACCACAAAAAAACACATAACAAAAATGACAGCAACAAATTCATATCTGCCAATAATTACATATCTGGCAAGGGACTTATCTCTAAGATTTATAGAAAACTCCGATGCCTCAACAGCAAATGGATTAACAATCCAATTGAAAAATGGACAGAAGATATGAATAGACACACTTCACCAAGGAGGATATTCAGGTGGCTGGCTAATACATGAAGAGATGCTCATGATCATTGGCCATCAGAGAGATGCAAATCAAAACAGCAATGAGATACCATCTCACCCAAGCACTGATGGCAAGGTTCAACAAGACAGAAAATAACAAATGCTAGCGGGGATGTGGGGAGACTGGGACACTCAAACTGCTTGTGGGACTGTGAAGTGATACAACCCCTGTGGAAAGCAATATGGCAATTCCTTAGAAAGCTAGAAGTGGAGACACCATTTGACCCAGCAATCCCATTACTAGGTATATATTCTAGAGAGGTGAGAGCCAAGACAGGAACAGATATATGCACACTCATGTTCATCGCAGCACTATTTACAATAGCTAAAAGATGGAAACAACCTACATGCCCATCAGAGGAAGAGTGGATGACCAAGCTATGGTACATACACATACTGGAATGCTATGCAGCACTAAAGAATAATGTAGAGTCTGCAAAACACTGCATAATATGGATGAACTTGGAGGACATTATGCTGAGTGAAATAAGTCAATCACAGAAGGACAAATATAGTATTAGTTCATTGTTGTGGAGGGTCAAGGAAAGGTTGTGGAGGGAAACTTTCTTTGTTGGTTGATAGGGGTGGAAGGGGAGGGGAGGGAACACTGGGGAAAAAATGCATTGACCCATGTCACTTTCGTTTTGTGTATTTCACTGTACATAAATTATATTTCAATAAAGTGCATTAAAAAAAAAAAAAGTTTGCAAAGAAGATGGAAAAACTCTGCCAGATTTGTAGGGGCAGAAATTTCAGGGAAAGTGACTGTTTGAGATGTTCCTGAATCAGTCTTTCTTCATGGGGTTCTCCAGGTTCAGGGAGTACAGACTCTGCCATTAGACTTCCTTGGGTTAGATGCCAGTTCCATTATTCCTCAGTTGTGCTGCATAAGACAAGTCACGCCAGGGCTCTGAGCCTCCATCTGGGCATCTCGATCAGGACAGCAATTGCTGCCTCCTTGGCTCATCACGTACAGCTCTTGGCAGAATGCCTGGCTCACAATCACTGCTCAATAAATGTTGCCCATCATTGCTATTATGATTTCATTATTACCTACCCTCCAAGAAACTTAGGAATGACCTTCTCCTGGGACTGTTCTCAATTGCCCAAACAACCTCTCACTGCCGTCAAGTCAGATCTGACTCACAGGGACCCCTCCTTGGGTTTCAGAGGTAGATTGCCCAATCTTCCTTCCGAGGAGTGGCTGGTGGGTTTGAACTGCCAGCAGTCTAGTTAGTAGTCAAATGCCTTAGGCACTATGCCACCAAACAGCCTAGGAGGTATAAAAACTAACTACAAAAAAACACAAAAACCAAACTCACTGTCATGAGTTGATTCTAACTCTTAGCATCCCCCATTGGGTTTCTAAGCTATACATCTTTATAGAAGCAGACTGCCTCATCTTTCTTCCACAGAGAGGCTGGTGGGATTGAACCACCAATCTTCTGGTTAGCAGCTATATGCCTTAACCACTACATCACCAGAGCTCCTTAAAAACTAACCAAGTTGACCCAAAGTCATTAGTTTCAAGCCTTATACAAAATGGGAGCCCAAAGCTAGGCGAGTGGTGGGAGCTGGTTGGAGAGGAAAGACATGGGACCTAAAGATGAGACTCCTTCACTGAAGTAGATGGCAGGAAGCTAAAGGGACTATCATCTGTGGAGTAGCTTTTAAATACCAGGCATTTACCAACCCTGTGAACTACATCACTCCCATCTTACAGATAAGTAAATTGAGACTCAAAGAAATCACGTGAATTGACCAGAGTCAAACAGCTAGGATTTGAACCTACAAACAGTGCTTGGAGGCAGACAAGCTGTAGTCAGGGAGAGAGAATCTTACTAGGTAGACAGACATGGACCCCAGACATGGTGGCAGTGAAGGGCAGAGGTCAGTGACAGTGGGCTTGGCAGGGGTCCTGGCCGGGAGGGTCTAGTGACAAGCAGAGAGACAGAAAGAGGGAAGTGGAGTTGCATTTGGTCATTCTCGGAAGAAAGGCCTGGCAATCTGAAAAATTAGCCGTTGGAAACCCCATGGAGCACAGTTGCACACTGACACACATTGGCAGGGCCAGAGGGAACAGGGTGAGCTCCTCAGAAAACTTTCAGATCAAAGACCCAGGCTCAAGGGAAGAGACCAGGAGGAGTTCAGACACCAGGATTGGGGTAACAGACACAGTCTGATGGCAGTTTTCAGACCTGGCTCCAAGGTCAGTATTACCCCACTGAAAGGTCACCTTAATGCAAAGACAGTAAAGCTCCTGAACTTGGGCTCCTGAGCTCCCCCAAGCTAAGGAAGAACACTCCAAAGTCTAGCCTTGATACCCCCATAGTGGGGAGTTGAGTAGGAAGCCCAGAGTCATTCTAGCCCAGGCCTATGTACCCAGATGAATTTGCACAGCTGCACCAATGGCCTCTCCAGGCCAGAGAAAAACACTGGTTGGCTAGAAAAAGCTTTAAAAATGAATGTTGTCCTAGGCCCACCCTGGCTAGAAACTGCAGGGAATTGGCATTGGTGATTGCCTCAAGGGAAAGAAGCTGGCCTGAGGACAGGGAAGAAACGCTTTTTACCTTGTTTTTTTTTTTTTTTTTCAATATGCATATATTAATTTAAAAAATTAATTTGAAGAAAAAGAGTGCCATTATCAAAAATAATGAGAAAATTTTACAGACACTTTCTAAGTTGAAAAGTAATACAGGAGCCCAAATTGTAGCCTGGTAAATACAACTGTCCTGTGTCTAACACCCCTACCAAGGCACAGGGACAACCAATTGTGTGTTTTGGGCTCTGGCAAGAAACCTAAGGATAAAAAGTGTATTCAGGGCAGCGCTGTGGGAGTACGGAGGTAGATATAGCATTTCCTCTTATCTTAACCATAGAGAGATTGGGTTCCCCTTTTAGAAATGAAAAATATGTGATGAACAAAAAGAAAGGAAGCAAAATAATAGTTATGAGTCACAATTACATAGTACTTTCTATGTTCCATAACTGTTTGAGACTTTCATATATGATAACTAATTTAATACTAATACTATGAGATAGGTGCTATCACTGTCTTGTTTTACAGATGAGGAAACTGAGGCCCAGAGAGGTTAAGTAATTTTCCCAAGGTCACTCAGCTAGTCAGTGTTGGAACTGGGGTTAAACCAGACAGTCTGGCTTCAGAGGTTACACACATTTCTAAACTTTTATAATACATATCATAAGTGTCTAGATTCTCAAGTCCTTTTAGGTGAGGAATTCAAATGAAAGCAGAGAAAATACAATCCATAGCTATAGATAAGAATAGACAGGCCTGAAGTCTAAGTGGTCCTATGGTTCTGTAACCACACAGTGTTATTGTTATTGGTTGCCATCAAGTTGATTCAGACTCATAGTGAGCTCATAGAACTTTGTCACGAATGGTGTGATAATGACAAGAAGAGGGAAAAAGCAAAGTTCTCTCAATTAAGCGTCAAGAGAATACTAAAGGGGCAAGAGAGAGGATCAGATGGAGTTGGACGCATCCATCTTTGCTCAAAGTGCTGAAATTATTGCCATCAAGACAATTACAATGCATAGTAACTTTGTAGGTCAGAGGAGAACTGCCCCGTAAGATTTCTAAGGTTTTAAGTCATCTTTATCCCATGCAATGGCTGATGGGTTTGAACCACTGACCTTTTGGTTAGTAGCCAAATGCTTTAACCACTGTGCCACCAGAGCTCTTCAAAGTGCTGAAGGACCTGGAATGATGATCAGGCCTCACTCCTATCTTATCTGCAAAATCCAGTATTCTGAGTTTATC
This sequence comes from Orycteropus afer afer, assembly GCF_000298275.1. Classification (NCBI taxonomy): domain Eukaryota; kingdom Metazoa; phylum Chordata; class Mammalia; order Tubulidentata; family Orycteropodidae; genus Orycteropus; species Orycteropus afer. Next base: position 3,543,982 of record NW_006921604.1, on the reverse strand, counting down.
TAGTCCAGCACTGCTCTAAGGATTAGCATTGCACAGCTGGAGGGACCCAGTTGACATCTGCTCCCCTACCTTGTTCTCTGGATAGAGCAAGGCCCTGGAGAAGGGAAGGACATGACTGAGCTCACTGGGCTCATGGTGGAATAAGGACAGCCTCCCGGCTCTCTGCTGCCGATGTAACAGAACTTTACTCAAAGATGGTCAAATCGCCTGAACCCTCAACGAAGAAGCCTTTCCTGTATCTCCCCCATCAGCTGGTCTTTGAAGGGCCCTCCCTCCCTCCCTGGATCCTGTCACAGGCCATTTCCGGTATCTGCTTGAGCATTAGCCCTGGCTATACCACAGGAATGTGGGGCCCTTGGACCTTGCCTCTTTGCTACAGTGTTAGTCTGGCTGGATAGAAAAATAAGTGGGAAAGGTTTTGCTCCTGAGACTCTCAAATCAGGATTTAAAAAAAGTTCAAACGCACCACCATTTGAGTCAATTCTGACTCATAGCAACCTTGTAGGACAAAGAAGAACTGCCCCATAGGGTTTCCAAGGCTGTGTATCTTTATGGAAGCAGATTGTCACATCTTTCTCCCACAGAGTGGCTGGTGGGTTTGAAACACTGACCTCTTGGTTAGTGGCTGAGCACTTAACCTCTGCTCTGACAGGGCTCCTTACAAATCAGGATAAGGGGTTGTAAAAGCCTGTGGCTGTCCTGGAGGTTAGAAGCCTCCCTACTCTCCAGAAACTGACTCAAAACCCCTTCCTGTGTGGCAGAGTCTTTGCCTCCTGAAAGATCTGGTCATTCTGACTCTAACTGATGTGGGTGCCTGAGATGAGTCTGAGCAAGTATGAACAAAGTCCTGGGTTCCTGGAGACAAGCTCCTTACCAACATCAGGCATGAGTGTCCCAGCTCCCTCAGAGCTGACTGCTGAGCCAGTTGGATTTCTGAGAGCACAATTAGAAATGAAATGGCTGAGTGGAAACAGAGGAGCGGTGGGGCTGACACACACTGACTCAGTCTCACACACATTCACACGTACTCCAATGCAGACTCAACTTATACTCAGCTTCACAAACATACTCACACACACTTTCACACATATATATATATATACAGCAAAATGCACCGATCATTTCCAGGTGGAGGTAATTAAAGATTGATCTATGTCCTTTTGGAAGGAGCTCTGGTGGTGTAGTGGTTAAGGCATCTGGCTGCCAACCAAAATGTCAGTGGTTCCAACCCATCAGCAGCTCTGTGGAAAAAAGATGAGCCAGTCTGCTTCTGTGAAGATGTACAGCCTTGGAAACCCAATGGGGGTCGTGTGAATCAGAATCTACTGGATGGCAGTAAGTATGTCCTTTTGAAGCAATAAGTCTTTAATAAAGCCTCTGAAGTTTCATGATTGCTGTCTCAAATGGGGACCCTGCTTTTTTTGGAAAAATATGTGGTGACATAAACCTAAGACGTGTGTCACATTTGCCTGGATGTTGGCGAAGTTAGAGAAGAATAACAGTCTGCATGTTCACTCTGCTCCAGTCATTTCCTGACTGATTACAAAAGGTGGGGGGAAGCATTTGCATCTGGACATCTAGGAGACAGGGTTGATGTAAATCCAAATCCTGCGTCAGAATGTAAGAAACGAACGTCATAGACAAGTCAAAGGCAAAACGGGCCAGATATGAGGAGTCTGTGTTCAGTTAAAATCTGTTCACCTGGATACCGGTCGACTGGTGCTTTCTTGCCTGGGTAAGTTAATGAAACAGGAACCACAGGCACTTCAAAAGAACAGGACTGTCCATCCGATCATTAACATTCTCCCTGGGTGCCTCTCTAAAGTGCTCTTCTCTAAGTTTCCCCTTTTATATATTTCTTTCTGAACCATGGTAGTTATTTGAATTACTCCTCCACAGTCATAATGTGCAGCTGTGTTCAGAACAAAGCCCGATCTTGGTTTTTGATCTCTGTGCCCACAGTGGGAGTAAGTCTGTGTGACTCCAGGCAAGTTCTTTCATCTCGTTGGGCCTCAGTAAGTAAAAGAGCTAAACCTATAACATCTCTACGGACAAAGATAGATCCAATGATGAAGTCTAAATTCCTCAGCAAGAAAGACCTGTCACTGCTCCAAGTGCCCATGGTCACCAACAATTCCTCTGATTAACTTTCTCCTCAAGGTTCCAATGTCCTAAAATTAGCACTTCACGTGTTACTAATAATTTATTGTGTCAATCTGGATTAACCAAAGATATACATACTTAACTATCAAGCAGTGTTCCTGATAAGCAAGGAAAATATATGAAAAATATAATGTAATTCCAACCAAAAGTAACGAAACTTAAGTTTTTACTTAAGGATAACTGCATGTTTTATATTTGAAAATACTATTTATAACTTATAAAAGCTTCCTTCAACCCTGTACTACACTTAGGAATCCTTTTGGGATCCAGGGGTCCTGAGCTGGGGATTACTGGATCCGGTGCTCTCCAATACTCCACCATTCTGTGAAATTTGGCTTAAGAAATTCTGGCAGCTAAAGAGACAGGGCACCAAGGAGTCTCATCTACTACTAGCGGGAATGCAATTTGCTAAATCTTTGCAGAGGCCAATTTTGAACATATTTTCAAAACTTTAAAATGGGAATAGAAGAATTTCCAGTTCTGGTAGAGCAGCTCCTACTGCACCAGCTGATAACAATGATAAACAATTATAATATAAATAATTTTATATTTTTTATATAAAATATAATTATATAAAATAATTATCTCAAAGCATTAGAGAACAACTGGAATCAGGTAAAAACTGGAGGAAATTTGGCCCTCAACAAAAAAGAAACCATACTTGGTGAGATCTATGTTTATATTGCTTTTCCTCTGAGGGCTTGCCCCAGTCAGCCAGGTAGAAAACTGCAATCTATTGCTTGAGGTGTTAGAGGACAGAGTTCAGGGCTACCAGAGTGGCTGAAAATTGAGGGGGCAAATTCTGAAAGGCAGGAGACAGAGATAGGGATTCTTCAAATCTTCTGAAAGCCTCCCCTGAAATCATTGGCTGAAGCCTGAATTGTACATATTATGGGGAGACTCTTAGAAACCAGATAGAAAGCAGCGACTCAAGGCTAAAAAAGCTGAGTAGAGATTTTAACTGCTGTCCACTGAATCCTGCTAAGTTAAACACCGTGGGCATTCTATTGAAATCCCAGAAAGATCATACTTCAGAGCAAAGACTATATCCCAGGATTAAAAATTTTTCCTCAGACTAAAGGGAAACCTAAAAAGCCTAAAGAAGGTAAAATCAAGCTTCTATAATTTGAAAGTGATATGCCATAAATTAACTGTCTGCTATTGTCAAAGGAAGATGCCAGAATCCAAACCCTTTAAATCCACCATCCACAAAATCTAGTATATAATCAAAAGGTACTAGATATTCAAAGAAACAGGAAAATGTAGTCCATAGTTAAGAAAACAAATCACTCAACAGAAACAGACTTTGAGGTGACCCAGATGTTGGAATTAGCAACAAGAACATCAAAGCAGCTATTGTAAATATGTTCAAGGACTTAAAGGACAACATTATTATAATGAGTGAACAGAAGAGGGGGATCTCAGCTCTGAAACAGAGACAATAATAATAATAATAATAATAATAATAATAATAGAACCAAATGAAATTTCTAGAACTAACAAACATCAGAAATGAAAAATTCAGGGAATAAATTTAACAATAGATTGGAGACAATAGGTAAAAAGTTAGTGAACAGACAGATGATATAAATTATCCAATCTTAAGAACACAGAAGAAAAAGATTTTTAAAAATGTAAGTGCTTCAGTAATGTTTGGAACAATATCAAGCAGATTAATAAATGTGTAATTGGAATCTCAGAAGGTAAAAGGAGAGACAGTAGGCATACAAAAATGTTTGAAATACTAATAGGTGAAAATGTCCTAAAATTGGTGAAAAATGTACAAACCTAAGAATCTCAATAAACCCTAAGTAAGATATATACACATACTTAGGCACATCATAGTCAAACTGCTTAAGAATTAAAACAAAGAGAAAAATCTTGAGCTTCCAGAGAATAATGGCAGGGAACAAATGATACGGAATCATACCTGAATTTTTTTTATCAGAAGCAATGAGGACAGAAATAATGGAATGATATGCTTACAAGCTGAAGTTCCACATCCAGTAAAATATATCCTTCAAAAATTAAAGTTAATGTAGACATTTTTAGGTAAAGGAAGCTGAAAGAATTCATCATCAAGAAATGCAAAAGGAAGTTATTCAGGGTGAAGAAAAATAACATTAGATGGAAACTTGGATGCACAGCAAGGAAAGAAGATATCAGAAACAGTCAGTGTATAGGAAAATGTAAAAGAGTACTACTATTTATTTCCTTTTCTAACTTCCTTAAAGTTCTTTAAATAGCTGCCTACTGTTTTTGCCTGTTGCCTATGTGATATCACACAGAATTTCCTGGTAGAAATTAACAACAACAAAATAACCTGAAAGTTTCCAAATAAGAGCTAAACAACATACTTTTTGGTCTATGGATTGATTATAGACCTAAGAATAAAAGCCTAAAACTAGAAAACTTCTAGAAGAAAATACAGATCTTTGCAATCATGGGGTAAGTAAATATTTCTTAAACAAAATACAAAAAGCACTAATCATAGCAATTTTAAAAATGATAAATTGGATTGCATCAGATTTTTCTCTTTGAAAGAAACTATTAAGAAAATGAAAAAGGTAAGTCATAGACTTAGAGAAAATATTCTCTCTCTCCAATCTCTTTTATATACATACACACACACACGTATACGTATGTTGTTGTTATGTGCCATCCAGTTGGACCTGACTCATAGCGACCCCTCCTTGGGTTTCCGAGGCAGTATCACTACGGAAGTAGATTGCCCAACATTCCTTCTGAGGAGTGGCTGGTGGGTTTGAACTGCCGGCCTTCTGGTCAGCAGTCAAGTGCCTTAGGCACTATGCTACCAGAGCTCCTGTGTATATATATGTATATATAAAGAGAAAGGAGTCCCTAGGTGATGCAAATGGTTATGCTCTTACTACTAGCTGAAAGGTTGGTGGTTTGAACACACCTACCAGTATTTGAAGACATTCCTGATGATTTGCTTCCAAAAGATCACAATCTTGGAAACCCTATGGAGCAGTTCTATTCTCCACATATGAGGTTTCCATGAGTCAGGATTGACTCAATGGCAACTAATAACAGCAACATATATACAGAATTCCTGAAAATCATACATATATTACTCTGTCAGTTTGTCATACTGTAATGGTTGCAAGTTGCTGTGATGCTGGAAGCTATGCGACTAGTATTTCAAATACCAGGGAACCACACATGGTGGATAGGTTTCAGTGTTCTCCAGAGTAAGACAGACTAGAGAAAAGGACTTGCATGACCTACTTCTGAATAAAACTGGCTAGTGAAAACTTCATGAGTAGCAGAACATTGTCTAATATACTGTTGGAAGATGAGCCTCTTAGGTTGGAAGGCACTCAAAATAAAAGTGGGGAAGAGCTACTTCCTCAAATAGAGTCTACCTTAATGACATGGATGGAATAAAGATTTTGGGACCCACATTTGCTGATGTGGCAAGACTCAAATGAGCAAAAGCTATTGCAAACCTCCATAATAATTGGAATGTGGAACATACAAAATATGAATCTAGAAAAATTGGAAGTTGTCAAAAATGAAATAAAACACATAAAGATCTGTATCCTAGGCATTGTTGTTGTTGTTGTTGTTATGTGCCGTCAAGTCGGACGCAACTCATAGCGACCCCTCCTTGGGTTTCCGAGGCAGTATCACTACGGAAGTAGATTGCCCCATCTTCCTTCCGAGGAGTTGCTGGTGGATTTGAACCGCCAGCCCCCTGGTTAGCAGTCAATTGCCTTTAGCCACTATGCTACCAGAGCTCCCATCCTAGGCATTAGTCAGCTGAAATGGACTGATATTGGCCATTTTCAATTGAACAAATGTATCGTCTACTGTACCAGGAATGACAAACTGAAGAGGAATGGCATTGTCAAAAAGAGATTTATCCTGAAGTATAATGCTGTCAGTGATAAGATAATATACCTACAAGGAAGACCAGTTGATACTACTATTAATCAAATTTATGCATCAACTACTAATGCCAAGAAGAAGAAGAAATTGAAGATATTTACCAACTTCTGCACTCTGGAATTGTTCAAACGTGTAATCAGATGCAGTGGTGATTGGAATGCAAAAGTTACAAACAAAGAAGGATTGAGAGTTAGAAAATATGGCCTTGGTGATAGAAACAATGCCAGAGATCACATGGTAGAATTTCATAAGACCGATGACCTATTCAATAGAAATACATTTTTTCTACAATACAAACAGCAACTATACATGTAAACCTTGCTGGATGGAATACACAGGAATCAAAGCAAGTACATCTGTGGAAAGAGACACTGGAAAAGCTCAATATCATCGGTCAGAACAAGGCCAGGGGCTGTCTGCAGGACAGACCATCAATTGCTTGTATGCAAGTTCAAGCTGAAGCTGAAGAAAATTTTAAAAAAGTACATGAGAGCCAAAGTATGACCTTAGTATATCCCACCTGAGTTTAGAGACCATCTAAAGAATAGATTTGATGCATTGAACACTAATGATCAAAGACTAGATGAGTTGTGGAATGACATCAAGGACATCATACATGAAGAAAGCAAAAGGCCATTAGAAAAAAACAGGAAAGAAAAGACCAAAATAGATGTCAGAAGAGATTTTGAAACTTGCTCCTGGATATAGAATAGTGAAAGTGAATGGAAGAAATAATGAAGTAAGAGTTAAAGAGAAGATTTCAAAGGGTGGCTCGAAAAGACAAAGTAAAGCATTATAATGAAATGTGCAAAGACTTGGAGTTAGAAAAGCAAAAAGGCAGAACACTCTCAGCATTTCTCAAGTTGAAAGAATTGAAAAAATTCAGTTCTCAAGTTGCAATATTGAAGGAATCTATGGGCAAGATATTGATAATGTAGGAAGCAACAAGGGAAGATGGAGGGAATACACAGTCACTGTACCAAAAAGAATTGATTGATGTTCAGACAGTTTAGTAGATAGCATATGATCAAGAACAGATGGTACCGAAGAAAGAAGTCCAAGCTGCACTGAAGCCATTGGTGAAAAACAAAGCTCCAGGAATTAACAGAATACTTACTGAGATGTTTCAACAAACAGATAAATTCTGGAAGTGCTCACTCATATGCTAAGAAATTTGCAAGGCAGCTACCTGGCCAAAAATCTGGAAGAGACCCATATTTATGCCATTCCAAAGAATGGTGATCCAACAGAATGTGGAAATTACCAAACAGTATCATTAATATCACATGCAAGTAAAGTTTTGTTGAAGATAATTCAGAAAAAGTTGCAGCAACACACTGGCAGGGAACTGGCAGACATTCAAGCTGGATTCAGAAGAGGATGTGGAATGTGGAATATCACTGCTGATGTCAGATGGATCTTGGCTGAAAGTAGAGGATGACAGAAAGATGTTTACCTGTGCTTAATTAACCAGCCACTCCTCAGAAGGAAGGTTGGGCAATCCTACTTCTGTAGTGATACTGCTTCGGAAACCCAAGGAGGGGTTACTATGAGTCTGGGCCAACTCAACGGCACATAACAACAACAATTAACTATGCAAAGGCATTTGACTGTGTGGATCATAACAAATTATGGATAACATTGTGAAGAATGAGAATTCCAGAACACTTAATTGTGCTCTTGAAGAACCTGTACGCAGACCAAGAGGCAGTCATTCCAACAGACCAAGGGGATACTGAGTGGTTTAAAATCAGGAAAGGTGTGCATCACGGTTGTATCCTTTCATCATACTTACTCAATCTGTATGCTGAGCAAATAATCCAATAAACTGAACTATATGAAGAAGAACACAGCATCAGGATTGGAGGAAGACTCATTAACAACCTGCCATACGCAGACTGCACAACCTTGTTTGCTGAAAGTGAAGAGGACTTGAACCATTTACTGACGAAGATTAAAAAAAAAACTTATAGCCTTCTATATGGATTACACACAAATATAAGGAAAACAAAAATCTTTCAACTGGATCAATAAGCAACATTAGGATAAATGGAGAAAAGATTGAAGTTGTAAAGGATTTCATTTTACTTGGATCTATAGTCTGCAGCCATGGAAGCAGCAGTCAAGAAATCAGGTGTCATACTGCAGCAGGAAAATCTACCTGTGATAGTTGGAGCTGTATGTCAACTTGGCTGGACCCCAGTTGTGGGTGGTTGTTCCCATGATGGGATCAGATGACTGAATTCTGAGTGGCCGGTCTGCCCAAGGGGAGTTTCCCTAGGGGTGTGGCCTGCTTGCAATGATATTCCAAGGAC
>NW_006921604.1:3533022-3535183 GCF_000298275.1 Orycteropus afer afer | reverse complement strand
ATATATATATTTATATATATATACCTTGCTGGGTTTTTTTTTTTGTGTTTCTCTAGAGAACCCAATCTAACACACTACCATAAAAAAAAATAGCTTAAAGTGTTAAAAGCAAAGATGTCACTTTGAAGACTAAAGTGTGACTGACTCAAGCCATGGTATTTTCAATTACCTCATATGCATGTTAAAGCTCATCAGTGAATAAGGAAGACCAAAGAAGAATTGATGCATTTGAGTTATGGTGTTGGTGAAGCATGTTGAATGTATTACAGACTGCCAGAAGAACAAACAAATCTGTCTTGGAAGAAGTATAGGCAGCATGATCCTTGGAAGTGAGGATGGTAAGACTTCATCTCACGTACTTTGGACGTGCCATCAGGAGGGACCAATCCCTGGAGGACATCATGCTTGGTCAAGCAGAGGGCCAGCGAAAAAGAGGAAGACACTCAACAAGGTGGATTGAGAGAATGGCTGCAACAATGGGATTCAACATGGCAGCAATCTGAGCATGGTACAGCACCAGGCAGTGTTTCATTTGTTGTAGATAGGGTCACTATGAGTCAAAATTGACTTGACGGCACCTAACAACAACAACTATATATAGTTGAAAAAGTACTCAAGATAATTAGCAATTAGAGAAATGCAAATTGAAACCACAATGAGATACCATTTCCCCCTAAAATTATGAAGACTGACCACACAGAATGTTGTTCAGTACAGAAAGCGACTTGAACTCTCTCATCTTTGGCTTATGTGAGTATACAGTCACTTTGGAAAACTGTTTGGTGATTACTCATAAATTAAACATACACTTACTGCATAACTTAGCAGTGCTTCTCCTAGGTATTTTCCCAAGGAAATAAACACAGCTGTGTACAAAATTCCTTGTATATGTTATTAACAGCTTTATTCATGATAATCCAAAATTGGAAATAGCCCAGCTGGCCATCAACAGGTGAATGGATAGACAGATGGTGGCATAGTCATACACTGGGCAACTGCTCAGCCAATCTGGGCATACACATGAGCCACAGATGATGTTAGAGCCATGCCTGTGGTGAACATAGGCCACCAGGCCATGGACACATAGACAGGGAGCATGGTAAGCCCAGAAGTCGGCATTAGAAGACTAGGAGGGAGGAGCTGTTCTCCCCATGTGTCACAGGGCACACTTACCCCCTTCTCCTGGCACCTGGGCTTCATCTTGGAAAGGAAGAGGAGAGGAGAAAACTTGAGTGGTGTCAGAAACTTAGACTTTACTAAGTTTTCAAGTAGCAGAAATCGAGATATCTTTAATTAGTAAAATGAAGTATTTTGTTGCCAACCATAGAAATGGGACATCAAGGGTAAGATGAGTTTAGATATTAAAAAAAAAAAAAAGGTTACATTTTTGTTCTTCTTAGTGAAGGAAGGTTGGGCAATCCTACTTCCGTAGTGATACTGCTTCGAAAACCCAAGGAGGGGTCGCTATGAGTTGGGGCCGACTTGACGGCACATAACAACAACAACAACAGTTATAGCGAGCTATTCCTACTTCTGTTGTTGGGCAGCATTGAGTGTGTTTCAACTCATAGTAATCCCATGTGATGGTAGAACTGTCCCACAGGGTTTCCTAGGCTGTAATCTTTACGGGGACAGATTGCTAGATCTTTCTCCTGTGGAGCCACTGGGTGGACTCGAACTGCCAACCTTTCCCTTGGAACTTAACTGTTGCTCACTAGGGCTCCTTTGTGTAATTCCAGTGGATCTAAATATTAGAGGTGGGCAGCATAGAGTGGCCTGTGAGAAGACAGAATAGAGGAATGGGAGACAGCAGCATGAGATCTTGAGGTCTCCAAATCTAGAGTTTGGGGTTTCCTTTGTGCCAAGGTACCACACTGATAATTAAAAAAAAAAAAGCTATAGTAGGCTTCACTGAGCTGCTCTCCCTTTGAAATTCAAATGAACTCCAGTGCAGTTACACCTTTAGGGAAAGAATATTTTCTTCCTTGACCCTAGTTCTGAGAAACAACATGTCTGTTTTTGGTCAAATATTGAAATTTATTGGTAAAATAAAATCTTGTTATCCTACAGAAATGGCAAGGAGGCCACATGTTCTGACCTCCTCTAATCCCACAATAGGAAGACAGAATCACCATCAATAGCCCAAGGCCTATTCCTGCGA
>NW_006921604.1:3480949-3532552 GCF_000298275.1 Orycteropus afer afer | reverse complement strand
GCCCAACAGAAATAACCCAGGTGGATAACATTTACAATCAGGAGCTCCTCAGTTGCTCATTCCACCACCGAGTTTACAATGACTTATGGGTAGAAAAGCCATTCTAAGTAATTTACTACACTGCATATCCTAATCATGAAATCCTAAAAGTTCTAAAGTGTTTTAAGTGGACTTCCATGTCAAAATCTAAAACCCTGGAAATTTCCTTGCTTCTGCTCCAAAGGAATGATAAGGCTATCCTTCTCTTCTTGCTTCCCCTCCCCACTTCTCTGTCCCCAAGAATAACCAGTGGATGAAGGCTCAAAATAAAGGGAGGTGAAATTCTTCCATAGCACAGATAATTCTGGAGACAGGTTGGAGTTCAGGCCCTACCATCTTATTTTTCCCAGGACTGTTCCAGTTTGAGCACTGTGAATTCTCCATCACAGGAAACTGCTCAATCCCAGGCAAACGGGGACAGCTGGTCATCCTGCCAGTAAGCCAAGAGCTGTTGGTCAGAGGGAGGAGTTGTTTCCATCCTAGCATACTCTGTCTGAAGGGCTTCCTGATACAGTCATGTGCAACTCAGCCCCGTAGCTGCTGTCCTACTTTAGCCCATCCTCCTGACTTTGTGTTATCTTTGGTATCAATCACCCATGCCAGCTGCCCACTCCACCCCATCCATGTCTTCTTTGGTTTCAAATAAAATTGACACCTGCGTCCATCTTGAGTCTTCTTGGTGCCTCAGCCTAACGGCAACAGGCTAGTTCCCAAGACCAAAAACCCCACTGCCAGTGAGTCAATTCTGCCTCATAGTGACCCTTCAGAACACAGTAGAACTGCTTCGTAGGGTTTCCAAGACTGTAAATCTTTATGGAAGTAGACTGCCTCATTTTTCTCCCACAGATCAGCTGGTGGATTCAAATTGCCGAACTTTTGGTTAACAAAGTTTTGGTTAAAGCTGAATGCTTTAAACACTATGCCACCAGAGCTAGTTCCCAAAAAGACTTAGATTTTTGAAAACATTTTAAAATCTGTGGGCTATCTGTAAATTTCATAGCTAATACCTATCATAGGAGCTCTGGTAGCATAGTGCCTAAGGCACTTGACTGCTAACCAGAAGGCTGGCGGTTCAAACCCACCAGCCACTCCTCGGAAGGAAGGTTGGACAATCCTACTTCCGTAGTGATACTGCCTCGGAAACCCAAGGAGGGGTCGCTATGAGTCGGGGCCAACTCGACAGCACATAACAACAACAACAATACCTATCATTTCTGACAATAACTGTCATGGATTGAATTGTGTGCCCCCACAGTTTGTGTCAACTTGGCATGATTCTCAGTGGTTGAGCAGTTAGGTAATAATATACAGTGGCAGATACCTCTGATGTGATAAACCGATCAGGTGTAAGAGGATTAAGGGTGGGTGTGACACCCTTAGTCCCATCACAGCCTTGATCCTTGTAAGGGGAGCTTCCCTGGGGTGTGGCCTGCAACTCTTTTATCTTACAAGAGATAAAAGGAGGGAGAAGAGAGCAGAGAGAGGTGGGACCTATTACCATCAACAAAGAGGAGCCAGGAGTGGAGCGTGTCCTTTGGACCCAGGGATCCTCCTAGGACTGAGAGACTGAGAGAAAAGCTTCCCCTAGAGCTGGTGCTCTAAATTCAGACTTCTAGCCTCCTAAACTATTAGAAAATGCATTTCTCTTTGTTAAAGCCATCCACTTGTGGTATTTCTGTTACAGAAGCACTAGAGAACTAAGACAGTAATCAAAACCAGTCATTGTCAAGTCAATTCTGACTCATGGCAGCCCTAAAGATGTCAGAGTAGACTGCCAGGTCCTTTCTTCTGAGGATTCCAATAGCTAAGCTTTCAGTTGCAGACAAACACATTAACCTGTTTGTACCACCTAGGGACTCCTCTTATCTTAAAGAGTATCTTTTATTTGCTGTTGTTGCCTTAATTCAACCCCTCCCCTCAAAAAAACCCCAAAACCCATTGCCCTGAAGTTGATTCCAACTCATAGGGACCCTATAAGAATAGAACTGCGCCTAAGGCATTTGACTACTAACCAGAAGGCTGGAAGTTCAAACCCACTAGCCACTCCTCAGAAGACAGTTTGGGCAATCTACTTCCGTAGTGATACTGCCTCAGAAACCCAAGGAGGGGTCGCTATGAGTCGGTCCGACTTGACAGCACATAACAACAACAACAACAACAACAATAGGGTTTCCAAGGCTGTGATCTTTACAGAAACAAACTGCCACATCTTTCTCCCATGGAGGGGCTTATAGGTTTGAACCACCAGCCTTTTGATTAACAGTCAAGCACTTTAACTACTGTACTACTGAAACTCCTTGTCTTAATTACAGTTATATAATGGGAGCTTTAGTGGTATAGTGCCCAAGGCATTTGACTGCTAACCAGAAGGCTGGTGGTTCAAACCCACCAGCCACTCCTGGGAAAGAAGATTGGGCAATCTGCTTCCGTAGAGATAGCACCTTGGAAACACAAGGAGGACTTGCTATAAGTCGAACTGACTCAACAACAGTGAGTTTGGTTTTTTTAATTCCAAATCCTTCAGTAATGTGGTAGCAACATTCACTTCAGTATTCTGAGCCCTCTTACCCAAGAATAGAAGCCAATTTTGAGATTAAAAATTTGGTTTTGTTTCTGGTCCATGATAGTCCTGATGGAGGAGAATACAGTACCAAAAAGTAAAAGACAAACAAAAGTAGGCAACGTTCCATGGCTTTTCAGTAGTGTTTGAGACGTCACTGAAAAATGACCGCAACTCTATGGCCACTCAGTGGAACAGGAGAAAGGATGCTCTGAATGGCAGCACTCACTTGTTCATTCATTCATTGACTCATTCACATCTAGGTGCTTCAGAGATGAAACAGAAACAAAAATCCTGCCAGCATTCACTATAGCTCTGGCCTGCCACTACTAAAAAAAAAAAAACTCACTCCCGTCAAGTCGGATCTGATTCATAGCAACCCCTCCTTGGGTTTCTGAGGCAGTATCATATGGAAGTACATTGTCCAACCTTCTTTCTGAGGAGTGGCTGGTGGGTTTGAACCACCAGCCTTCTGGTTAGCAGCCAAATGCCTTAGGCGCTACACTACCAGAGCCACTACTAAACTCATGTCTATTTACAAGGGAAAGGAGTATCCAGAACAACACTGACAGCTCAAGGCTGATTCCTGTGAGGAAGAGGTCAGACACACTGCCATTCTCCAAGCTTTTTACCAATTCTGATACCAAACATCCCTCTCACTGCACTCATTACTTCTCTGCTGGGTTTGGTAATTCATTGCAATGGCCACACAGAACTCACAGGCAATATTCACAATTATGGCATCTATTAGTGGACCACCACTATTCCTCTATTGTAGTAGGTTACTATTCAGGATCAGAAACAAGTCAGGACACAGTTCTTCAGTCAGGACAACCTCTCCCCAGCTGTGCTGTAGGCATGCTTTTCTCTGGCCTTGGCCTTTGGCCCAGTGGTCCCTCGGCCTATTCCCTGCTTGGGAAAGTGTTTCAAAGCATTTTTAGCCCTGCAGATAAGTGCCAAAGAGACATCCCACTCCTCCAGCAAGGGTCCTGCCCAAAGGCAGCTAACCTAAAGGTTGGATTGGATGTACCCACCAAGAAGCACCACAGAAGAAAAGACTGGCAATCTTTTTCACACAAATCAGCCATTGAAAACCCTGTAGAGTACAGTTCTACTCTGACACACATGGGGTCGCCATGAGGTGGGGTCGCCGTGAGTCAAGGTCAATTCCACGGCAACTGGTTTGGTTTGGTTCTGAAGCCAGCACTGGATTCAGAAGCACCACAAATGGCTTATTTGCAAGAGGCTGCAGGTGGCTAAGCCGACCCACTTGGAGTTACTGAAGGATCATAGCTTATCCCAGGACTCTGCTGAACCCAGGAAGTCCTGGGCCATTTTTGTCTTCAGGATTTTAGGAATATTTTCCAGGTTGGAAGAGCAATTTTTTCCAGTAGGAGGCAGAGGTTTGGGTTCCTGGGATGTGACTCCCCACTGACTGAAGGGATGCCCTGGTTCCTCTCTATCTTCCTGCTTTTCTCATGGAAAGTGAGGTCGTTTCCTGTGGCTGCTATAACAAACATGGTAGCTTAAAATAACATAAATGTTTCTTTTGCAGTTCTAGAGGCCCCAAGTCGAGTCAGTTTCACTGGGCTGAAGTCAAGGTATCACAGGGCTTGCTCCTTCTAGAGGCTATAGGAAAGAATCCTTTTCCAGCTTTTAGAGGCCAGCTGTGGGAGCTCTGGTGGCGTAGTGCCTAAGGCACTTGACTGCTAACCAGAAGGTTGGTGGTTCAAACCCACCAGCCACTCCTGGGAAGGAAGATTGGGCAATCTACTTCCGTAGTGTTACTGCCTTGGAAACCCAAGGAGGGGTTGTTATGAGTTGGAGATGACTCAACTGCACATAACAACAACAGAGGCTAGCTGTACTACTTGGTTTGTGAACCGCCATCTTAAAGTGCATCACTCGCATGGCCTTCTCTCCTTGGACCTTCTTGCCCCCTTTTGAAAAGAACCCCTGTGATGATACATAGGGCTCACCCAAATAATCCAAGATAATCTCACCATCTCAAGTGCCTAACCACCATCTGCATTACCCAGGGACTCCTGGTGGTGGCTTAATAGCCCCCAAACACAGCAGTGAACCCTGGCACTGGAGTGTGTGCTGGAAATTAGGAGCACTGGTATGCCAGGGCGAAGAGTGGCACGCCTACAAGAGCAGGCAGGCCCTTCTAGGTAGTCCCTGGGCTCCACAGCACACCCGGTTCCTGTAAGGCTGATGACTGAAGGATGGATTGCATGAATAAGCACATAAGGAGGCCGTCCCATCAGAGTGGGAACCGCTAAAAGGCTCAGAAAGTAACCCCTGTCCTTGTTAACAGAGCTAGGCAGTGGGTGCCAGAACTCCTACACAAGATGCAGAAACAAGCCCAGGTAAAAAACGAAAGGTTTCCTGCTGGCTCAGTTTATTCCAGCCTCAGCCCAAATGTGTTTATCTCCAAATTTCACAGCACAATGGGGAAGGGAGTGGGGGAGGGGATGCTTTACCGACTTGCTGTGGAGGAGGGTAAATTAGGTAAAAAACTCCTGTTTACCGAAAAGGCTTACTACAGGCAAAGAAAAAAAAAAGTCCCGAAAAAAGGGGGCCGTAATTGTTTGCTTCCTTTTGTTTTTTTTGGCGACAACAGTAAAAACTGTCCTTCAAAGGTAATCCCAAAAGACATCAGAGTTTGACAATGACAAATGGGGAACAGATGTTTCTGGGCCATCAGAATGGCAGCTTCCTCCTTGACACGTGGGCTCTGCGACCGACCGGGAGTAAGAGTCCACAGCGCGGTCTGGGAGCAGAGAGACTCGGCTCTGGTCTGGGACACGCAGGCTCAGGCTCTCGGAGGCTCCAGGGTGAAGGAATGGTGGGGCAGGCTCACCCCAACAAGCTGGGCAACTCCAGGCTTTTTAACTGCCATGGGAATTGAGGTGTGTGCCTTGAATGAGGAACTAAAGCACTCTGATTTCCCAGCAGGGGTGCTGCTTGAGTTTCCAAGTTCCCTATCCCCCAGGCCTAGGAAGCAAGGGGAGAGAAGAGGATCCGCTTTTCTCAGGGCCCTGGAGCCAGACTCTTCAGTTCTGAGGCCGCTGTGACCTGGGTGTGCTCACTCCCTGTACCTCACGGCATCACTCTTCTCTCTCCCTGAGAAGTCCCCAAGTGGTAGTAGTGCATGGGAAAGGACAGGAGTGAAGGGTCTGAGGAGGAGGGAAGCCTTTCTCTCTGTCCTTCCTTCACCTTATCCCAGCCTCTAGTCCCTACCGGTCAGCACATACACAAAACAATTGCCTTGGGGTCAGTTCCTACTCACAGTGACCTCATGTGTGTCAGAGTAGAACTGTGCTTCACAGTGTTTTCAATGACTGATTTTTCAAAAGTAGATCACCAGGCCTTTCTCCTGAGGAACCTCTATGTAGACTCAGACCTCCAACCTTTCAGTTAGCAGCAGAGTACCTTAACTCTTCGTACCACCTGGGGACCCCAGACCCCATTGGTAGCCTCCCCCTTAACAGGTAACTAGCCCCTATGGCTTTCCTCTGTTGGCCTCTGCACATTGCGCCCATGGGCTTCTGCTGCCCTAGTTGTGGAACAATCAGAGGCTATGGGGAGCTGGAAGCTCCAAGTGTGTGCAGAAAACACAGCCATGGCCATCCCAGGGCAGTTGGTACAAGAGGCAAGGGGGCATCCCACCAGGAGCAAGGGGGGCCCTGTCGTGAGTCCTGAGCATCCTCCACACTCAGCATCTTCCTGCCCACTGAGAATCAGCAGCATTTAAAGATGCCTCACCCATTTCTGGAGTCCCTGGCTGGTGCAAACAGTTAATGTGCTTGACTGCTAACCAGAAGGTTGAAGGTTTGAGTCCACTCAGGGGCACCTTGGAAGAAAGGCCTGGTGATCTATTCTGAAAAATCAGCCATTGAAAACCCCATGGGGCACAGTTCTACTCTGACACACATGGGTCACCATGAGTCAGGATCAAGTGAAAGGCAACTGGTTTTGGTTCACTAATTCCTTTCCCCTCTACACTCACAGCATTAGGAGTGTGGTTGGTGGAAACTGGCTGCTCTTCTACTCATAAGTACCTACTGTGTTCCAGATCCTAGAGGTTAGGAGGGCAGGCTCTGGAGGTACAATTCCCCTGGTTCAGGTCTCCCTCTGGGAATTACTCTCACATGCTCTGGCACTTCTTAACCTCTGGGTGCCTCAGTTTTCCCCATCCTTAAATGGTAAGAAGTTTAGTACTTTTCTGTAGAGCTGCTATGAGGATTTAGTGCTGCTGTGCCTGTCAAATGCTTAGTTAGCACAGGGCCTGACACACAGGAGTGCTGGTTACACATGAGGAAAGGGAAGTTCTGAGATGCTGTGCATGTGGCCTAAGGGATGGAGAAGACCCAGGAAGTCTATCCATGAGCCCACAGACATCTACCCCACTGGCCAGCCTTCAGTGGGCTCCCAGTGCACAAGGATCTTGCTGTCAGCACTGCTGATGCCCATCAGGTGGTATTGGATGAGGACATTGCTGAGAACATCATTATCGCATTATGAGTTCTGAGGAGAGGGCAGAGGGACGAGGGGGTGGCTGGAGCCCAGTCTGCTTTTGTGAAGCACTTCCTGAACTGCACGTTTGGTTATCACAGAATGAGTCAAAGTCTCTTTTAAGTGGGTTGCTGAGCTTCCCTCTGATCTGGCACAGTCACCCTGATGGACAGGCAGCAGCCTTCCCTGACGTGCTGGCTGGCCCTCCACGAGCCACGCCAGGCCTCCTACAGGCACTGCTCTGTTTCTCCCTACAACAGCCCCATGAGGCAGGGTTTGGGCATGTCCTCATTTTAGAAATGGAGTAACTGAGGCTCAGAGAGCCTGGATCAGTTGCCTTGAATCACACAGCTAGTCAGGGACAGAGTTGGGATTCAAACTCACTCTTGTCAGGCTTCAAAATGCTGGCTCTCACCTGCTCTGTTCTCTGCTTTGCTCACTGTGGGGAGGGAAGTCACATTTATCTTCCCTACTGCCTGGATCTAGGAGCCCCACTGGCACAGTGGTTAAGTGCTTGGCTGCTACCTGAAAGGCTGAGGGTCTGAATCCATCAGCTGCTCCTCAGGAGAAAGATGAGGCAGTTTGTTACTGTAAAGATTTACAGTCTTGGAAACGATGGGGCAGTTCTACTCTGTCCTATAGGATCGCTATGAGTCAGAAATCACATGATGGCAATGGTTTTACCTCGGGTGGCATAGTGCCTAAGGCATTTGACTGCTAACCAGAAGGTTGGTGGTTCAAACCCACCAGCTGCTCCATGGAAGGAAGATTGGGCAATCTACTTCCGTAAAGAGTTACCACCTTGGAAACCCAAAGGGGGTGGGTATGAGTCAGAATCAACTCGATGATAGTTTGCTTTTTTTTTTTTTTTTTGCCTGCATCATGTGGAGGCTGGAAATCTCCATGGGCCTGTGTGAGTCAGGACTGGGTGATGAGTGGGGATGGAAGCTTCCACGTCACAGAAGAAAATGGGGAAATGTGTTCGCCAAGCAGAAGACACAAAGGCCCCACTGGTAGGGATACAGTCCCCTCTGTGGACTAGTTCCCAGTAAGAGAGGGGCTGCTCTGTGCAGAAAGGGTCTCATCTGAAAGGCCATGTGTTCCTTGATGAGGGAGATAACCACAAAAGGCTTTCACAAAAACCTTGCTGCTTCAGGACAAGGCACCTGGCCTGAGTGGAAGGAAGTCTTAACTGGGAGGAGTCTTTCACCCTGGGGCTGTGGAGCTGGGGGTGAGGAGGCCTGGAGACTGATGAAAGACTGCAAGACCTATGTGAGTACCCTAGCATCTTCTAATGGGGCCTTGGTAAGAAAGAGGAAGCCTCAGTGCTACTTGGTGTCTTAGTTTCCCAATGCTCCTATAATGAAATTTATAGGACAGAAACATAATATCTCACAGTTCAGGAGGCTGGAAGTCTGAATTCAGGGCATCAGCTCCAATGGAAGGCCTTTCTCTGTCTCTTTCAGCTTCTGGCAGCTGCCGGCAGTCCTTGGTGTACCTACACTTGTAGGTGCATCTGTCTCCGTTGTACATAGCATGTCTTTCCCCTGTGTGTATGTCCCTCAGTGTCTGTACTCCCCTTTATAAGACATTATCAGACAGGATTAGATGTAGGGCCCACCTTCCTGTGATATGGCTTCATAATATAGCAAAAGAAAACCCCCATTCACAGGTACAGAGTTTAGGACTTCAGCATATATTGTTGGGGACACAATTCAGTTACGCTTGGGAAGCAAGAGAGAAAAGGAAGCAGATGCATTTTTAAATAAAAAAAACATAGCCTGTCAAAAAGCAATACTAGCCAAGAAGGTTTGAATATTTTGGAAGTGATTCGTTTTTGTTTCATGTTTTATCTTGTTTTTGTCATTGTTGTTTTGAGTTTTATTCATAACCACTACTGGGAAACTGTTAGAGAGCCACAAAACTGGGAAGAAAAATAAGGTGATAATTAAGGCTCAACAAATCTGACAAAATTTCCCCTTCTTTGCCCATCTTGTTGAAATGGAAATGGGCCTGGGCCTAAAGCCTTCACAAAACCCCCTTTCTTTCCTGATTAGAGATTGGTTGGCTATTAGGTACTAATTTGGGTCACTTTTTTTTTTTTTTAATTTTTGTGGTAAATATGTATGTACCAAAACATTTGCCACCTCAACAGACTTCACATGTATATTCATGATTTAATTGTGTTCATCTGTTGTGCCACCATCATCATCATCTGTTCCCCCTTTTTTTCCGTGGCTTCTAATAGAAGCTCAGAGTCCTTTGAACAATGAAGCGTCCTTCCCCCTTCCTCCTGCCCCTGGTAATCACTAATAAACTTAGGTCTCTATATTACTTGCTTCTTCTAGATACTTCGTATAGGTGGACTCATACAGTATCTATCCTTTTGTGACAGTGAGAGAAATAATGTACAGACTCCTTGTAAAATATTAAAACATTGTAAATAAGTTGCAACACCTCTTAACCACTGCCCAGCTCAAGGGACTGTTCCCAGAACAACCACTGCATTCTGTTTGTGTTGCTTTTGCAAACTGGGTAGAGCTTTTTAGACTTAACATTATTTAGCCACTTATTTTGTGAAAGTAGGCTCAGTGCTGGTGACTAAAGCTTACGCTTCTTTGAAGCGTGTCTCTTAAGTCAAATTCCAAACTTGGCCACAATACCTCGCTCCTCAAAAGGGCCCAAGAAGGTCTGAATTGCCTCCAGACTTTTCCTCCAAACAATACCTCCCTTGGAAGTGACCAGCCTACTTCACAAAGCTCTCTTGCACACCCCTCAAGGAATACTTCATGGTCCCAGCCCCAGGCTGGCAAGAATCAGCATTCCTGTTTCTTCTTAGAGCAGTCTTGTGAAAAATCTGCCCATTTTTTAATGGTTTTCTCATTACAGCCACAGCTCCTTCCCCTCAAGTAAGTCCTGCCTTCTCACTGGGCTCACCAAAGTGTCAGGTAGTGATAAAATCCTAGGTCTGAATGTCCTGTTTCCCTGACTAAAACCCACTGGTCTTATCTCAGGTTCCATGAAGCTCTGGGCCTATGTTCTAAGTGGAGTGGGACTTTCCATCCACTCTCTCAAACCAAGAGCCAGGGGACACCTGTGAAGTTCTGGAAGATTCTAGGAGGTCATACATGCCAGACCTCCAAGCAATCATGGTTTCAGCTGCAGGCTACAGGTATGAAGGAAGAGACACACCAGCCTCCAACACACCCCTGCTCTCCACACAATCTCCAAGCACAGGAGGTCATGGGAAGGCAAGCCTGCCAAAGTCTCAGAGCCTGTATTGGGTCACAGTATAGCTCTGAGGATGAAATGACAATTGTGTGTGTGGTAACAACTGAGGGAAGTACCCTTGAGTGGGAACATTGGAGGAAGAAAGCATGAAAAACTGGAGTCTAGAACAGTCTTCCCAAAGAATGTCCTGAAGAGATGTCTACACACAGAGGACTCCTCAGTCAGGCAAGCTTGGGAGACTTGAACTACATTCCCTTTCTGCTGTTGTGTGCCATTGAGTCGATTCCAACTCATAGCAACCCTATATGACAGAGCAGAACTGCTCCATAGGATTTTTTAGGCTGTAATTTTTTTATGGGAGCAGGTCTTTTCTCTAGTGAAACTGCTGATGGGTTTGAACCACTGACCTTAATCATTGTGCCATGAGGGTTCCTTCTTCCCTTCCTAAATTGTCATAATGTTCATAAGTATATTAAAGGCTGTGAGAAGTCCTGCAGTGATGGAAACAGTTCAATTGCCTAACCCAGGATTTCTCCAACTTACTGGTCCAGAGAACTCTTTTTTACCAAATGCTTATTGTTATCTCCCTATGGAACACATATTGACACTTGCTGGCCTGTCCAGGGGCTAAGGGGCAATTTTAGTCCCCGTGCTTCTTAAGCATTTGTGAGCTTCTGCTATCTTAACTGCAATGGCCCTAGTCCTGAATATTGCCCTCTGACAGATTAGACAGGCCTAGGGGAGCTCTGGTAGCATGGTGCCTAAGGCACTTGACTGCTCACTAGAAGGCTGGCGGTTCAAACCCACCAGCCACTCTTCGGAAGGAAGGTTCGGCAATCCTACTTCCGTAGTGATACTGCCTCGGAAACCCAAGGAGGGGTCGCTATGAGTCAGGGCCGACTCGACAGCAAACAACAACAACAGTTGCTCAGTGGTTATGTGCTTGGCTGCTAACCAAAAGTTTGGCAGTTTGAACCCACCAGTTAGTCTGCAGGAGAAAGATGTGGTAATCTGCTTCTGTAAAGATTACAGTCTTGGAAACCCTATGGGGCAGTGCTACTCTGTTCTATAGGGTCACTATGAGTTTGTAATCAACTTTATGGCAACTGGTAATGTCTAAAACCCTAAGATGTTTAGCCTCAGACTAAATCCAGCCCATGGTCTGTTTTCATAAATAAAGTTTTATTGGAACACAGACTCTCTCATTCAAGTATGTGTTGCCTATAGCTGCTTTTGAGAGCTCTGGTAGCGTAGTGCCTAAGGCACTTGACTGCTAACCAGAAGGCTGGCGGTTCAAACCCACCAGCCACTCATCGGAAGGAAGATGGGGCAATCTACTTAGTGATACTGCCTCAGCAACCCAAGGAGGGGTTGCTATGAGTCGGGTCTGACTCGACGGCACATAACAACAACAATATCTGCTTTTATGCTATAAAGTTGAGACAGAGACCATATGGCACGTGAAGCCTAAAATACTTATTTTCTTACCTATCTAGCAATTTTCCCTTCCCTTCATCCCCTCCCATTCCCAATAATCAACAAAGAAAGTTTCCTTCCATATGTAAACCTTTCCTTGACTTTTTACAATAGTGGACTAATACAATATTTGTCCTTCTGTGATTGACTTACTTCACTCAGCATAATGTCCTCCAAGTTCATCCACATGATGAAGTGTTTTACAGGTTCTACATTATTCTTTAGTGTTGCATAGCATTCTATTGTGTGTATGTATCACACTTTTGTTATCCATTCTTCCATTCATGGGCACTTGGGTTGTTTCCATCTCTTTGCTATTATGAACAGTGCAGCAATGAACATGGGTGTGCATATGTCTGTTTATGTCCTGGCTCTCACTTCTTTAGGTTATACACCTAGTAATGGGATTGCTGGATCAAATGGTATTTCTATTTCCAACTTCTTAAGGAACTACCATACCAATTCCCACAGTGGTTGTATCATTTTAGAATCCCACCAGCAGTACTGAGAGTCCCAATCTCTCCACATCCTTGCCAGCATTTGTTATTTTCTATCTTGTTGAACTTTGCTATTAGTGCTGTGGCAAGATAGTATCTTGTTTTGAGAGCTTTGGTGGCACAGTGCCCAAGGCATTTGACTGCTAATCAGAAGGTTGGCAGTTCAAACCCACCAGCCACTCTGCGGCAGGAAGACTGGGCAATCTATTTCCGTAAAGATTTACTGCCTCAGAAACCCAATAGGGGTCGCTATGAGTCGGAATCAACTTGATGGCAGTGGGTTTAGTTTTTTTGTTTTTAATGGCTAGTGATCATGAATATTTCTTCATGTGTTTGTTAGACCTGAGTATCTTCTTTAGTTCATGTCTATTCATGTCTGCCCATTTTTAAATTGGATTGTTTGGTTTTTTGATGTTGAGGTCTTAAAGTTTTCTATATATTTTAGAGATAAGCCCCTTGTTAGATATGTCATTGCCGAATATTTATTTATTTATACCAGTCTGTAGGCTGTTTTTACTCTTTTGGAGAAGTTTTTTTAATGATTTTGAGTTTTGTTCCACATTGTTCTCCCCCTCTATCCAGGATCTCCTTCACTGATCCCCCTCTGAGTGGTTGACAGTGGTAGCCAGGTACCATCTAGTTCTTTGGGTCTTATGGTCATATAAGCTGAGGATTGCATGGTCTACTAGTCCTTTGGGTGAATTATTTCCACGCATCTTTGGTTTTCTTCTTGTTCTGGATGAGGCGAGACCCATCATTGCATCTAGATGGCCGCTTGTAAGCTTTTAAGATCCCTGTCGCAACTCACCAAAGTAGGATGTAGAACTTTGTTTTTTTTATGCCAATTGAGCTTGATGTCCCCTGTGACTATGGTCCTGAGCCCACCAGTCCAACTACTCACTCCCTCTGGGTAGCTGCCTATGGTCAAGAAGCCACCACAACCTTGCCCCTTGTCAGCTCTGCTATACACCCAGACATTTTTTTTTTTTTTCCTATACACCTAGGCATTCTTAGAGCACATATACATGTAGAAACATCGTCTACCAACCCTATACATGGTCATGGGCACACTCCCTCCTGCCTAGACATACCTGATCATTCAGCCTGTCCACCCATCTATCCACCTGTATGCAGATCAATGTTTGCCATCACTCACAACGCAGTACAGTACATGCAAAATCCTATTTTTTCTTAGATGAACTTTATAGTTTCAGGTTTCACATTTAAGTCTTTGATCCATCTGAAGTTAGTTTTTGTGTATAGTGTGAGGTATGCATCTTGTTTCCTTTTTCTGCAAATGGATATCCAAAAAATATTTATGTTAAAGAAAAAGTTTGTTGAATCCTGGCTTAAAAGTAAATCAGAACTCAATTTCAGAATTGCCTCTGTAAAGCCTCAGTATTGTGGCAATTTTAGGTTCTAAATCCCTGGAAATTTGTACTAGTTAAGGTTCTGCTATTGTTCAAGGGTTCAAGTGTAGAGACGGTGGTGTGCATATGTGTTTGTGTGTGTCTGTGTTAATGGAGAGAATAGCAATGGGAACAGGGGATGGGGAGGAAGGAGAGAAGCTGGATTGCTGAAGAGTACTGAATCTGGAGTCTCAGCAGGGCCCAGATTCCAGCTCCATCACTGGGCAAGTTATGTCACCCTGACACTGCTGCTTGATTTTGAGAAACATGGAGATAATGCCATTGACCACACAGGGTGGAAGTGGAAAGCAAATGAGATCATGTAAGCAGACATCTCTGTCATCTCAGGAAGGACCCAGCAAGGTCCTTGGGAACACCTGGCATTTCTTGTTAAGAGTGCCCAGCATGTATGAAATGCTCAATCACTATGACTCATCCATGAATTATTCAAGGAATCCACAATCATATTAGGAGAGGCAAACAAATATGGGAAAGACAAAGCGTTTCTTTCCTAGTGGACTAAACACAAAAAACCCAAATCCGTTGCTGTTGAGTCAATTCTGACTCATGGTGACCCCATATGGTACAGAGTAGAGCTGCTCCCTAGGGTTTCTAGGCTGTAACCTCTACCAACGCCAGGCCTTTCTTTCACAGCATCACTGGGTGGTTCAAACAGCTAACCTTTAGGCATGTTGTCAAGTGCATTCTGTTTGCGTCTCCCAGGGACCTCCTGGTTTGGACATTAGGTACTAATTTGGGTCATCTCCTGAATGTGATGTTCAGCCATGTTCTCAAATGCTGTGTGTGTGCACTGGTCATCTTAGATGTGACAAGGGCCCATCTTGATGCTCCATGTACAAACCACCTGACCAGCTGGGAAGCAGATGGTCCTGTAAGTATAACTCAGCGTGAAGATGCCCCCATGAGCGAATGGCAAGGTGTGTGTGGCTTTGATGCTGGAATTAATGACAAAGCTTTTTGAATTTGAGGAGCAAACCCAAGCAGGGCTGACCTGCTCTCCGTCAGCTGGCGAGGTCTGCATGGACAGATGTGGGTATTTATCTGCCACATCCTTTAGTTTTTATTGCACTCCATTGCCTTGTATATTTAATGGGAAATTTTTGCTGAAGTGGTTACTAAGCCACAGAGGAAAAAAAAGGAGGGGACAGGGGCCACTCTCCACTCCTGAAGTTGGCAAAGTCCCCTCGTTAATCAGATTTGTGCTGGGCTACAATGTTATTCATGTTTAGGGCTTGAAAACTTGAAGCTAGAATTGTAGTAGGAGGTAATTTGAGCACATGCAGTCTGTCTCTCAGCAATAGATTTATGATGTTTACTCAACAATGGATGGGAACTTTCAGGGAAAGAATGATTTCTCCCCCCTCTTCTTAAAACACATTGTCAGCCCACAGTGATCAAGTTCCTGATTTTTGTGTGAGTGTGCAGACCCTTTTGTACAAAAAGTCTTCAGAGACGATAAGAGACACCGTTTGATTTTAGCCATTCCGAGCTCAATCGCAGGAGGTAAATGTGCAAGGCAGCTCGGAAGGAGCTGTCTGTGAGGCAAATGGTTACTGCAGCTGTCCCTGGCTGCTGTACTTTGCCTGAGATATTCTGTGAAGTGCCACCTACATGTGCCTCGATGTTTCATCAGGGCTGTCTGGCCACTGTGTCACCTCCTGTCAAGGGGCCAGAAAGGAAAGCCTCCACATTCCCTGCTGATGATTTTGCTTTCAAGTGTGTGGTGGTTATAGTTATTGTAGTGATTGTTGGTGATTTCGGAGAACAGAGAGTTCTCGTTTTCCACCTGTCCCCACCTTCTTTCTGTAAAGAAACATGGAAAAAAGGAGAGCCATGTTCTCCTCTGCCAGTCCACACAGACACGTTCTTCAAGCGTCACTTAGTAAAGTAAGAGCGAATGGCCTGTCATAGCACCTTACTGCCCTGATGTGAAACCCTTTCCAGAAGGGAATTCCTTTAAGAAGCAGCAAAAAGAGTGTCCACATGGCGCTTGATCATCTGGCCTCGATGTGCAGGAACCCTGAAAGTACTTCTGGAGGACTGTATTCTCACCTCTGGCAGCAGGTGTGGGTGGAGTCAAGCAGGGATGAGTTCCCTTCGGACTATGCTGGGATTTGGCTGTGTATGGCAAGTTATTTGAGCCTACTGCAAAATGATAAATTGGAGAGAGTACACACCACATAGGTTGTTACAAAAACCAAATATGTTAATATGTTTGAACAGTCTGGTGAAACAAACCTACTCTGAGTACCAGCTTTACCACATACTAACTGGATCATCATGGGCAAATTGCTTGCTCACTCTGAGTCTTCATTTCTCCATTTTAAAAGAGGGATGAAGCTGTTACTTGCCATATCGGCTGTGGATGAAAGCATGGAAGTGCTTTTTAGAATAATAGATGTTCAATGAATGGTTCTCAGTTTGATGGAGAGATGCATTTCTCATTGAATTTAGGGGGAATCTGGGGAGATTGTACTTCATGCCAAAGTCATAAACACTGCCACAAACCAAACTAAAAATCTTTCTATTCACACAGGTATAGGGTAGCCTCCTAAAAGACCCCCCAATGTGTTATGCTTAGATACAGGATTCAGAGGTTTGGCCTAAAGTGGCCACTATAACTTTGTAACCGTTTCTTTAAAAGAGTTTCTGGCTTTCCAGAGCTTGTTTGTTTTGTCACGTAAGCCAGCGTGGCACAACAGATTTAAAGTAGGCCCTACTCCCTACCCTTCCCCCATCCGCCAGTAAACACCAGAATTTCTCTGCTTGAACTAAATACAAGGAAGATTAAGTAAGACTCAAGGAAACAGTCACTCAACTTGGTCTGCTAAGGCGTTACACAGACAGAATCCATTTCCCCACATGGGCTTGGAGGTGAGAGAAGAACTGAAGGAGTCTGTAAGATGTCTGGCAGTTGTAATATTTTATTTTTAGGGAAGAATTTATTTACCAATGGAATGATTATTTGAAAAATCTAGTTTTCTTGTAATGAAGCATGTCAATGCACACACACTACAAATGACACACAAGCATTTATGTAATTTTGCAAACTACTTTTTACCATAGAAATGTATACATGTTGTATACAGTAACACTACCCATGCAGTCTTTGATTTAAAGAACCCATATTTCATTATCTGGCTACAGCCCCACTGGCCTAATCATTACCTTCATGAGCCAGCAAGGAGGGGCCTTGTGGAAATAAGAACCAACCAACCAACAAACAAGAGAAACAACAATGAGCAACACCAGTGCTAAACGAGTTTTTCAAGATTATAACTGCATCTTAAAGTAGCACACAACTTTTCAATATAAATAGTCTGAAATGATTCAAAGGAAAAAAAAAGAAAGATAACATTAACCACAGGCAATTGAACTTCTGAAAAAATATTTTATTAGCACAGCCTTACAAACTAATCCTCCAATTTACCAGTCTCAACAAACTTTGCACTGACTGTTTTTCTCTGCCAATTAGAAAGGATACAAGTAGAAGAATGAAGGAAACTTCCATTCTTTAGTATTTACCTGATGTCTCACCTTGTTTGCCATGGGGAGGAAAAAAAAAAAAAAATTCACTGCTGTCAAGTCTGTCCTGACTCATAGCGACCTCTCCTTGGGTTTCTGAGGTGGCATCTCTATGGAAGTAGATTGCCCAACCTTCCTTCTGAGGAGTGGCTGGTGGGTGTGAACGGCCAGCCTTCTGGTTAGCAGTCAAATGCTTCCTATTTGCAGGGCTATTGTAATGTGGGGTGCACTCTGCTAGTAAAGCCAGCTCAGGCTTCCAGAATCAAAACTGCAGAGGAATCGCAGAGAACCAATGAGACCAAAGACTTTGCAATAGCTATGTTTTTCTGCAGAGCAAACTCAGTGTGTGTGCTCATAACATTTAGAGAAATAATATGCCTGGAGAACGGGAAGGGAGATGCTAATAATTTACAAGCAAAGATAAGATGTGATTAGGAGTATGAGGTCAATCAGATAAAGATACCACACACACAATTTGGATTTTAGCCGATTCTTTAATTTATTCTGAAAGAAAAAGGAAGGGAGAAGGATGGGCCTTGAGAGTGTTAGGAATTAACTTCCCATGAGCTGTCTCTCTTCACACAGTTTGTGGTTTATTGCAATTTCATCTAAAGAAAATATGGCTGTTTGTTTTATGCTCTTCATCTTCTCTGTCCTATCCTCCTCCTCTTCCTCCTCCTTCTTCTAAGAAGGCAGAAGAAGACTTTCTTGGAAGGCTTGTAAATGCTGCCATAAATGTTAGGAAACCTGATATATTTATTCTTAGTTTCCTCAGTTTACCTTCTGATGTTTACTTTTTGAAAGATAGATGCTTTCAGTGTTCAACTGAGCAGATACAAACACTGTAGGTATAAATAGTGAAGATGGTGCAAACGGCTACTAACTGGAAGGGTGGCTGTTCAAACATACCCAGAATGACTTGGAAGTAAAGCCTAGCAATCTGCTTCCAATAGGTTAACCAAAATAAATCAAACTCCTCGCCATCGAGTTAATTTGACTCATAGTGACCCCTCCTTGGGTTTCTGAGGTGGTGTCTCTATGGAAGTAGATTGCCCAATCTTCCTTCTGAGGAGTGGCTGGTGGATTTGAACCACCAGCCTTCTGGTTAGCAGTCAAGTGCCTTAAGCACTACACCACCAGTATTCCCTGGAGTACTGATACCAAAAACAAAACCAAACTCACTACTGTTGAGTTGGATCCGACTCATAGGGACCCCTCCTTGGGTTTCCGAGGCAATCTACTCTGTGGAAGTAGACTGCCTAGTCTTCCCTCCAAAAGGTTACAGCCTTCAAAATCCCATGGAGCAGTTCTATTCTGCATGTGGAATTTCCATGAGTTGGAATCAACTTGATGGTAACTAACAACAACATAAATGATGAGGAAAAGGAGAATTGTTCTGAGGCTGGGGTCACTCTCAAGTCTTATTGCCCTTAAAGGACCTGCCATCATATGCTGCAGTATTGGCTTTAAGCCTGACTCCATCACAACTCTGGAGTCATAAGGTTTCTTTTTCTTCCAAATATTTCAAAACACTTTTATTGATCTTACACCTCCATGAGGTTTGGAAGCTGTGCAGTCATACCTTCATTTAACCTTTAAAGAAATCACAAGGCAGAGGTTAAATGACACTTTCAATTGCCCAATGACAAGCTGGTGTTAGAATCTAGTCTTCCTTGTTCTGATTGGTTCCCTGTCACTATTATCACTTATCAAGAAATAATCTTCCCCAATCAATTGGCATGGGCAGCATTTATAAACAAAGATGACTCTTAACCTCCTGACTAGAGAAAGAAAGGTAAAACCTTGAATATTAATGGAGGATCTTAGGGTTCCCTCCTCACTGGCAGGACTTCAGACGCCCTCTTCACTTCCATCACAATATCTCACAAGTGGGAAACAGCTGGGAATGCAGCAGATGCTTGAGGATAGGACCTGGGTCAGCAGGGAAATGGAAAATGAGGAGTTTCTAACGAGAAACATCAAGTTGTGGTTCGGATTAGCTGTTTTCCCTGTCCCAGAAACCTTCAATAGAATGACTTTTCCGCTTCTTTTGTCTTTGCAAGTTGTTCTACTTCTGAATTGATCTGTTCACACATTTTAACGTTTTGTTATAAATTAAAATAAAGTTTTTTTTTTTTTTTTTGCTGGTTGTGTGTCTCCTGAACCATAGTTAAGAAGCAGAATAATGAGGTTTTTAATCATGCAGTCGAGTGGCAATTAGCTAATAAAAATCTGGTTTTTTTTTTTCCTACTTCCTCAAAAGTCAGTTCTCAGAAAAAAAAAAAAAAAAAAAATTCATTTACTGTATGCACCCTGTTTACCAGTAAGGCTAAGACTACAGGAAAAGAAAGACATCAAAATATTTACATTGAAGTAAATTGATGGTCCTAGACCCCGTCTGGCTGTGCAGATTCAGGACTGGGTGCTTGTCACACTTGTCAAGCCCAGAGGAAACCACTCGCAACCACTTTTTCTTTCCCTTCTGAAACTGCTACTACCCCTTCTTTCTAGATTTCCTTGTTGTCCTTTTGATGTTTTATATTTTACGGCTTATGTCATTAGGACTCCATCAGAATAGTTTTACTGATGCCATGTTTCTGCTACTTCCTGATATATTTCTTTTCTTAAAAACTCAATTCTTATAACTAAAATACTAATGTTGTTGTTGTTGTTGTTATGGCCGTCAAGTCGGACCGACTCATAGTGACCCGTCCTTGGGTTTCTGAGGCAGTATCTCTACGGAAGTAGATTGCCCCATCTTCCTTCCGAAGAGTGGCTGGTGGGTTTGAACCGCCAGCCTTCTGGTTAGTCAAGTGCCTTAGGCACTATGCCACCAGAGCTCCTAAAATACTAATGGTGAGTAAAAAACAAAAAGCTTAAAAAAAAAAATCACAAAACACTTGTCATCTAGTACATTCTGACCCATGGTGACCCCATGTGTTACAGAGTAGAATTGCCCCAAAAGGTTTCCTTGGCTCTCATCTTTATTGTGAGGATGGTGCAGGACTGGGCAATGTTTCCTTCTGTTGTAGAAAGGGTTGCTATGACTTGGAACTGACTTGATGGCAACTAACAACAACAGGAGCAATCTTTCTGGAAGCAGATCACCAGGTCTTTCTTCCATAGCACAGCTGGTGGGTTTCAATGCCGACCTTTATGTTGGTGCCCAAGGCAAACCATTTTCACTCCCCAGGGACTCTTACTAATGCTGACAGCATCCACTTAATGAATCTTGACTTTGTGCCTAGTAGTGTACTAAAGGCTTTCATACATTATTGCAAATATCCTCATATGGAAGTGTGGTAGGCAATTTCTCCTTAGTTTATGGCTTTAGAAACCCAGGCAACTTATTGAAGGCACATCTGACAAGATCTGTCATTTATGGAGTCTCCATTTCCCCTACCCTAAGGTAAGGGTCCTATCACAAACCATGTCTTCAGAAATGTTTTTCTGGGTCATTTTGATTCAGAAAGAGACAGGTGAAGGAAAGCTGTGGTCGTTACTCTACCATGAGCAATGCTCTTCCAGAAAGGATAGCAAGAGAGGGTCGAGGTTCAAGGGTGCATGGGCAGCCGGATCCTCTTGGGGGCATGACAGAGAGTATCTTCCATCTGAGCAGTTCATGAGCAAGCTGGGTGGCTCCAGGCTTAGTCACTGCTGCAGTCTCTCCAGGATGAGCAGTATTGGGAGATGCCAACAGGAGACATAGGTTGGAGAAAGGCACTCATCTCTGCTCCATCACAAAGAAGGACATTCATCACGTGTCCCTTTGTCATCGAAGAGAGCAGGGGCTTTCTTGGGCCTTCTTGAGACCCCACTGCATGCCAGTCACTAGCAGAATGTGAGCAACTCAGCTGAAGTCTTGCTCTTCACTGCGTCAGAGTTGACGATAGGTAGCTAACACCATGAATGAGGGCGAGCCCTCACAACGTGCAACGTGGGCGTCCTGCCCCACGCAGTGGTACCAGTGACTCTTTAAACTCAGCACTACACGGAGCTGGCTCCCAGCAGAGTGCACTGGCTGGACTGTGGCGAGGTCTGAGGCGCACAGAGGCTTCCACTTCGGGATGGTGCCATGCCGAATCTGCGTGAGTATAATATGAGCCTGTGAAGAACCCTGAAGGGCACGAGCTGTCTTCTCTTCCTCACAGACTCAAGAAGCATCATGAGCTTGTGTCCTACACTCCACACTCACTCTTCTCCACAGAGGCATACACACATCACACTGTACACTCACACATAGTCATCGCAGACACCCACATCCAGGGACAAAGCGCACACACACCATACAAACACTACAATGCCATACAATTGCTATGGATACCTATACCACCAACAACCTCCCACACACACCAACATTTCTGTCATACCCACACTCACCTCACTCACATTGGATACACACATGGAGCACAGATACCCACACTCACATCTACCCACTTACCACCCCCATATCCAGTCTACACACCATACATGCAGCATACACACACCTATGCAGACACATACCACAGACACAGGCACCACACTATGTACCACACACGTATACTACCCAACTGCAAACATACCTCACGTACCATACATATCACACATGCCTCCATGCACCACAGATATCCCCCAAACATCTACACACAACACATACATGCACTACACAACTATATGCACCACACACACAGACACCACACCCATAAAAGTACCCCTCCCCCCATATGCATGCGTGCACACACTCATTCTCACTGGTCCCTGGTTGACTGCTTATTCTAGGGCAGCCCTGCTAGAGTGAAGATGAGCTACCAGACACCCTTCTTTTTTAAAGAGTGGATGGGTGTGTTAAGAAGTTAGTGTTTTGAAAGCCCTTTAAAACTTCTTGGAGAAACAACAAAAAAGCAGATATCAGGTATCCATTGCCTTCGAATCCATTCTGACTCATGGTGACCCCACGCTTTACAGAGTAGAATCACTCCATAGGGTTTTCTTGGCTCTAATCTTTACTGAAGCAGATGGTCAGGGCTTTTCCTTCCATGGCATCACTGGGTGGGTTTGAACCGATGGCCTTTAGCTTAGTAGCTGAGAGCAAACCATTTGCACCACTCAGAGACCTCAGAGATAAGGTAACATGACCACATAATTTATTGTCCAAACCAGAATATGTTTGAAGTAAAAGGCAGAACTGAAATTATTGTTGAGCTGTAATAAGCATGAATAGGACTGTCCCAGGAAAACCAGTGTCCATAGTCACTTCACCTGAAAGGATCAGGGGCAGTAATTAGAGTCCTTTGGGCCTGTTGAGGCCCCCAAATAGAACTAATAAAATAAAGATTGGTGGTAAGGGCTGGAGGCAGAACAGCATTAGTTTTTGATGGTATATGTTTTCCTGAGTTTTGCTTTTCCTTTTCAGATGGAAGCAGCAAGCCCCTCTACTGGTGTAACTCTTGTCATTGTTTTGCAATCCTTTCACCTTGTCTCCTCCTGTTGATTCTCAAAGGGCCTTACTGTTAGCTAGGAGGTGGGGAAGGCTGCTAGGCACCCAGGAGCTGCTGAGCCAGGGCTTCCTCCTTTTTGTCCTCTGATTCCCCTTCCCCTCTGACTAGTTCCTTAGAGGGATAAAGACTAAATTCCCTTTACTAACATTTATTCAAAGAAGCCTGGGTAGCACAATGCTTAACCACCTGGCTGCTAACCAAAAGGCCTAAGATTCAAACCTACCAACCACTATGTGGGAGAGAGACCTGGCGATCTGCTTCTGTAAAGGTTTCAGGCTAGGAAACCCTGTAGGGTAGTTCTGCTCTGTCACATGGGGTCGCTATGAGTCAGAATCAATTCAAAGGCATACAACAACAGCATTTATTTAGTACCTACGTAAGGCAGAGCTCACAGCTGTGCTGCCAGTCCCCTGGGATTTTGTGGGAATGCAGATTCTGGTGCCAGAAGGCCAGGGCGGGGCCCTTTACATTTCTACCTCTGACCACATTTCGAGTAATAGCAGTTGTTAGGGGGCAAAGCCTGTCCACAACCCTGGCCTTCATGAATCCTCACACAACCCTATTGGGAGGCAGGGCCAATGCGGATGCCAGTATTCTCTGGTGAAGAGAGAGGCTCAGGTGATGCCTGCCCCTGCTTGCGGTTAAGCAGCAGCAAAAAGAGGAGCTGAGGGCCAACCCAGCGCTGATGATTTGACTTCCAATTGCCCCCTGTTTTCTATTATATTCTGGTATCTTTCTTCCCGAATATGGCGAGCCATTCACAGTCTTTTTCAAGGAACATTGGCATTTGCTCTTATGTACTTATAAAATATAGAGAGCCTTGGAGTGAAGCCAGACTCTCTGGATTTAAATCCAGATACTAGGTTTATGTTTTGGGGAAAACTGCCTAACCTCTCTAACACTTAGCTGTCTCAACTGAAACACAGGCCTTTGGGGCTTGTTGTGAGGACTGGAACCAATGTTGCGAACCACCACAAGTTGTGTCTGGTGCAAACTAGAGCTTCAGATGATAGTCAAGAGCATTATAAAGGTGTGCATTTATGAGTCCATCGGCTTGGGCACACATCACCAAATGCCCAGTACCTGTAGACCTGGGTAGAGTGAAGCAGGTGTACCCAGGAGAGGAGAGGGAACCGGAATCTGCCCCATTGTAGCCATGGAAACTCAGAATGGCTTTCAAGGCCCTGCTAAGTCATGTACAAAGAGAAGCCCGGCCTCATGATTGTAGAACTGAGAGAATAACATATGGGTGCATCTCTAAGAGCTAACCCCAACCTAGTATTTGGAGACATTAGTTCCTGGACACCTGAGTCAAGGTCAGACAGGCCTTCATGTTGACTCCCCTGTATTGCATCAAAGTGAAATGTGACTCAATAATAAATAAATACTAAATTAGTATTACTTTTACTTATTACAGTAGTAATAAAAAGATATTTAAATCTAGGAGTTTCAAGTAGAGTCATTTCTCAGAAAGCCTGAACAAAGATAAGCATGATGTAGCTTGCTTACACTATGAAACCCTCACTGCTTTTGATAACTGAGGCAAAAAAAAAAAAAAAAAACCCAACATGGGGACTTACTTGAAAGAAGCCAGGCCACGTTGTTTCAATTACAGTGCATTTCAGTGCCAACACTCACATGTGAAGCACGGGAGGAGAGTGGATTGTTCCCACTGAGTTTTAATCTCCACTGGATTACTTTTCTCTTACTGGCATCTACTCTGATGAAACTGGAACATGTGGATCAAACAATGAGGAGGGAGCTACCTATAGCCCATGCTGGGGAGGAGTCCGACCACCTCAGCATGGGGATGGATGGAGCCCTTGGCACAACCACATTGTTCTTGTGGTTGAAGTATGTACAGATCTAACTTCAGACTGGCTTGCAAACATCTTAGAGATACTGGAGGTAAAGAGAGAGGTTGTGGAAAGCTAAGAATGAGCACATATTACTGCTATTTTCCAAAGGTATAGATGCTAAAAACTACAGGAGAGCCGATTCCCTCCAATTTCCAGGAAAATCCAGAAGAGGCATGAACAAGGCTCTTAAGCATTTGGGAAGAAAGTGGTGGTCTTTAAGAGGCCACACCAGTTCTCTAAGAGAAAGTCATTCCATGCTAACCTCATTTCCTGTTTTGACGAGCTTCACCAGAACAGCCGATTAGGGGAATGCCCCAGAAAGTGTGTCTTGCTTTCAGTAAAGCATTTGAAAACCTCTCATCCCATCTACATAAGACACCAAAGATGGGTCAGATGATGGTATGACCAGGAGGAATCACAAATGGGGGTCAGCCATCCCCAAAGATCAGCCAATGGCATCCTGTTTGTCCTGCCTACCTCTCCACTCATGCCTCTGCTGTTGGAGAAAACCAGGCTGGTCATACCAGACGTTTAGACAGACCTTTGGGTGCTTTCTCTCCACTGGCAAGTGTGGTTTGAAATGATTTTCTGCAGCTTTACACACAGAGATGGTTGAAGACTCCATGGTGATTGTGTGAGCCTGTTGGTGGTACTCCACCAGCAATATCCTTCAGAGGGCAGCAGGAACGTTTCTCATGGTGGGGCCGCAGGATTTTGTTCTGTGTTCTTTCCTATTCACCATTTTAAAATTGGAAGAAGACACTGACCATATCCTTATCCAATTTGCAAACTGCACAAAACGGACCAACCAGAACAGAAATAACGAGAATATTCATGCATTGTGAAGAGTGTAAGCAATGTCACTGAACAACTTGTGTAGAAATTGCTCAATGTCATGGAAATCTTCACCAATAAAATATAATTTCAAAAATCTGCCAGTTGCACAAAGCTCTGAGAAAGAAGTGACCCCCAAGAATCAGAACTCAATGGGCTAGAAAGCTGGGATGAAACAGATGGGACAAATATGGTGTCCTACATTTCTGCTAAAAACAAAATTCACTGTAGGAGTGTAACATCTATATACATTTATACTTTTAATTCTAGTGAGGCTACTAAGTATTCAAGCGTAGACAGAGAAATGGGTGTCGGGGGAGGGAGAAATTCAGAATCTTCATCTTCACTTTTTAAATGCTTCCCACAGAATTGAGAATTTCTTGAGGTGTTAGGCAGGCACTAAAAATCCCTGCCCTACTTATCTTCTGACCTTGTTGTAAGGACAAAATAAGTCAGAGATGGTACCGTGCTTTGAAAAAGGGAAAGCGCTGAAATTCAAGGTAGTATTATTATTTGTTGTAAGGTGCTTTCCCTCGTATGAGTAGATATGCAGAAAATGATTCAGCTTTGGCTTCTATTTCTCCATCTCTAACCCCAAAGCGATTGAGCTTGCTGAGCCGCCTCGCTGAACTCATTTCAAACGCCTGAACTCCTCCGAGAGGTGGCACTTCTGGCATTCTGCTTTGCCAAAAGTTCTTCCTTGGTGGACCTGCTTTTGCACTGCCCTGAGTCCTTGGATGATGGTAATTAAAATTAATAGCTCAGGAGTGGGTCTTCAAAGATACAAACTGAGTAAATTGCCAGAGTGCATGCTAAATGACTTAAGTCTGGTCCTTCGACTTTTTAATGCCTTTTAAATTCTTCTCAAACTTGCAGTGTGGTGTTTGGAAGCATGTTGCCCTTGCTGTCTCACTGCTGTGCAAACTCTGGCTCAAAACATAGCTAAAAGGGCAGGCCTTAGTGAAGTTACCTGAAACAATTACCTTAAACTCCACTCAGGTTCAGCATCATCTCACTAGACAGTTGCAGGCAGTTCTATGCTGTCCACTAGAGCTTTCTGCGATAAGGAAAGTGTTCTTCCACATCTGTGCTGTTCAATACGGTAGCCACAAGTCACATGCGAGTAGTTAAGTTGAAATTAATGAAAATAAAAAGGAATTAAAAATTCTTTTCCTTGGGCACACAAGCCACATTTTAAGTGTTCAATAGACACACGTGCATAGCTGTTGTTGTTGTTGTAATGTGCCATCCGAGTCAGACCTGACTCATAGCAACCCTTCCTTAGGTTTCCGAGGCAGTATCACTATGGAAGTAGATTGCCCCATCTTCCTTCCGATAGTGGTCACCATACGAACAGAGAAGCTTTAAACCAATGGCTTTCAACCTTGGCTACACACTGGAATCACCAGGGAGTTTCAGATACATTGATGTCTGCCCCTCCCTCCAGATTCTGATGTAATTGCTCTGGGTGGGGCCTGAGCATCTGGATTCTTAAATTTTTGGGTGATGCTAAGTTGAGACACTGCCCTAAATTATATAGAATTGTGTGGTCAGTTCTCCTCTGGTCCTTCTCCCCATTATCCTTGGGCACTGATTATCCTGTAGACACCATATATGTTACTTTTTCTTCTCCCTAGGCTTGTGACTTCCATCTTTTCAAGGCCATAGATAACCATAGTTGGTAAGACTCTGGGAAATGGGCAGAGAATGCAGTTTCATTTTGCTCCAGAGCACAGATGAGGAGTGACCACTTATGAAGAGTTGTTCTATCCAATGGGAGCCCCTGGGCCAGGGCAGGGGGATACTTTGGGAGGTTAACTTGGGTCTGTGCAATCACTTCATGGGGCAGGCCCACAAACCCACGATGGAGCTTGGGCTCCTTAGCACTCTTGGGCTTTGTCCTGCTGCCCATGATAGCCTTCTGTATTGTCCCCTCCCATGCTAAAACCCAGAAAAACAGAATCAGCAGAGGAAAGAAAAAAAACAAAAAAACACCCAACTCGGAGCAGGGTGGGATCTTCGGAATCATCTCATCAGATCTTCCTAATACACTAAAGAAAAGCAGCATTCTCAGACGTTTGGTGACTTGCCCAAGGCAAAGACTAGCAGAGTGAGGAGGAGAACCTAGTTCCCCAGACTCTCCACTGCGGACATCGCCCTCCACAACACAGTGGCCTTTAATCTGCCAGGAATGTGAGCAAATAGAATTTAGATTGAAAACATTTGCTAGCAAGGCAAAGCTTAGTTTCCAGATAATAGGTAGTTCATGATCCACCTTGTCTGCTGAGCAGTGTTTTGGTGGAAAGCCTGGGTCCTCCCTTTGGCTACTTCATTTACCAGGCTCCAAGCGCAATCTACTTCCATAGCGATACTGCCTCGGAAACCCAAGGAGGGGTCGCTATGAGTCAGGTCTGACTCTACGGCACTTAACAACAAAAACAACGAGCTGGATCTGTAGTGTCCTCATCCATCAAACAGAGGTCAAAATACTGGGCTGCTTAACATCACAGTGTTGCTATGAGAAGCAATAAGACAATGGATGCAGTCAACACATATCTATTTAAGAGTGCCAGGTGCTGGGAACACAATGGGGAGTAAGACAGGCTTGAATCTGCCTTAGTAGAGCTGAAATGCTGGGGAAGGGAGAAAGGCAGACAGATAATTAGTCAATAAATAAGTGGAATGATTCCTGATATTGGTAGGTTCTACAGAAAATAAAATAGGGACATGAGAGGGAAAGAAATGGCAAGAGCAGGATTCTTTCAGGAGATGGTGGTTAGAGAGGGTCTCCCTGGATAAGGGACATGGGCTGAGACCTGAATATACATGTTGCAATATATGCTGGGCCATAGAGGCATTTGTGATGTTATCATAGTCTATTGGTAAATTAATTACAAGAGATTGTGAAATAGTACAATATGGTCATTTTAATCTATGCTTCCATGTCTCCTGAACTTGAGAGTGAAGATTGTCAGGAAGTGCCAGAAGGCAACTACTCATGGCCTCTTTGGCCAAGTTGCCAGGAGAATGAGGTTGTCCTCCTAAGGGGTAGAGAAAAGAATGGGGCTTCAAAGGGGTAATGCTTTAACATTTACCCATTTTAAAGAATGTTTATTTGTAAACTTCAGTGCTTGGATTAGAAGAATGGGTTTATGAAATCCAGGAATCTGAATGAAGTGACACATGATGAACTGCACAGAGCTCCAGCTCAATTGCATCTCCTGAGTGAAGCCCCAGCAATGGCCACTCATAATAAGTAGGCCAGAGCTGTTGGGGTGGCAGGGGCAGTGTTGATCTTGTCCACTGCTTTGTCTCTAATGCCTGGCATACAAAACCAAGACAACCCAAACCAGTTGCTGTCAAGTCAACCTCAACTCCTGGCGATTCCATGTGTATCAGAGTAGAACTGTGCAGCCAAAGATCAATCAATGGCTGTGATCTTTAGGAAGTAGATTGCCAGGTCTTTATTCTGAGGTGTCTTTGGGTGAATTTGAACAATCAGTCTTGTGGTTGGTAACCAAGTACTTAACCATTTGTACCACTCAGGGAGTCCTAAATAAATCTTTGTGGGATGACTAAGTGAATAGGTGGTTATGTGTAGAGGAAGGGAGGGAGGAAGGGAAAAGAGAAGGTAGAGCCAGGAGAAATGTCAAGGTTGGTGATGACTTAGGGACCACAATTTGCAGGACATGATCAGGGTGGGTGTGAAAATACACTTCCAAATATTTCTCGATGTTTTCTCAAATGTCAATCTGCAAATACTGACTCTAGAGAGGTCTTCTAAGATGTATAAGAAATTACATGGG
Source organism: Orycteropus afer afer (assembly GCF_000298275.1). Classification (NCBI taxonomy): domain Eukaryota; kingdom Metazoa; phylum Chordata; class Mammalia; order Tubulidentata; family Orycteropodidae; genus Orycteropus; species Orycteropus afer. The sequence continues at coordinate 3,503,297 of NW_006921604.1, read as the reverse complement.
AAACATGGCTGACTAGTAAGAGATTCAAGTGCAACATGCTTTTTGAAATGTCCTAATGATTGGCTTTGTTATGACATGATTTACTTGTGTAGAAATTAATTCCAAACACTATTCAGTAAACTTTAAATTAGTGTTTAAATATATAGCTAATAACAAGCAAACAATTCATTGTTTCTTTAGCTTTGTTTTTAATGAAGAAGAAAGGATCACATAGAGACTAGCCATATAAATGGAAAACTGACCAGACTAGAGCATGACCCAAACATCACAGACATGTCATGAGTGAGTGTGGAGGGACTCAGGGTCCACAGCAATTAGACTCGGGTCCTAGGGCCACACCCTTCACCTGCACTGTGGCTGTGACCAGCGGGCAGCAGGCAGAGGTACTGAGGGGGCTGAGTCCTGATTTTTGTGTCTGTGTCATTTTCGATCAAGTGTGTCATAGAGCTTCCTGTTTCATCTCCCAGTTATTCTGAAACAAAAACATGCATGAAAAACACAGGTCACTGTCAACCGCACTGAGAGATAGTCACTCTAATACATGGAAACCGAAAAGGGAAAGACAGGTCGTAAATGCCACAGTAAGCTGAGGAATCAAATTTATCAGCATATATTCAAATACAATCATCAACAAAACTGTGGATGGTGATGGGGGTGCAGGGCATCTGTCTAAATAATTCAGAAGAGACTGAAAAAGCAGACATTCTCAGAATCCCACTGCTTTGTTTGGCTCACCCTCTGTGTTTACTGAAAAGTTGGTCAGTTCTGTCCCTCTTGGTCAGGATCAGACACCTGATCCAGACTAAGACTCTTCCCCTACCTTCTCCTATTGACTTAGTTGAGGGTTTACAGAAGGACTTAGAGGACAACCCAAGTGTTTTCCCAGGTGATGCCCTGAGCACTGCAGCCCCAAGGGTACAAGGAGACTTGCTGAGAAGTTTGAGCTCAACCACGTATGGGAGAGGATGGCAGTAGAACCCCTAATCTTTCTCTTCCTAACCCAGGAGAGATGAGCCTCCCTGAAGACAGTGTGTCTCTCAGAGAGGACAGCCTGTGCTGTGCAGCCTTGGTGAGGCAGAGAGAAGGAAAGATGAGAAATGTGCCCCGACTGAGCTATCCTGAAGATAGCTCAGGATAGAAGCCGCTTCAGAAGACCGTGATTCTATGAAAAACTGCTTTGCCACTGAGACCAGTATGATTTGGCTCCCAAGAGGCATACTGTTTATGGAAGATTGTTCCCAGTTCTTCCAAACAAGTGACAGGATACATCCTAAGACAGAGAGAGGGACAGGTAGATTCCGAAATACAGGGGGCTTCATCTTCTGAAACACTGCACTGTAGCCCCACAAGCCAGCTTTGCATTTAAATCTGCTGCTCAGACGAATGGAGGAAGCTGTTTCTCCAGGAGAGGGCTGGAGGCAGCACTGCCATGGGAGGGAGGGCTAACTCTAGCCAGCCCTGCTATTTCAGCCATATCCTCCACCAGGCACTCTGGAGGGCTGGAGGCAGAATAGGCTCTGCCCGTAACCACTCATAGCTTCCTTGGGTTCCCTGCCACCCTTCCACACGCAACCTACCCGAGGCACAACACCAGGTTAGCCCTGAAAACCACTTCCCCTGGCCTTTCCCATTTTGTGACTTTTGTTCATGCCTCAAAATGCACTGTGAAAAGAGAGAGGAAGGGAAGCTCATGATTTTGGAAAAGCTCCATTCTTCCCGCAAGACTCACAAGTCACAGTACATACAAAAGACACTGCAAAGTTAGGAAATAAAGCTGTTTAAGTTCATTTCTGTTTTGCATTTCCCAAACATGTTTGGACAGAACCCCTTCTTGTACACCAGCCTTCACCTGCAGGGTTCTGCTAATGCCAGTGAGAGCAGGCCCTGCTCAGCCTCAAGGCCTGAATGGAGCTCTTGGCAGCACTGCAGGCCAGAGAAAGCAAAGCTTTGCTTGTGCTCCTGCTTTTCCCTGCCACAGTATCCATGTGGCAATGTGACAGCCTGTATTTATTTCTGAAACTCTGTATTGTTTTTCCCTGGTATCTTTCCCCAATGTCTTGTATAGATAGCTGATTCACATAAATGCCTGCAGTCTTTATATTTTTTCTTAAAGGCCTCAATGGCTAGTGGTGTTGAAGTACCAGACCTTGTATGAGTTGGTTCCATATGTATTCTCTAACACATAGCATTCTGGAGAGAACACTGCCCAGATGAATCTGTTTGGGAAAACCAGCTTCCTGCTTGTGTCCCGTGAGCTAGCATTTTCTAACGTGGCTTAAAATCAGGCCTCTTGAGCTGGGATTTCTTACACAGCCCCTCCTGGGTGGGCAAAAAGAAAGAGGAACTAAGAAATGCATCAGTGGCTGACATGGGTGGAAGGGGAAACCTGGCTCTGTTAGTTTCACCATTGAAACAGAGAGGTGGCCTATGAACCTTTATCCCTCACCAGTCAGCCCACTTCTGAGTAGGATGAAAAACCAAAAGCCAACAGCCCAGGCAGGCAAAAATATTGAACACTCAACCGCAGAGACTTTGGCCAGAATGGCGCAATGAAAAGTGTTGGGGTCTTCAGGATTCAGACCTTGGTTTTACAGTGAAGAAAATGAGGCACAGAGAGGGAGGAAGTTGGCACCCTCCCTGAGGTCATCCTGGAAGGGACATAGCCAGGACTGGAACCTGGTTTTCCAGCTTGGAGTCTAGTAATTTTCCTACAAACCTAATACCTATGGGCACAGTGGCCAAAAGGGAGAACATTCTGAATTCCAGCTTTCCACTGCAGGGCCTGCACTTGCTTGTCTGGGAGCTCTTGGGTGATGACAGAAGAATTAAGTCCTTGGTGACTTCATGTTGTCTTGACCCAAGATAACTGACCCAGGGACTTTAAAAGGTTTGTCCCTAATTCTGAGCCAATCAACACATCACGACCCCAGGCCCCTGCCATTGAACATGAGACAACATTGGGACAGCTTCTGGGCACACGTAGGGCTGCTCTAATTCCAACTCAGCTGAGCTGTGCTGTTTCCTGAAGTACATTCAGGGGTGCCCTATTTATATCTCCCAACAGTGGGAACACAGTTTAGCTTTCCCCCAGCTTTGAGGGATGGCTTCGGTCACACACACCAAACCTTAACTTCAGACTGGGAATATAAGTCCTCATCAGGGACCTGATATGTAGGCCAGGCATTCTCATATATTCTCCCCTGCATCAGCCCCAAATCAACAATCAGAGGAAAGGCTCCCAGCATGGGAAACTGAGAAAGGGAAAGAAACAGTATCTCAAACCCTAGCCCTCAGCCCTGCACAGGACAGTGTCACCGGGCAGAATGTTCTGTGCTTCGAGTTAATCTAAGCCTTCACTTCCTGGGCAGTCAGTACCATGGAACCAGTTTACCAGTTGCTGTCAAGTTCACTCAGACTCGTGGTAACCCCATGTGTGTCATAGTAGAACTGCACTCCATGGGGTTTTTAATGGCTGTTTTTCCAGAAGTAGATGCCAAGTCTTTCTTCCAAGCCATCTCTGGGTGGACTTGAACCTCCAACCTTTCAATTAGCAGCTGAGTATATTAACTGTTTGTAACAAGGAAGGCAGAAGCAAAGACCACAGACTCCAATTTGCTGTAACATGGAATGTGTTGTCAATACGTCACTGCTAAGATGCCAAGCAGGAGCTCTGGTGGTGTAGTGCCTAAGGCATTTGACTGCTAACCAGAAAGCTGGTGGTTCAAACCCACCAGCCACTCCTTCAAAAGATGACTGGGCAATCTACTTCCATAGAGATACCACCTCAGAAATCCAAGGAGGGGTTTCTATGAGTCAGATCCGACTCCACAGCAGTGAGTAAGATGCCAAGCCAGAGCTTCCACATGCAAAACACTCACTTGGCCTTGTTCTGCCCCTTTCACAGCATCAGTATCTCAATCAATACATAGGGAAATAATGAATGAGGCACTCATATGGGAGGTGACTTTTTTATTTCTTAGAAAACTAAAACCCAGAGAAAATGTTTTTGCTGACTATAGACTAACTCCAGTGATAAGTGCTGTGAGTTCTTTGTATAAATTACTAGGATGTTTCCTTCTAGAGAAGGAGCCTTAGTGGCACAGAGGTTAAAGCACTCAGCTACAAACTGAAAGGTTGGCAGTTTGAACCCACCAGCCGCTCTGCAGGAGAAAGATGAGGCAGTTTGCTTCTGTAAAGGTGTACAGCTTTGGAAACTGAATGGGGCAGTTCTACTCTGTCCTATAGGGTCACTTTGAGTTGGAATTCACTTACCAGCAATGGATTGGGTCTTCTAGAGAAGACAGAGTAGGGGAGAGAGGGGCCCTCCTCCCTTTGTTTCTGATGGGGCTCCCGTTTCTAGATCTACAGCCACGTAACTCTGAGTAGACTTAGAACCTTCCCTGAGGGGACCTCCCCTGAGAAGCAATTTCTACGAAGTGTTCCACGCATCATTACATGATTCAGAAAGACTCCGTGCCCTCGTGTGGGGATCTCCAAAGCTCCATCAGTGGACTGTGAGCCTATGCTAGCCCTTCCCAGATCTTCCTGGCTACCAGCATTGAGTGTTTCCCGCATGCCAGGTACTGTCCCTGTTGTACACTTTTGTGAAGCATCACTTCAGTCCTCTCGGGTTGGTGCTACTATTTGTGCCGTCTCTCTCACGGAGGAAGGACGTGAGGCAAGGGGAAGTTCAATAGCTCGCTGGCAAGTGATGGCACCCACTTTTCAATCCAGCATCCAGGCTGTGATGCTGTGCCACCTTCTGGGATGAATAGGAGCTCACGGGTGATTCAGACATTCTGACCCCTGCAGGGTCTTGAAACTTTGTCCACCTTTTGGTTCAGAGAAGTAACTAGGAAATAACTCTCAGTTTATACTAAAGGTGAGACAACGTTTGGCAACCCAAGGGCTAGCCCTCATTAGATTATTTTCTGGTCTTTCCATGCTCCCTACCACACAATGTGGGGCTGAACTCTACTCATAATAAAAATAAATACCAACATTCTATTTCTAATGTAAAAATTCTTTTTCAGAGACGTGAATCTCAAAAACATGCTAACCAAAAGGTTGCTGATCAAACCCGCCAGCAGCACCATGGAGAAAAGACTTGCCAGTCTCCTCCCATAAAAAATGGTAGCCTAGGAAATCCTACGGGGCAGTGCTACTGTCATATAGAGTAGCTATGAGTCAGAGTTGACACAATAGCATACACCAGCATAGTCTCAGAGAAAGGCCTGGTGAACTACTGAAAAATAAGCCATTGAAAACCCTATAGAATGGGCAGTGAAGTCAATTGGCATAACACAGTCCACAAAGACAATGTTTTACATCCTACTTTGATGAGTAGTGACTGAGGTCTTAAAAGCATGTGAGTGGCAATCTCACTCTAAGGTGCAACTATTATTGACCTCTCCCCATCTGGAACAAAGAAGAGTGAAGAAAATAAAAGACAGGAAACAATTAGTCCAAAGGACTAACAGAGCACGTCAACCCCAGCCTCCACAATCCTGAGACCAGAAGAATTAAATGGTGCCTGGCTACCACTGCTGACCACTCTGAAAGGGATCATAATAAGAGGGCCTGGACAGAATGGGGGAAATGTGGAACAAAACAAAATGTGGAACAAAAAGCATACTTTTTTAAAAAAATGTAAAAAGACAAAGCTTACTGGTCTGATGAGGACTGAACCCTCAAGACTATGGCCCTTAGACACCCTTCAAACCAAAAACTGAACTTAACCACCAGGACTGAACTGCCAGCCAAATGATAGACCTATAAGGCAAATAGTTACATCAGGAGGGTATGCACTCATTACAGCAATCAAGCCTATGAAATCAACAGGACAGCATTTGCCCAAGGATGGAGTTAGGAAGGCAGGAGGGGATGGGAAGGAAAAAGAAGGGGAAGGGGCAGGCATAGGGAGGAAGTGGGAAGAATACAGTTACATTGCAGTAAATGTCACAAAACACAACATATATGGATTGTTAAATGGAAAACCAATTTGCTCTGTAAACTTTCACCCAAATCACAATTAAAAAAAAAAAAAAGAAAGAAAGAAAGGAAAATAAACCAAACAAAAAAACCCCTATGCAACACAGTTCCACTCTGCCATAGAGTCACCATGAGTCAGAGTCTACTCACCGGTAACTGGTAAAACTGGTTTAGTCTGATTGACATTGCGAAAGGCCAAAACTGCACGTGACCATGTTACACAGTTACTGGGAAATGCAAAGCGCTTTCTAAAAGATTAATTTTACTTCTAAGGTTGTGTTGGGACCTATAAAAAGAACATCAGCTTGAGAGGAAAAACTCAGACACCAATAGACTCCATTGGACTTGGCCTAAAATGTGGTATTCCAACCACCCATGACCCTAAGCAGTGGTTCTCAGAGTGGGTCTCTGGACCAGCAGCAACATATCACCTGAGAATTTGTTAGAAATGCAAAAATCTCAGGCCCTACCTCAGACCTTCCAAATTGGAAACTCTGGAGTGGGGCCCGGGGTGTGTGTTTTACCACCACCCCCTCCCACCTAGTAATCCATATACTCTCTCAAGAACTACTGGTATCAACTGATACCTGCTCCTAGTTATGCTTTTAGACATGGGACCCATGAGATGGTCCCTAGGGACCGTGGGTGGCTTGCGTGTTGGCTGTCTGCTGACATTCACAGTTTAGTCAACTGTACCCAAGCTCTCTCCTGAGATCCTAGGAAAGAGCAAGCAGCTCAGCAGTCATCCAGGTGTTTCAACAAGTTCTTGGGGGTTAGCTAGGGAGAAAATATTGGCATGATTTATCCCTTAGTCTCCTTTTCTGGATGTAGCTCATCTTTACAGCATGGGGCTAAACCTCACTCATGAAAAATAAATAGACACAATGTAAAACATACACACATTGCAAAGATGTCAAGTGAAGGATTTCAGCCTGAACTCCCTAGCCCAGCTTCATGTTCCCCCAGCGTTGCCTTCCTGTCACCTGCTTGCCCTCTTTAGGCTCATACCAGGAGCGTTTGCCTGTGAGTTATGATGTCTGTTGACATTTCTCTCAAATAGAAGGGTAGAAAATGTTGTCAACAGCCTGACCCTCCTTACTGCCACCCTGGAGAGGAAAGGTGGAGGAGGTATACTCTGCCTTGGAGCTCTGCTCCCACCAACTTCTGATGATGCACAAGTGGAAAGGGCCTGCAAAATGCTCAAATGGGGTAGGTAGGAGCCAGTATATGACAGGCCAGGAAAAAAAGTTAAAAAAATAATTTATCATTTTAAAAAAACTAACCTCATACAGGAAGTATGAGAAAAAAAAAAAAAAAAAAAAAAACCCGGACTACGACATTGAAAGTGGCAGAACTGGAAGTACACAGACTTGTTATAGATAATGTGTGTTTTCCTCAGTTTCCATTTTCAGCTTTGTAGGCTTGGTGGGAACAGGTAGGGTAGGGCACTGGGTGAGGGTGGAGCCTCAGGAATGCTGGGGAGGAGGCAAAGAGGGTGCTGTGAGTCCATGAGGCACAACCTGGCCAGATACAGGGCAGCTTGTGGTGGGTCCAGGTCTCCAGGCAGGGCCCTCCCTGCAGGTGTGACTGTTCCAGCCAAACTTCAAGAAGTCACCCAGAATAGAAACAGCCATGGAGCTCCTTCCACTCCCGTGCCTCTCCTGCCCCACATTCTGCCCGTGTGTGTGTGTGTGTGTGTGTGTGTGTGTGTGTGTGTCAGGTGAAGAAGCAAGAAGAGGTGCAACCCTAACAGGAGTCAACTGGGAAGACACACCCATCCTGGGCTTTACATTGAAGCCTCGGGGCTGTGGAGACCTTTAGGACATACCCAAACTGGTCAGACTGCTTTGGTTTCAGGGACACTGAAGTGAGGCCACCAGAGGCAGACAGGAGTCAGGTCTGAAGCCTCACAGGGAGCCATCTGCCCTCTGTGAAATGTGGTTGGACTGGATTTAAAAATGCCTGCGGGGTGTGTGTGTGTGTGGTGGGGGGGACTCACACTCTCCACAAGAGAGTAAGAATGGAGGAAAACAGTAAGACTAAGGAAACGTTTCTCTTTCATAGAACCAAACAATAGGAGAAAGGATCCTCCCTCCCACCTCCTTCACCTATAATAAAACATAAATACAAACACTAGCAGCAAGTAAAGAATTTCAAGTCATTACGAGATCGCTGTCAAAGAAAGCAATTGGTCTTTAAAAAAAAAAAAAAAAGACAAACTCTGAACACTAAAAATCTCAAAATAGAACCAAAACCTGCAAATCATACTCAGGAGTGTATTATGAACCCATGTTTTAGCATGCTATTGAAAAGGTTAATAATTTTCCTACCGAAACTGAATGTGGGTTGTGAAAGAACATTAAAATGAAGAAAATTTCCCCGTGGCTGCTATTTTATTATCACCAAAGCCATCAAGTTTCAGTTTGAGTTATTTGTATTTATTTGTGAAAACAAAGATTAGATAAGTAGAAACATAAACCTCATCCTAATTATTGCCCAGGAGTATCTGATTTTTAAGTCGACAAATCGGACCACCACGTACTCACACTCACACACGCAGGGCACGAGAAGTCAAAACAACGGGAACCAGGAGAGAGAAAGGATGCTCTTATCTTGTTCTAACATTTGAAAAAATGTATTGTCTCATGTAAAACATTAACATCTGTTTACAGTCTGTGAAGATCCTATGAGAGTCAGTGTGTACTTTTAGTTGTTAGAGTTTTTATCAAATGTATGTCCAGATAGAAGACATTTTTTAAAGTGAAAACTGTATTTTTTGTTTTATACTTGCAAAAATTCAGAAACAGTCATACAGTTCAGTGTGGTAGAGTTGAAAAATTTAACCTAAGTACTTCTTTAAAAGATAAAATTATGACAAAATTATGAGCTTTGAGACATTTATGATGAGGTAGAACCTAGGTGAACTGTATAGTTTGCAGAGAAAGCTGGTTGTAAGCCAAAGGTGTAGTCGATGCCAGGTGAACAGCTTGTTTTCTGACAGTTTAAAAGGAATTTACAGATGAAATGGTTAATCAAAATTTATGGGTGAGCAAAAATGTCTCTTCATGTACTTCGATCACAACATAAACACCGGAATGAAAAAAAAATAATATGCAAAAAGATCTTAGTGGTCTCACATCACCGAACAAACTGTTTTTCTACCTATTTTGTGTTGCTGGCTTTTGTTATCAGCCCAATCGGCAAATTGTGGCCAATTCTGTCATGGTTTAAGCAGACATTTTGTTCCCAAACTGCTTTCAACATTTTAGCTACCAAATACAGTTTGTGAGAAAATGAACAAGCCACAATACAAACAGAAAGATAGCTCATCTTACTAAATTAATCCCTCTTTAAGGTTAAAAATTCAAAACAAAACAAAAGATTAAAAAAAAGAAAAAAAAGAATTCTAGTAAATTCAATTTCTGAAACAACCTAATCATACTCCCTTGGAAAAAGAATAATTAATACTGCTGATTGGATTTTGAAACCCCCTACCTATATCACATTCCCTGATTCTGATACCACGTCACTATGAAACTTGTTTTTAGTGACACAACGTGTAATAATTATTTTACACACATGCACACTCCAAATATAGTTTGAAGATGCAAAGCAAAACTGTAAAAGAGTCAATGGAATTACGCTAAAGTAAAATAATCGTAATAAGCAGTTATTTACTTCTGAAAATAGACGACACCCACGTAGTTCGTGTTATATATTAATATTGAAACCAAATGGCAGTCCTATGCCGCCAACGATTTCATAAAAAATAATGAAACTAGTTAAAAGCAAAACACAGAGTTTTATTTTTAAAAACATTGTTAAAATCAAAATAAAAAATACAAAAATCAAAATCAAGGAAAGCTGACTTGACCTTTTAAGTTTATTTTTTTGTTTAATTATGATGACAAATTACAAATGCCAGAAGAATTCAAGAATCCCTCCTGGAAACCCAAGAATGACTGCTAGGCAGAAAAGGAGAATTTCAGACAGAGGACTGAAGAAAACTTCTCTGTTTGTAAGGCTCCCTCATATTTGAAGGCACAGCAGTATGTACAACATTTTTAGCCTTTTAAAATACCAGCATGCCCACACACTGTCTCAGATTAAACCAAGGAGAAAATGACACATTCTGAAACCATTTTCTAAAGCTCCTTTTCCTGATAACACTGAGCACTTACAATCAAATTAATGAGTTTCTAAAAAGCCCAAACAACTCTCCATAAAGAGAGAGATTGGTTCATACAGCCAGCAGACATTTCTAGATTTTTAAGGCAATACTTGGAGCATTTGTCCTTGCTATTATATTTAGAGAAGCTGAGTCATTTTTAACATCTAGATTAAAAAGAAATACTACTCAGTGCTTTGACTAATTAAATTGAGCAGCAATTTAGAAAACACCAATAAAGTCATCACAGTATTTCCTTGTTTGAAACAATTTAAAAAATAGTTAACTCCTTTCCCCACATTCTTTGTACAACTATGTATCCTTATGATATATTCATACTTTAAAATTCTTAAAGTAGTTAAGAAAGGGAACACAGAGAATCAGCAGTCATAAACTTCTTCTGAAAGTGGAGCTCTTCATAAAAGATATTACATCATATAAACAGTGATAAGAACTGAAGAACAAATAACAAAATTCAGGAGCAACACTGAAAATATGTATTGGTTGACAGAAAATTTGTCAGAAGTTTTAAATCACTGAGAAGGACAGACACACTCATGGTCAATTGAAAAGAGTCATGGTGAGAGGTCAGCATTATTTTTTGTAAACTTGAACTAATGACAATTTCACTGTAATAACATCTTCTGTTGTAGATAATGTGTTAGGATGTTTAACACCATACCTAAAGCATGTGATTCAGAATTTGCACTTCATGTTTTTATGTTCCAATTCTTTCAATATTATGGGACTATTCTGGTACTTTAAAACAAGCAGCCTGATTTATGTGAGACAACAACATTTTAAAACAAACAACAACAAAAAAGCCTTGAGAGACTACTACAACTAAAGATGACAGGGAATAAGAAGACAATGGTAATCACCTTAATTTGTGACTTTAAGATATTTCAGTATGACTGTGTGACCCTAGAATACCTGCCCCTGTCCTCATCCAAGGTAACCGAATGTTCACATTCAGAAACAGCCTGACCTTAACTAATACTTGCCACTCTGAACCATATGAATCCCCTTTCTCCCCCTGTAAGAGTTGGGAAATGATGATGATTTCAGTCATCTGGAAAGAGTGAAACATGACATGGTCACAGAGCACTTTCTTCAGAACTGTTGTCATTTTAACTCTGTTTTACCACAACTGAAAAGGCCGTGCTCACGGAACAAATTCAAGTTCACCCTTTATTGTACCTGTCACCCGGGAATTTCTTAAGATCAGAGTGGCACAGTACAAAAGCTTTCACTGAAGAAATATTCAAAGTGTTACCAAAAAGAAAAAAACAAAACAAAACAAAAATTCCAGCTGTTTTGTGCTAGCATATAAATTAGAATGGGAGCCTTCCCTTGTTAAAAATGAATGTTTTCAGCAGTCACTTCACATGCAACCTAGCTAACTTGTTCTTCCTCTTTTTCACAAAAAATATTTGTTAACACCAGATTTTAAAATACTATTGCTGCATTCAGAGGCATTCCTAAGTATAGGTAAAATCTGATTTTTCCCTTTCCCTTCATTTACCATATGCTACCTTGAAGCCAGTCTATCACACATGAGGTAGTAGTAGCAGTTTTGTTAAAGCAATCTGATTTTAGGAGCTAGGGCAGGCTCAACTGTAAAATTGGAATATCAAGTTTTTGTAACAAACTAAGTAATCATTTTGCAGAATCTAGAAATAACTGCTACTGGAAAGAAAATCACCCTAACAGACAAGGATGAGAGAAGCCCTGAGACCTCTCAGGATCCTAGTTCTGGAAAGGAAGTTCTCTTGAATTTCATTTTCTATTGTCCAGAAAGAGAGAAATAAAGTAGCATTTTAGTCACAAAGCCAAAAATGTAATAAGTATAAGAAATTTACAACATATGAAATGCTACCATATCTAAGGAAGTGCAGAAATGTGAGTTACACTTTTGTGTAGCACGAATCCAACCCACCGGGATGGGGTATGGTCAAGCTGACAAAAACAGATCGGATGCTGGACCCCACTGCCGAAAGCAGCTTGCTGTTGCTCAGAAACTCAGTTAGAGCTAAGTAATTTCCCTCTGACAGGATCTATCAGAACATTTAAAAATCATTGTGGATACTCCTGGGCCATGAAGAAAGATCTGTCTTTCTGAGAGTCACCTAAAACCTTCCATTGATTGATGTTGGTTTGAAAGCTGTTTAATTAGCTGTAGGATGCCAACCAATCTCTTTATCAAAGCCAACTGAAAACAAAACTGAGAGAAACAGCTTGTGGTTTCACAAAAATGTATTTACATGAAGTGTATTTTAAAGGGAGTTCGATCATTAGGCACAATGTCATCTGTGATGTGCGGTGGGTTTGACATTTAAAGATGTCAGAGGTTGTCAGATTTATCTCCAGCCTATACTTAGTTTAGATGTAATCACTTCTGTAAGCAGATCTTGTTTTGTTGATTTCCAAGCTAGAAATCTGAGAAACTTTAACTTGTGTTTACTGAGCACAATCTTCTCCATGTCCTCTCACTTCCTTACTTAAACTCTGTTAAAAAGAAAGTGGAGCTAGGTATGACAAGTGGAATATAAGCCCACTTTCACATGCAGTCACAAGGATAGTGGCAGAGGCGAGCAAACCACAGTGAACAAAGCACCAAGGGAGAGAGTCACTGATAAGCATGGAGTTTACCGAATTAGAGACGGGCCCACACCTTCTTCGGCCCCCAACTTCACCGCAACTTGTCTTAAAACGGACATTCTGATAAGACGGGCTTTCCTGCAGTTGATACTTAAATATTGTTGTTGACAAGGAAAACCCAATATGACATCAAACATTTGACCATGTTTAAAGCTATTTTGATAGAAGTCATATCAAAGGAGGAGTGAAAATCCCGGAGAAACATCTGCCTTCAGGTATCTTTTACTAGGATCACAGGTCAGTAGTTTTGACAGCTTGTTTAGCCACCAAAAATGATCACTTTATACATTATCAAGAGATAGATAAGTGAATCACCACCATTTAACAGTCACAAGAATGATGTTTGGTGAGTGTATTTGTCACTCATTCACTTTTTTCCTAATGCCAGTTCTTTAGGAATAGAAATTAAGCTCTAAAAGATAAATCAAGACAAGCTGTAGCAGACTCTATAGAAATCACCACTCCATAGCCAAAAGCACGCCTGAACCTCAGAGCCTCACATGTGGGACCACACAGTCCTTTTGCCTAGAAGGGGAAATGGTCACTAATGTTACACAACAGAATGTACGTTCAAACAGGAATCCTGTTTCTTGCAATCCTTCTATCTTATTGTATTGTGGAGGTCAAGGGTTACTCTCAGAATCTTAATAACAGTGTAGATATGCAGTTAGCAACATAGTCCTTTTCTTTCTCTTTTAAAAAATATATTTATTTTATTTTGATGAAAATATACACAGCCAAACATATACTTTTTCCACAATGTCTACATATATAGTTCATTGACATAGAACAATAGTTTTCAAAGGATTCCAGGGGGAAAAAAATGTTTTCTAAGACTGCACAACTGATCAGTTATTTTCTGTAGTTTGTTAGAAAAAGACTCTCCTCAAAGCCAACTCTTTACTTTTTTTTTTTTTTAATTGTGGTAAATATTGTTGTTGTCATGTGCGTCGCGTCGGCCCCAACTCATAGCGACCCCTCCTTGGGTTTCCGAAGCAGTGTCACTATGGAAGTAGATTGCCCAACCTTCCTTCTGAAGAGTGGCTGGTGGGTTTGAACCGCCAGCCTTCTGGTTAGCAGTCAAGTGCCTTAGGCACTATGCTACCAGAGCTCCTATATCCATTTCAATACTTTCCAAGTCTTTCATTTTTTCATAATTTCAGTTTCTTAAGTGTGGCATGAAATGTGTCCATATAGGTTTCCCTCTGAGAAGAGCCAGGCCAGAGGCAATCCCCACTCCAGGTTCTGAAGGGGCAGCTAGCAAAAGAAGCCTAAAAAAAGGTTGAGGAACAAGGAGAGGATAATAATGATTGTGACCTATCACCTGCTTTGTACCTGTCTTATTAGCATGAAATAACAAACTTTGATTTATTTTATAAACTCAAAATTTAGGATGCCAAACTTTGTTTATGAAGCTCTCTTCCACTTGCCTGTGTTATAGCATTAATCTGAGAAATTACAAATACCAGTGCATCAAATATCAGGAAAATTTGTCTGCAAGGCGTGGTGAAATGAGGGGCTTCATCCCTCTAAGCACCAGGGAGCTCTGTGTCTACATGTCTACGCTCTCTGTGCTGAGAGGCCCCATTCTGCCAGTTCCTCAGAATACCAACCTGAAGTTCTGAGATAGCACACAGAGGTCCCAGGTACAGCTGGTCAACCAATTTGCCTTAGGTATTGGTTTTTAAAACTCAGAGAAAAAGAGTTATCACTACAGGTCTAAACTACATTTCATGGGACCTAATCCAGAACAGCAGGGCTAGCTAGCCTGCAAAATAAAATGCGGTCTTCCATTTCAGCAAACCAAAGGTACTTCGCACATTGCTGGGGTCTTCTTCCCACTTGCCTCTGGCAATAAGGTATGGCAAGAAACCAGTGAGGTGATCGGATCTGCCTTGTACAACTCTTTCCGACTGTCTCCCTCCTCTGCTGCCTTTATTGTTGATACTGTTCCACTGCGTTTATTAGGGACAAGGACTGACTGCAAAGCTTGCTTTCTGCTGCTGCCTGTTGCTAGGGAATGAACTCTAATCACTCTCAGGGAACGGCGCAGCAAACCTCACTTGGCAGCGAGAGAGCACCAACGTCTCAGTTTGGTGATGAAGTAGCTGTCATTCTTACAAAGGAAATCTTCATATTCATTTTCCCTCAGAAGGATGACAACACACACCCCGTAATGAAATATAGATTTTCCTCCTCTTCGTGTTGAGGATGGTGAGTTTAGAATGGGTCTCATTTCCGTATTGAATTTCTGTCTTTCCTCTCCAACTGCCATGGCCTGGGTGACTATGGACTCTTAGGCTAGCTTGGCTGCAGATCTCACGCAGTTATCAGCCTTTACTTATTTATTTATTTTCTTGGAGGAAAAAGCAAACCACACCATCAAAGCATTTAAGAATACAAACCAAAGGAAGGTGGGTTTCCAGGTTTTACAAGCAGATGCTATTTACCCACAATTTATTTCCAAGTAACTTGGAAAACAGTGTAGTTTTTCATTGGTGTTCTCTTAGAATCCCAAAATCATAGTAGTGTCAATTAGTTGTATTTGCTTCTTGCCAGTGATAAGCAAAGAGCAACCTATTTCCTCAACTCCCAGCTCACCTCGGGTCTCAAGCTGTGGCTTCCCCAGCCCTTCATGAAGTCTTCCGTTCCGCAAAATGACTAGGAAGTTTCAGGAGATGGAGTGAGCTGTTCTCTCTCTAGGTGCACTGGATTCAATACAAGTCCAACTGTCATTTTGTGTTTGAAGGCACCTCTTTTGACCTCTCACTGGGAGGATGGACCCTGTCACCTGACAACATATAGGCCTTGTGCTCCAGGCTCCACTCAAGCAGTCACATCCCAAGTGTCCTGATTTGCTCCATTAGGCTCCCAGGGTGGTGAAGGCAAGGCCTGGGTGTGTGGTATTCCTCTCTGTATCCCCTACCCTGACACCAGCATGAATTGGTTCTGAGTTGGCACTCTGTGAGTCTATGCTGGATGGGTCCACAAATGGCAGGGTGGATGAAATTTGTCAGGTAGTCTGAGCCAACTTCCTAGCTGGGGACTGAATTACAATTGTAGGGTTGACACAGATTGGCACAATGAGATGAACAATACCAGCAAAATATCTCATTCATTGAGGTACTATCTTAGCTAGGAGCATTATGAAAATTAGCAGATTTATTCAACCTTTTGAGGCAAATATTGTCCTCCTTTAGAGCTGAGGAAGCCAGGTGACAAATGCAAAGTTGGGAAAGGATAGCAGAGGTCTGTTGGGCCGGCCTCTGTTCTTGCCCTCTTGGCACACTTCCTTATAGCCCCTCAAGTTGGCACTCGCCAGCCCCACCCCATGGAGCCTATCATGGACTGAATTTTATCCACCACACTCATCCCAAATACATGTTAGAATCCTAACCATTAAAAATATGCCAAACCCACTGCCATGGAGTCCATTCTGACTCACAGTGACCCCCATAGGGTTTCCAAGGCTGTAAATCTTCACAGAAATGGATCACCTCATCTTCCTCCCATGGAGCAGCTGGTGGGTTTGAACTGACTGTCAGTCTTCTGATCAGCGGCCAAGTGCCTTACCCACTACACCACCATAGCTCCATATCCTACCCATTATGTGGATGTAATCCTATTTGGAAATAGGATTTTCTATATTATGTTAACGAGACTCTATCAGTATAGAGTGTGTTCTAAACCTGATCACTGCTGAGTGATATACAGAGCAGCATAGACTCAGGGGGATGACAGCCAATATCTGGAGGTACGACAGAGGCAGATGTGTCTACAGCCAGGAACTCCAAGGATCACGGCCTACAGGAAGCTGAAATAGGCAAGAGAGGACTTCTCCCTATAGCCAGTGCCCTGCATTTGGACTTGTGCCTCCTGAATTGTGAGAAAATAAATGTCCGTTCTTTAAAAACACCTACTGTGGTATTTCTGTTATAGGAACACTAGCTAAGACAGAGCCCTTTCCATGGAGGCTGTCAGTCTGTAGCCCCATCTGCCCTGTTGAATATCACCTTCTCAAGGACAGGCATCATGGCTGGCTCACCCTTGTCTCACCAGCACCCAGTACCCTGCCTGGAGCAGCATGGACACTCCTCACACATTTCTAGTACTCTCAGTTAAGAAGCAGTTTGCTATCGGCACATGAGGCCTTCCTAGTCAAAGAGGAAATTGTCTTCGGTATTGGGTGCTTGGTTTCTACTAAGAGCAAGAAGTCAGTGGATCTGAAAGAAGGATTGTAGCCCCCACAGAGCACTTGGTAAGACTCTGGTTTTCCATGTGTTAAATGGTCCCTTATGGAGGGACCGTGCTTACCTGCCCTGCAATGGGAACCAAGGGTGGGCCGAGCTTGCTCTGTCAGTGGCAGCACACACTGTGAGGGTAAGGGGGACTTGTTAGGTGCCACTGAGTCTATTTTGACTGACAGTGACCCTGTGTGACAGAGCAGAACTGCCCCACAGGGTTTTCTTGGCTGTCATCTTTATGGGAGCACATCACCAGGTCTTTCTCCCATAGAGCCACTGGTGGGTTTGAACCACCAGCCTTTCAGTTAGCTGCCAAGCACTTAATCATTTGTACCACCAGGGCTCCTTGGGGGGGAGGGGGCGAGTTACTGCACCCTAAATTCATGAAGAAAGGCCCACTCAGAAGAGTAGGGAAGGAGCTTGACTATGGTTCTCCAGTAATCAGATCATTCCCTTTACCAGCTCCTACAACCATGCCTCCAAACATCTACCTGGAGTCCTTTTCAGAATCACCCTTGAATCTCAGTGTCTTTCGTTCATCCCATTTACCTATTCAGCAGCCTAGCTGAGTGACCAGTGTGTGCAAAGATAAAGCCTTACACATAGATGCAGACTAAATAAAAATCTTTTTTAAAAATTGCGTTTTTAGCAATGCCAGCAGTACCTTGAAATAAAACAGAAAAGAAAAACTACACACAAAGGTTGTTTATCCAAGTAAATAACATTTATCTTTGGAGGTTTTTGTGTGTATGATCTTCGTAATCAAGGCTAGATCATGCCTAGTATAACTAATCCAATGTTCTGCTGAAAACTCTCATGGGCAAAGATCAAGAACAACAGAAGGGCACCCTTGATAAAAGGTGGGGGGGTTGCTTTGTGCTGTCAAATTAATTCTGATGCATAGTGACCTCATGTAACAAAGTAGAACTGCCTCATAAAGTTTTCTTGGCTATAATCTTTATGGGAGTAGATTGCCAGGTCTTTCTGCTGCAGAGTCTCTGGATGGGTTTGAATGTCTAACCTTCTGGATAAGAGCCAAGCACGTAATGTTTGAACCACAGAGCTCTTGATTGATGAGTGATAACGCACTGCCATCAACTCATAGTGATCCCTCCTTGGGTTTCCAAGGCAGTAGCATTATGGAAGTGGATTGCCTAACCTTGCTTCCGAGGAGTGGCTAGCGGGTTTGAACTGCAAGCCTTCTGGTTAGCAGTCAAATGCTTTAGTCACTACACCACCAGAGCTCCTTGATGAGTGGTAGCTATTCCTAAATCAGAAGGAGCTGTCCACCTCTGTTGCACTGGACCAGTTCAAAGGTGCAATAATCCTGTGCTGTTTGAAGTATAGTTGGGGGAGGCAGAGACTTTGGTACCAAGAAAAGAATCCAATATGTTTTCCATAGAAATTAGGAACTCATTTTCCCTTTTCAAAGTGTCTCTCTGTAGATAGGGTTTTATCTGAACCTCAAAACCACCCAGAGAGTCAGGCAGGGCAGATTGCCCCAGGCCCATTCATTTGTTTATTTGTTTCTTTAACAGATAAGACTTTTACAGACAGAAAAGCCCACCTAAGTGGTTCCTTAGACAAATCATAGTGAGAGGAGCCAGAGCCAGGCCTCCTGATGATTGCCACCTATGTCACATGGCCTCCAAGGACTTGTACCAGTGATTCTGCCTGGCTAGGGGAGGTCTTAAAAAGAGCTGTGGTGGTGCAGTGGGTAAGGCATTTGGTTGCTAACCAGAAGGTCAGCGGTTCAAACCCACCAGCTCCTCCATGGGAGGAAGATGAGACAACCTACTTCCATAAAGATTTACAGCCTCAGAAACCCAATGGGGGTTGCTATGAGTCAGAATCAACTCAATGGCAGTGGGAAGGGAGGTCTTGCTCTGTAAAATATGTGCAGGCCTGATCAAAGAGGAGGCAGTTGATGCAGCCCTGGATTTGAGGCCAGGGAGCTGGCACTTAATGTTGGATCTTGACTAACTTGTGGTCCCATGGGGCACTGTTTGGTCTATTTAAAGTTGCAGTTTGGCATGTAGTAGGCACTTCAGATATGTGAACTGAATTCACCATTCCTATATGCTAAGTGAAGGAGAGCTCTGGTTGTGTGGTCCCTAAAGCATTTGACTGCTAACCAGAAGGTTCACAGTTCAAGCCCACCAGCACTCCTTGGAAAGAAGACTGGGCAATCTATTTCTGTAAAGATGTACTGCCTCAGAAACCCAAAGGGAGTCACTATGCGTCAGAATCGACTCAATAGCAGTGAGTTTGGTTTGGTTTGGTATATGCTAAGAGGGGTCCAAGACTATATATCCCTAGAGACTTTAAAAAATACAGCAAAATAATAGCAATTACCACAAAGACTTGGAAATGATTAGCAAGGTAATTCACATAAATGAAAATGAAAAGCATTTAAAGTCACAAACATCTAGACAGACTGACAGAAAGACAGACAGACACACACACACGGATAATCAGGTTTCTGGTACCACTCCCCCACAGTGACATGGCACTAGTAGAACCAGCTTAAATTCTCAGAGCCAAGAGCAGAAGATGATGTATAGCAGGCAAAGAAAGAAACAGCAAAGAAAAAGAATAGGGCTTTCTTCCCCTTTCCTAGGTTGAGCCTACTTTTGACTTTTTATAGTCCCTCTAGAATCCTTGAGTGGTATGAATGGTTAGTGTACTGGGCTGCTAACTGAAAGGTTGGAGGTTCTAGTTAGGCCAGAAGCATTTCAGAAGAAAGGTCTAGTGACCTACTTCCCCAAAAAAGTGGCCATTAAAAACCCTATGGAGGTCTCTCCTCATCCGGAGAAGAGAAGAATGAAGAAAACCAAAGATTCATTGAAACTACTAGTTCAAGTGACTGTTACACCATGAGATCCTCAGCCTATAGAACTATGAGACCAGAAGAACTAGATGGTGCCCAGCTACACTGTCAACCACTCAGAGGGGGGATCTATGTAGGAGATCTTGGATAGAGTGCAAGAACAATGTGGAACAAAACTCAAAATCATTTAAAAAAAAAAAAAGGGATCAGGTTTGCTGGTCTGATGGAATCTGATGGAACCACTGAGATTATAGCCCCTAGCTGTCCTTCAGGTCTGGAATTGAATCCATTCTTGTAGCTTCCAGCCAAACAATAGATAGGCATATGAGCTGAACATTTACAATAAGTAGATACACTCCTTGGAGAGATCAATCATGGGAGAATAGAAGGCCTGTGTATACACAAGGAGACAGCTCAGCTCAGGGAACAGGAGTGCATGGAAGGAAGGACACAGGGAAGAGGTAACTATGGGGAGGAAGTGGAAAGAGAGATGCTGCATTGTGGTAAATTGTAGTCAATGTTGTGAGACAAAGTGTATGTGAGCTGCTGTATGGAAAGTGAATTTGCTCTGTAAACTTTCACCCAAATCACAATTACTAAAACAAAACAAAACAAAACAAAAAACCCTGTGGAGCACAGTTCTACTCTGACACATGTAGGGTCACCATGAGTCAGAGGTGACTGGACAGCAATTGGTTTAGCTCCTTCTACCTCTCTGTTTCCCAGGGCCAAGGTCTTAAGCTTTCCTCATGGACTCCTCCCAACTCACACCTGCTCCAACTCCTAAAACTACCCAGCACCTCTTTTCCCTTCTGCCATCTTCTCTACTTTCCCCACAAGCTCCTGCTATTCTCTTACAAGACTGCTCTAGGCAAAGGAAGCAGTCTTTCAGCACTGGTTCACCAAATGCCAGCTCCCCAGAGCCATGGAATCCTTAACAGGACTCAGGGAGAAGGCTTGTGCATGCCGAGGAAGCTCTGATAAAGGAATCTCAAACTATATTTTAGGCAAAATTGGTAGAGGTGGGTTGATGTTTGGTGACAAGTGTGTTCCACCAATAGGTGGTTTGCAAGATTTTCCTCAGGGGAGCTTATTGACTGTTTGTTTCTCCTGGCCTAGTTTCTTCTCTTGCTTGGCTCACAGTTCCCCTTTGGTAAGTGCTCTGGGTACAGAGCTAGGGTGGCTCAGCTGTATAACACTGGAAAGATTGTGCAGGCCCTCCAGTGACTCCCAGGCCCCACGTGGCATCCTGCTGCAGTGTTTGGTTGGGGGAAAGCTTGAGGTAGGAAGGACATCTGTGGCTTTTCTATTCCTCCTCCTTTTTGGTGTTCTGACCCACTCTGTTCATGGCAGTGCCTATCACTCACTGCTTATTGCTGTACTTGGTGCAATGGAATCACTGAATCACTGGAATCACTTTGAGTCACTGCACAATAGAAAAATAAAAGTTGTGTTTCTGTTATTTGCTTCTTACTGTGGCCTTGTTTTCTTCCTATAGACTGATATATTAAGGGGTGGTTTCATGTTTACCTTCATGCTTATTTGAAGAAAAAAAAAACATAAAAACAATCCTTTTCCTTATTTTTAAAGCTATGCATGTTCATTGTAAATAATAATAATAATAATAATAATAATAATAATATGAAGGAAAAAGAGAAGATGAGGACCAAGAAGGAAGAGGAAGATTTAAGGAGGAGAATAAAGTTGGAAAAAAAGGAAGAGCAAGAGGGAGAAGGAAGGAAGGAAGGAAGGTGAGAAAGAAAAGAGAGAAAGAAGGATGGGGGGAGGAAAGAAGGAAAGAAAGAGAGGAAAAGGAAGGAAGGGAAGGAGGGGAGTTAACATAGGTATTGACTTCATTCAGAGAGAACCTAAAGGAAGCCATGACCTCCTTTTTGATTCAGATCATTATTTCACTGAATTTTAAAAGAAGCAATTGTAGCAAATACGGAAAGAAGGACTTTGGTTACAGACACTCACTGTTCTATGGAGCACCATCCTTACACATTGAGAAACATTGCTTTTACCTCGTTATCAAAACATGACTGTGCCTACCTAGCACTGTGGCAAGACAATTTGAAAGGCAGGTCAGTACATGAACTTGGTAAGACTTATCTCAAGTCAGTAAACATGACGTCGGAAATCCCTGCTATGGAAAGAAATCTCTCTGCCTGTGGGGGATGAACCAATCCAAAGAGATGACTCAGGGAGGTGGTGGTGGTGGTGAAGTTCTCCCAGACACTTTTAATAAACTATGGTTTTAATGGAAAATGTGTCAATATTAAGGAGCTGTGGTGGTGCAGAGCCTAAGGCATTTGACTGATAACCAGATGGTTCGCAGTTCAAACCCTCCAGCCACTCCATAGAAGAAGGACTAGGCAATCTACTTTCACAAAGATTTACTGCCTCAGAAACCCAAAGGGGGTTGCTGTGAGTCAGAATCGACTTCATGGCAGT
>NW_006921604.1:3454306-3480779 GCF_000298275.1 Orycteropus afer afer | reverse complement strand
CACTCCTCGGAAGGAAGGTTGGGCAATCCTACTTCCGTAGTGATACTGCCTCGGAAACCCAAGGAGGGGTCGCTATGAGTCAGGGCTGACTCGACGGCAGACAACAACAACAACATATATATTTTAAAAAGTTGCACATATTAAGACTTTCTATATAATCTTTTTGGTATCCCTGGATGGCCCAAACAATTAAGTGCTCAGTGACTTAGACAAAAGATTGGAGGTTCAAACCTACCCGGAGGCTCCTCAGGAAACAGGCCTGAAGATCTCCTTCCAAAAGGCCACAGCCTTATAAACCCTATAGAACAGTTCTACTCTGCACACATGGGGTCCCTATGAATCAGAAGTGACTCCACAGCAACTAACAACAACAAAAACAACATATGATCCCTACCTGGAATTCCAAAATCACTACCTCACAGTAATAAGGAGCCTTTCACAGGAACCCTGACGCCAAGTTTGGCAACAAAGAGCCCAACTTCAAGAGCCAACATATGGAGGGACTGCTCAACTCATCACAGAGCTGGTGCAGGACTGGGCAAGTTTCCATTCCATTGTGCATGGGGTTGCCATGTGTCAGGGACTGGCTCACTGGCAGCTCACAACAACAATCCCAGCATCCAGCAGCTCCCAACTCAGGGTAGATTGGCCAGTGTCAACTGCAGCTTCCCTGATCGTGCCTGCTATTTAGAGGATGCTCTATAAATACCCACCACTGTCCTTCAGGCCAACAACCCCAGCCTGGCCAAATGCTCCATCTTGCATATTCCACCACCATCAACACACATCTCATTGGCCTCTCTCTCCTTCCTGTTCGTTCACTTTTCATCCTATCCTTCTTTTCAATGTCACTAGAATTGGTATGCCAGTTTCTTTTTGATAAGCCCATTTCACACTCTAATGGATACTCCCCTGTCTGGAAGCTTATTTCTAATGTTAAATTCTAGAATGTCCTCTCTTGGTTTCGCCCCATTACTCTGGTTACCCTTCTTTATACAATGCCAAATACATCTTTTACCTTCTGGGTATTGGTAACCTTCACATGTATTACAGCTATGCTCCTTTTCCTGCCCAGGCTCCACTCAGGCAAGCACAACATATTTAATTCTAATGAGCCTTCATACCACTAAATTGTTCTCATTGATTTTTCCTTCCATCACTTTGGATTCTGTGCCCTTCGTTTCCCTCTGTCTAGGTATTCTCAACTGAAGGAAGGTTGGTCCATTTCAGGAGGAGCTCAGAGTCAGAATAACACTTACAAGTTTAGGAGAAATATACTTTAACCTAAAATTCCCAGCTAATTAAATTACAAAACCAGTCACAAAAATAGCCTTTCACAGCCTTGGCATTGAATGGTATGTTTCAGGATTCACTTTGAGATTAAGGGCAATCTCCAACATAAATCCACCAGAAGTATTGTCTTTCATGCTGTATTTTTCTGAACACCATTTACAGGGGCAAGGAATGGGAATGAACAACTGTTTTCTCCAGCAAGATGTACTTCAGAAAGTGAAAGGCAAGCTGCCTTTTTAATTGTGGTGCTGCCCTACACATGTTAAAAGTGTATCATGCTTTTGTTTCACTGAGCTGTTTGTCTTAAGGCATCTGTGGTTCCCTGCTCAGGCAATTTCTTCTCTGTACTGCAGGCCCATGAAGAATTATTAAAACTGAAATTGGACACAAATATTTCACAATCAAACCCTGCAGTAGCATGGTGTTTGCTGTCAGGAAGCAGGTAAAATGATTACAACTGAGATGACAATTTATGTGAAATTAATACAATTATTGTTAATTCCACCGAAGTGAAATTAAAAAAAGAAAAATCAAATGTGGCTCAAGAATGTGTTTAATAATAATTAGGGATGCATACTAGAATTACAAATGAAGGCATACCATAAAGAAGACTTGGGAAAGTATATATAAGGTCTACAGAGTGGTGAATGAAATTTGTTTCATGAGGTTTTAGCTTCTGAGTTAATATAAACCACTTACATAAACTAATATGGGTAACTCACACACATATACTTCCCTTAGTAAAATAATGTACTCAAGAATAATATAGAAATCACTCTGTAAACTTTCACTCAAATCACAGTAAAAAGGTTTTTTTTGAAGAATAATAGACATAAACTGAGTATGAATTGAGGCTATAAAAACATGGTAGAAGCTACTAGACCCAATGTTCAATGCTCACATAAAGCAGCAGTGTCTACATGTTGTGAGAGGCCTTGTGCTGTATTCTTGGAGGGCCAGTGGGCTGCAAACTGCTGGGAAATCGCTTTTGTTTCAAACACGATTTTCCCATGTAGTAAAAGTCTCTTGACTAATACTATTCAGGGGTTGGGGTGTGGTAGAACCAGCCTGTCGTCTGGGGGTCTTTGTCCAGAGACACATCAGTCTAACTCATGCACCGTCTAGATTAAAGGCGGCAGGATTAAAATGTTCCCTGCTGCAGGTCTTTATCACAAAGCCCATCTAGTCAGTGGTACGTTTACTCACAAGAAGGAATGACTGCTCTGGGGGGAGGCAGCAAAGGGTCAGTGAGGAGCCCTGGACTGGCCTCCTGTGGTTTGGGTTCCAAAAAAAGCACAGGCCTCCTCTGGGCCTCAGCTCCATCTGTGAGACGAGACAACTGGACTGGATGATGACTCCCCTCTATTCTTTCTATGATCCCTTGCAAATCATATCTAGCTTCTGACCTTATAGTAATTCAAATGCCCTGTTCCCATGAATGTATATTTCTTAAAATAAATATCTCATGAAGGGAAATTTTGCTTTTAATCAAATATTGTTGGGAAATATGTTAAACAAAGTAGAACAGACTTCCTTGCTGCATGACTTCTAAATTTTTGTTTTTTAAATTCCCCATTTTCCTCTCCCCTTGTACCTTAGTAACCACTAATGTATCTATCTTTTTTTTTTTTTAACTAATTTTCCTTTTATTTTTTTTAAATATGTATTTACAAACATCTGTGGTATCATAAGGATTGAACAGGGTGATACTTATTTATGTACTGTTCTTTGTCCTGCTACATGTAAATTATACTAAAACAGAGTGGCCCTCACTAGGGCTATTGCTGTGAGCAATTTCTTCACAGATTTAAAAAACAGAAGCTGAGCCCAACCATCTAAACTGTATTACAAGGAACATGTGCAGTGAAGACAACAGTGAAACATCAGGGCATGCTATTTCGGTTTGTAAAAGACACGCTTTTAAAGTTGACATTTTAAAAGTCATTTCAGAAGTAAAAACAAACCATATTACTATCTCACATACCACGGTGTGTACTCCGTACATGATCTCTCTCTTTCATACGCTGAATAAAATTTTGCGAAACACCCTGAAGCCGACCATGAATCCCAGCGTGAACCCAGATGACTATGAGCAGAAAATACACTGAGTAATTCTCCGGAAGATGGGACCAAAGTTGACTCATTTATATAGTGTTTAAAAAACAGAAAAGAATCAACATGAAGAGGGTTGGGAGAGGAAGAAACAGTGTTCCTTGTTGATAGAAAAGGCAAGTTTATTTTTTAAAATTCATCTGTTAATACCAAAAATGTTTGAAAAGACAGTATGTGACATTTGTTTCATACAATAAGGAACTACATGTGTTTTGCTAATTTTCTTGGTTTAGGTGTTACTCAAATGAGCTGCAACATCACAGAAAAAATAATTTCCTAGGGGAGCAAACATGAAATACTAATTTCATAGGTAAGCTTATATGAAATATTAATGTCACACAAAACAGAAGAATATGAAGATAAAAATCACGGACCCCAGTATGTGAATAATGGATTAAAGAGTGCTGCCTGCTATCTCATAACAACAGCAAAACATGTCAGTCAGCAGATGACAGTCCTCATTTAAAATCATTCTAAATCGTACTACTTTAGATTTGAAAAGGCCTTGATGTTGCACAAAAAAACAACTAAGACTTGGTGAAGAAAAAATTATGAAAGCTAAATATTGCATTTTAATTCAGAACTGGTCACATGCCACTTTGTTTTAATTTCTGAACCATCTCCCATTGGAGTTATTACAAATGCCCATTTTGATGTTGAAAAGAAATTAAGGTTAATCAACTAATAGTATGTCTCTTTTTCAAAAAGCCTCAGATAGTTCATACATACAGAGCTATGTGATATATATATTATAAGAGCCAAGAAGATTTATTAATAGAGTGACTAGAAAAAAAGGGAAAAATCATCTAGATATGCAATTCCTTGATTTGGCATAATTATTGTAGGCTCTCTTGATTATTCGAGGGGAGAGGCTGGGGGGTGCATATTTATATATACTTTTATAGAAGAGAATGGATCTCTCAGACTGACAAACACGAAAGCTCTAAAATTACACCACTCAGCCCTGTCCTGTTTCCTTCTTTTGGACAAAATCAAGCATTTGCCTTGTGCCACCTCATGCTGTTCAGGGCAAAGGCAGTCTGAGTGGTGGGCTAGCTAGCAGGGTCAGGCTCTACTTCAAGCCCCCTTCCACCCACCATTGTATTTTGAAATCACAAATCACTAGACCACACAGCAAGCAAGGAATGACCATTTAACAGAGAGCAAATAACTATGTTTAAAATGAAAGCAATATCAACATTAGTCTAAAGCTGGTCAAAACAACCTTTGGGGAAGTTTCAAACTAAAACAGATCAAATTGGTTTTCAACCCCTTCTAAAATATAAAATTTTTGTCAAAAACAAAAATATGCTGATTAGGCTAAGTTTGTTGACGTTTTAAAATGACTGTAGCAGCGTGTGTTACAGAAATCCCTACAATTTCACAAGAGGATAAACAGGGCTATTATGAACGGGTGTTTCGTCATGCTGCATTTTTTGCTAATAATGTCTGAACCCTCAAGTTCCAGTGGCAGAATCCAAGGATGCGTGACCTCCATGGGACTCTGGGGTGGATGTTTGATTTCACACCCCTCCAAACCACCAAACATTGTGGCGGTGCAGGGTGAGCATGCTTCCAAAACGGCGCTCAACAGATCACTGCTTGTCAACTCATAGAGGCCTGAGAAAGCCACAGTGAGGGAAAAAGGTCTCAGATGTCTAAAGGAGAAGGTACCTTGCATTGCAGAACCCCTGGCATGTGCGAGTAAGCAGATTATTTTCTAATGAGTAAGACTGAAATCAAAAGTTTCCCTCATGGGGTGATGGTTAAAGTGCTTGGCTGTTAACTGAAAGGTTGGTGGTTAGAACTCACCAGCCACTCTGTGGGAGAAAGATACAGCAATCTGCATCCATAAAGTTAAAACAAAAAAAAACCAAGCCCCCTGTCATTTATTCAGGGAGCTCTGGTGGCTTAGTACCTAAGGAGGGGTCACTATGAGTCGGCTCAACTCCGTCGCCAGTGAGTTTTTTTTTTTTTTTTTTTTAGTTTAATGCTGTTGTTGTGTGCCGTCGAGTCGGACCCGACTCATAGCGACCCCTCCTTGGGTTTCGGAGGTAGTATCACTACAGAAGTAGATTGCCCCATCTTCCTTCCGAGGAGTGGCTGGTGGGTTTGAACTGCCAGCCTTCTGGTTAGCAGTCAAATGTCTTAGGCATTATGCCACCATAGCTCCTAGAGACCCCGTAATACAGAGTAAAACTGCCCCATAGGGTTTTCCAGGCTGTAAATCTTTACAGAAGCAGGCTACCTCATCTTTCTTCCATGGAGTGGTTGGTGGGTTTGAACTGCTGATCTTTTGGTTAGCATCCAAATGCACTATCCACTGCACCAGCAGAGCAAACTTGGAAAACTTTTGAGGGCAGTTCTACTCTGTCCTATAGGGTTGCTGAGTCAGAATTGACTGGACAGCTATGGGTTAATGGTAAATCAGTGAAAACATTCTGTATTAAATAGAAAAATAACTTATCTATCCACTAATCATGGAGCTCAACCATCTAAGCAAAACCTTACTAATTTGTAAAAACTGTGCTCAAATCTACAATGGGAGCCCATTGCTTCTTGCAGATATTTAAACCTAACTTGGTTTGGGGAGTTTAATCTAAAAATGTTATATTCAGACACATGGCAGGAGTCTGGTCTAGGAAGTAAGAAGAACATTCCATGTAGTGACAGGGGCTGATCTCAGTGGGTGAAGTTCCTGACTCTGAACAGAAAATAAAATGTTAACAATAGCAATAGGAGTGCTGAATTTCTAGGTAGTCAGCCCTGGAAAGTGCAGACGATGTGTTAATGAAACAATTGTTCCAAGGGCAATGGCCACAGGCATTCCAGACTCCTAAAGGAAACTCCTGTGGAATTCAGGCTTCTTTTCTGTTATGCCATAAAATGTCACTTCAACATGAAGTTCAACATGGAAACCTTTTCTTTTCTGGAACCCTTCCGCAGAATCTCAATGAATTTTTGCACACTTATGTATGCATCCCTGTTCTTCCTTAGAAAGGTCTGAGTCCCAGAAACACTTCTTAGATGTCTGGTTGGTGAAATCCCATTAAACCCAAGGAGTGTATTTTTTTCAAGGTGGCCAATAACAGAGGAGAGATTCATTTACTCCCTTGTTGCCTGACATCATCATCAACAGCCTGTTTGGTGGCATCAGAGCTTGTGAAGTCCCAGAACAGAGCCCCACATGAAGCCCTAGCACTCTTTCCTTCTGCTTCCACCCAGCGCCACACTCCTGTGACTGCACCTCCATTTTTCTTTTTTGGTTTTTACCATTGTGTTTCATTTAGTAATAAGCACAAAACCAAAAAGACAGAAAGAAGTACATGCCTAGGACAGGCAATAGTATGGGTTGTGTGGTGTCAACCATGCGCCCAGCCTCCACCAGAAGCAGAGATAGGGCTAAGCTTAAGAACAACGTGGTAGGTGCGAATTAAAAGTCTGGGGGATGGTGAAAGGAAGGGGCAGCTGGAAGGTGGTGGAAGTGAGACATTCTCTTGGCTCCTACCTCCTTGTCAGGAATCCTGATACATCTGGACAAAGTCTGGTCCTGCTCCCTCCCCAGCAGCCTCTATCTTCTCAGCCCTCCTTCCTTCAACTCCCTTTTGCTGCCTGGGGCCCCTCTGGAGCCAGGCTCCCCTGCTGTGGGAAGCACAAGAAGGTGCCATCATACTGGGGGACAAAAGGCAAAAGCTAGGGATCAGAAATGCCAGACTTAGTTCTGCAAGCTTTCACACAGTGGTAAGAGGCTATGGATGAGATAACAACCCTGCAAGTGAAGTGTTAGGAACAACTCCCCAAGTGCCATCACACAGACTTTGACAGCCACTCCTCAAAAATTAATACACCCCAGCCCTTCTCCTTTGGAACTTCTAGTGGCTCCTAGGGGTCAGAGCTTCTAAACCCTTCCATTCACACAGGCCAGGACTTGTGGAAGGCAGAGGGTCTCCAGTTACTTTTGGGAGTATCTGTACTTGCCCATAATCTTGTCAACCATGTAGCTGAGTAACTCTTGCTGTGATTATTAATGTCATTCTATTTTTAAAAAGAGAATAAGGTTCAGACTTTCTTAACAACTTGTTCTAATGGCAGCAGGCCCAGGTTGTAGCTAATTAACTATCCAAAAGATAAGGGATTGCACATTCCTATTAAGTTGTTGGCTCCTGGTTTATTTACACACACATATATACAGTGCACATTCTGACAAAGTAAAATATTCTTGCACCCTCAGTGTGAGGAGCAAAGAAGAAAAGTACATTTTCCATAAGAATGGCCTTACTTTTACCTCCTTAATATTTTACAACTTGGCTCAGGACAAATGAAGAGGAAGGTGCTGGGGTGTCTGAGCAGGCCCCCATATCCTGAAGGCTGAGGCCTCAGCAGGAGGGAAGCCACTGCAGAGCCTGCCAGGCAGGAGGCAGGCTGCTTCATTTCTTTATTAACACCACCACCTACAGGGACTGTTCTGAATAGGACGTTGTGGTGTGGCTCGTAGAATCTTACGAGAAAAACAACATTCAGTCAGAACAATTGCAGCACTTTTTTTTTTTCTTTCTCAACTTCCTGTTTATTAGTATTTTATCTAAGAGTAGAAGAAAAGTCTGTATAAATGGGGGAAAAGAAAATAAACGAATGTACTATAAAGTTCTACTCACAATACACACAAAAGAACTTCTCAAAAACTATTTCATTTTGAGTTTTAATTGAAGCCACCTTAGGCTTTTAAATGTCTCTGATGACAGAGATTAAGGTGAAATAAATGGAATTCTTGATCTTAAAAAATCAATGAAGTGTGGGCTTGTTTTTGGCACATCTGCATGACAGTATTCATTTCTAGGCAGAAAAAGTCCATATTTTATTAGTAGGAATTCATATTCTGCTAGAAGCAGCCATCAACACTATGAAAATAGAAATATCCTCTGTAACATTTGTTTCAGAGCTGGGTTGTGTTGGAAAAGGGTGAAGGTGTGTGCTCAAGGTGAAGAGTGTCCTTGGAGGTTCTCAAGGTCAAAGGGCTGAGACACCTGCATTTCTCCTTAAGGAACAGTGCCTCCACAAGGTTCCTTCCAGCAAAGACAGGAGGTCATTATTGAATTGCCAGGGATTTCAGTGAACTCTGCCTTTTTGCCTTGACCACTGTATTGGTCTTTGGGCCCCTTCTTGCCCACTTTTTGCACAGGGCTCAGGGCCAATGAGTTGAGGAGGCAGAGAGCTTAGAACGTTGGCCTTGATGGCCATGCTTTCTCTTGAAAATGGCCTAAAGTGTGCAGTCTGTTTTTGTGGGGTATGTGTTCATGAAAGTTTTAGGATTTGACACAGTTCCGTGGGAGCTTTCTCTTTCATACATCTTGTTCTAAACTCCTCTGAGTCTCTCATTTATTTTGAATAGTTCTAACACCATGTTTCCTTCACCTGAGAATATCTAGAAATCTGGGCTATCAACTCAGGGAATTGCCTAAGATTTTTTTTTCTTCATGCCCCAATAATCAGAAATTGGATTATTCTTTACCCTCCCTACCTTAATCTCTTGTGACATTCGTGTGTATGGCCCTGCCTAATGATTCCTGATACCATTGCCTTGTTCACATGAAGTAAATAAGAAGAGGCTTCCTAGAGTATGGGATAACAAGAAACATATCTGCAGATAGGGAAGGCAAAAATCAAAGTTGAAATGTAAACTCAACGCTGGTCAAAACCCTTTTAACTAATCAGGAACAGACTGTGAATGCTCTAACAGAACAAATAGTATCTTTCTAAATGGCTGAAAGTGCTGTGAGGAGCTAAATGTAAATGGTAAAAAATGAAAATAATAAAGATTACCAAATAAGGCACCAGCCATCATTTACCTGCTGGTTGTAATCTTTGCCAACTCTCTAGATGGGCCTTAAACATGGAAGACAAAGAAATGTGGGGCGGTTTTGTTTTTTTCATGTTCTTTGTCAACTCTCATGGTATAGTCAAATCTAGAAGAGGGAGAGCCCTTATTGGAGGGAACATCTCTGTGTCATTTTTGAGTGGCAAACATAGATGAACCTTTATGTTACAACTTCTGCTAAGGGAGGAATTTCTCCTTGGGCAGAAAAGTAGAGACAACATCTCATCCACATCAGAAAGTGTTTTTGAAGCAACTCATTCACTCTAACTGAATGACACACATAAGTAAGAAAGACAGAGCTCCTGTGTCTGCTTCACAAAAAGTGGTATCACTACGGAAGTAGATTGCCCAACCTTTCTTCTGAGGAGTGGCTGGTGGGTTTGAACTGCCAGCCTTTTGGTTAGCAATCAAATACCTTAGGCACTATGCCACCAGAGCTCCCAAAGATATAGATACATAAAACAAGAAAGGCCTCCTCAAACACAAAGACAATTATGCCAATAAGGAAGGCGCTAGAAGGTTGACAACAGGAGCTGGAGTTGCTGAGAAGGTGCTGGAAGAAGGGGAATGGCAGACAGCCTGTGAGTCTAAACTTTCCTGTCTCCAAGTTCACACTGGGTTTAGGAATAATGAATATCATGTTCAAACTATAACCTTGTAAACTGATTGAGGTCCTCCTTCTCCCAGCCAGCCTACAAAAGGGACAGTAGTGTGACAAAGAAGTCAAGAAATGGCTTCTAAAACCTGGGAGACAATGATCAAGTGCTTGACAGCTAACTGAAAGACTGGTGGGTTGAACCCATCTAGCAGCTCTGCAGGAGAAAAACCTGCAGACCTGCTTCTGAAAAGACTGCCGCCAAAAGGACCTGGTGGGGCAGTTCTACTCACTCACAGGGGTCACTATCAGTCATGAAACCTACCCAGTGATACTGAATAACAACATTGTCCAAAAAAAATCTCTGTAACTCCCTCCCTAGAAGAGGAGTAAATCTATCAGTGCATCACACTCCTCTACCATCTGTGATTATATCAGGAGGGATAGTACCAGCATAGTACCTAAGGCACTTGACGGCTAACCAGAAGGCTGGCGGTTCAAACCCACCAGCCACTCCTTGGAAGGAAGATGGGGCAATATCCTTCTGTAGTGATACCACCTCAGAAATCCAAGGAAGGGTCGTTATGAGTCGGGTCCAACTCGACAGCACATAACAACAACAACAACAGTACATGTCCATAGTTGATCCAGTCAGAGCAGATCTTGGTACTTTTGCAGGAAATGCTTGCACATATGTTTTTTTTGTCTGAGTTTGAACCTGGAAGGATGAGTGGCAGCTGCCTTGATACCATGAGAGTTGAGTCTGTTTGAGAAAGGTATCAACACATTGGAAGCTGAGCCAAGAGGAGAACGGAAGCTGAAATTTTGACATCATTTGAGATGTATCTATGGCAACCCTATTCCTAGATTGTTAATTTACATGAGATGATGACATCTGGATTTTGTCAAACTACTTGGAGCTTGATATTCTGTCATTTTTAACCCAAAAACTCATAATTAAATCAGAAATGATTCTGGCATTCTACTTTTTCTGCTCCTAATGGAGATGGTCTACAAGTGTGATTCCTCTTTGTTTATAAAGTTCTCAGGGTGACTCAACTGTCCATATCATTTAACTAATGACACAGAAACATACACCAATAGATCCCGGAAAATCCACAGGTAAGTAGTCTTCTTAGTGCCTGCTGCTTCTTATCAGGGTGAGACATCCTCTCCCACAGATGTAGCCTTGAGTTGTCCACCTGAGTCCCCTTCATAGTGCACAACAATTAGAAAGGAAATAAAACGGAAACTGCAGCATCCAGGAAAAATAGAAAGCCAGATAGAAAACACAGAAGATGAAGTAATGAGAAGATATATGTGATATAATCATTAGACCTTCAATTTTCAACATATTTCTTTCTTATCCACCCATCTTACAAGAAACGAATTCCCTCTATCCCAGGAATCTATTTTCTTCTGAGCTTGGTGTTCTTTGCTGTGGAATCTAACCAAGTACAACAGAATAATGCTTGAAGAGCTGAATATAGAAGAGCTCTTGATTTTCGTATTATAACAAATAATACATATAAGCCTCTTGGCATTATATGGCTTCTCATTGACATTCATAATAACTCAGAAAAAGATTTTTTTGAAGGACTTTTAAAAAGTGTTCACACAGACTACTCTTAGAAATAATGAGAAATAACAATCCAACTTGCTCAATTTAAAAAAAAAATGTTCTTGATACTATAAACTTTGATTTGCTTCAGAAATAACTCTTCCTATAAGGGCATCTGCTGAGGTTTGACATTTCATCTACCCCTACATTCACTCATCATTATGCAACCCTGAGTATAAGTCAAAAAGTCTGTGTTTCTAAGTCTAAATTAATATGAACCCAAAATGTACCTAAGGTAAGGACTAGGGAAGGACCCTCCAATTGTCTCCCATTGACAGTGGCTGAAAAGCCAAAGAAAGCTGGAGGCACTGAAACATACCAGGGGCGGAACTGGGTTGGGAGCCCCATTAGGCACAAAGACCACTCCTTGCCTCTGCCTATATTCCTCACCATCCTGGTTTCTTTGGCCTATGGCTGGACTCTGATCACAGTTGCCTTCAACTCAGCCTTTTTCCACTTTCTGGGGAGGAATGTGGAGTATTGCAGCACCTTGATGAAAGCTTCTGTCTGGCATCAGCACCGGGATGATGGGGTACTAGGTCCCTCTGAACTCTCACTTGCCCCCTGGAATGCTAAGAGTGTGGATTCTGAGTTTCAAAGCTGCGTGGACTTTAGAATCAACAAGTTGCTGTTGAGTCAATTTCCATGTGTGTCATAGTAGAACTGTGCTCCATATGGTTTTCAGTGGCTAATTTTTCAGAAGAGCACCTGCTCTTTCTTCTGAGGCGCCTCCTAGTGGTCTCAAACCTCCAACCTTTCTGTTAGCAGTCAACTTCATTAACCATCTGTACTGCTTGGGACTTTGCACAAGCCTTACTGTTGCTAATTTCCATTGAGTCAATTCTAACTCATGATGACATCATGTGTGGAGAGTAGAGCTCTTGCTCTGCAGGGTTTTCAAGAACTGCTCCTTTCAGAAGCAGATGGTCAGACCTCTCTTCCAAGGCACCTTTGTGCGGGTTCAAAACAACAACCTTTCAGCTAGCTGTCAAGTACTTAACTGTTGTGTCACCCGGACTCATCTACTTGTTCACTCCCTTATTTTATAGATGAGAGGAGTTGCTCTTGTTCCAATCAGATCAGGACCTCTATGGGCTTGTCTTCTACCTGTCTCCCAGGTAGAATTCTAATCACCTAGGCCCCCAGAGCTCCTCATCAGCCCCTCTAGGAGAGAATACTGACACAAAAGGAAGAGAAAACTGCCCTACATTTCTCCAGTGCCCACTAATTTATCACTGTACTGCTATGGGTCTAGCCTCCTTATTGGTTCCCAGTTTTAGCCTTCTTAATTGTTTCCAGTTTCAGTCTCTCTCTCTCTCATCTCTCAGATCTCCAGGGTCTTCAATGACAATATTCCTAAAATAGAACTTTGGTCCTGGAAGTCTCCTGCTCTAGGGCCTGCAGGAGGAGCTCTGGTAGCATAGTGGCTAAGGCACTTGACTGTTAACCAGAAGGCTGGCATTTCAAATCCACCAGCCACTCCTCAGAAGAAAGATTGGGCAATCTACTTCCGTAGTGATACCGCCTCGGAAACCCAAGGAGGGGTCGCTATGAGTCAGATCCGACTTGACGGCACATAACAACAACAACAGGACCTGCAGGGTTCCCTACTGCATCCAACACTCAAATTAAATTCTAAGTACAGGCTAAGAAGCACCACTATGGTTTGGTCCTATTTTAGTTCTGCAGCATTTTTTTCCTCCTGTCCCTCCTTCCTTGCTTTTATTCAACAAGAAGACATTGAATACCAGTAAGATACCATGGAATGGGAGGTGGGGGTAGAAGAGACAGGGAAGCAGACAGACATGGATAAAACATGGCCACTACTCTCAAGCACATAAAACTCTCATACAGGAAGACAGCCTGACTCTGCTCATTCACGCCAGTGCAGCTCCTCTCGCTGCTGGGCAGCCTCTGGTGCTCCTTCCTCTCCATCTACTCAGTCTTCTGAGGTTCAGCCAAGTCTTTCCTTTTTCATGAGGCCCCTGATGATCTGATTCTCCCTGAGTTTCCCCTCTGGGCTGAGCACCGACTTCAGATGTTCCACCCATCTGACCCTGGTCTCTGCTTGTTGTTGTTGTTAGATGTGGTTGAGTCACCTCCGACTCATTACGACCCTATGCACAGCAGAATGAAACAACACCCAGTCCCACACTCACTCCACAATCCCTGCTATACTTGAGCCCATTGCCACAGCCACTGTGTCAATCCATCTCGTTGAGGGCCTTCCCCTCCTTCGTCAACTGTCCACCTAACCAAGCATGACATCCTTCTCCAGGAAATGGTCTCTTCTGACAACATGACCAAAGTAGGTGAGACAAAGTCTGGCCATTCTCGCTTCCAAGGAGCATTCTGGCCTCACTTCCAGGACAGATTTGTTAGTTCTTTTAGCAGTCCATGGTACTTTAAGCATTCTTTGCCAGCACCACAACTCTGCTTGTGGGGTCCCTCAAAGTGACCTATCAGAGTCTTGAGGGAACCACTGCCCCACAGTATCTAATGCAAGGCTGGCCATAATAGGCTCTGAACAAATATTTACTTCTCACAGAGTAAAATGATTCTCTCCTCTTTTGCTTTCTGGTTTCTCCATGGCTTGCTCACTCTCTTTCTCTCAAGCATTGCCTATTTCAGGATGTCCCTAAATGATTTTTATTTTCATGTCTTACTCGGAGGCTTTCTAGTACCAATAAGTGAAATCCCCAGTCATCATATCTCAATGAAATATTCTTTCAAGTGTTATATTTTTACTCATTTCATGCCCAGAATTATGTGAATGAGAAGTGGTTTTACTGTGTGAGACAGAAAGATCATCGCCACGAATGTTAACCACGTAACATGGGAGTGAGATATCCCTACCCCACTGCCATCAAGTCGATTCCAACACATCGTGACCCTAGAGACAGAGTAGAAATGTTCCATAAAGTTTCCAAGGCTATAAATCTTTGTAGAAGTAGACTGCCTCACTTTCTACTGCAGAGTGGCTGGTGGGATTGAACCACTGACCTCTTGGTTAGTAGCCCAGTGCTTTAACCACAGTACCTGGAGTGAGATATAGGAAGATGAAGAATAACTAGAGTCCTTTAAAATTAATGTAATTTTAGATATGAACACATGGCCCTGTTTTACTTTTTTCTCCTGTCATGAGCAGAAAATGCCACTGTATGTGTTTATCCAACACGGTGCCCCAAGCCCCTCCTGGAAGAGCTCAACATTGGCTCCTCTTTGAACTTGCCTTGGACTCCCTCAGACAGAACCCTCAGGCTTCTCTGTGCTCTCAGAGCACTTTGTTTATAGAGGCATGGTAGTTAAGAATATGCACTATGGGGTTTAAATGTCTGGGTTCAAATCCAGACTCTTCACCTACCTGCTGTATGGCTTTGGGCAAATACTTAACCTCTCTGTCCTTCAGTTTCCTCATGTGTAAAACAGGGGTCATAATAGTACTCTGTCAAGGATTATGTGAAGATGCAATGAGATAATTCAAATGATAAGCCAAGTTGGGAGCCTGGCAAGCACTTGGCCCCCAGGAAACATATGAGTGTTGATGTCATATTATCTTTTATGACTGTCTGCCCTTCAAGTCTATGAACTTGAGGATAAGGGCTTATGATGCCTGGGACATAATAAGCACTCAGGTAATTTTTGTGAAAATAAACATGTGTGTAATAACGCAATTCTAGTGTTCTACTTTTTTCTACTGTTCTAGACTACTTTTTTCATTATTCTAAAAATGTAATAAGAAAAATAACACAGACCAGTTCAAAACTTTAAGGTAATTAAAGGTCTTTGGTGCAAATACCCCACAAACTGTATCAAAAACATCCTCACATTGTCCAACAATTTCTCCCTGACTTAGAGATATTAGGTAGCCAAACACAAAAAACGTATAAGATCAACTAGTTTTAAAATTACTGCTAGCCAAAAAAAAAGTACTTGCAATACTTCGGGGTATAGACAAGGAGAAGAAAAGCTCCTCGCCCCTGGGGTGTCCTTTATGACCCTCAGCGGGCTGAGCCCTCTTCTCTTGAACAGTGGACCATGGGCTACCTTGATCCTCAGGCTTCAGGCTCTGCAACAGACTAGCTGACTCAGAAACAGACTCTCAGGGAAAATAAAGAAGCTCTCCAGAAATCCTCATTTTTTATCCCCATTTATTTTTTCCTATTTATTTGTTGTAATTTACAGAATAAATTCATTTTCCATTCAACACTTCATACACATTTTTGTTTGTGACATTGATTGCAATCCCCACAATGTAACAGCTCTCTTCCCACTTCCTCCCTGTGATGACCTTTTCCCTGTGTCTTTTTTCCTATGCATTCCTACCCTCTGAGCTATCTCCCCATGCAAATACTGCCCTTCTGATCTCCTATGATTTGATTTTTCTAAGGAAAAAGTTTTTCTAAGAAAAAATTGACACCTACCTGGTGTAAGTGTTCCACCTATATGCCTGTCTGTTGTATGGCTGGAAGCCACAGGAGTGAAATCAGTTTCAGGCCCGAAAGGTGACTAGGGCCCATGGTCTTGGGGTTTATCCCCATTTTTTGAGGTTCTGCCATCACACATGATGAGATCTCACTGAGACAGGTTCAAATATTCATTAGGAGA
Source organism: Orycteropus afer afer (assembly GCF_000298275.1). Lineage (NCBI taxonomy): Eukaryota > Metazoa > Chordata > Mammalia > Tubulidentata > Orycteropodidae > Orycteropus > Orycteropus afer. The sequence goes on along the minus strand of NW_006921604.1, from coordinate 3,464,675 downwards.
AAAGGGTGGTGTAGGAGTGAGACCTGGGAGTCTCTGGCCAGTCTGAGCCTCAGATGTTTGTCAGCCTGAGCCCCAGATGTTTATTATAGTTTCACACATCATGCCAGTGGCCCAGCAGCCTTGCCATACTGCTGGTTCTGCTGGAGGCTGGAGGGGACCTTGGCTGGTGGGAGTGTTAGTGGGAGGCCGCTTGACATTAGGAAACAAGGCCTCGCCCACACAACTGGGGTTTCAGTTTCACTCTGCAGCAAACACAATTATGCAAATTATTTTCCTGGCCCACCCACTCTACCACAGTCTTGCATATTCATTCTTCACTCAGAAGTTAATATGCTCATGGGGCCAACGAAGTATTTGCATCATATTTACTTTAAAATGCCCAGGTGCAATTTTGAAACAAGATTCTCCTTTCAGAAGGGCAATCAGGAATATTAAGTAGAGAATTAGTATCAGCTTCTCGAGGAAAGCCCCGAGGCTAACACCAAACTTCTAACATAAATGGAGCGTTAAAATACACGTGCCAGGAATTATACAAATTGAAGGAAGGAAACAACTGAGCAGTGCTTTCTGAATCATTCCCTGAATCCAAAGGGAGAGAGGCTCCCTGGTAGTGGACAGCCAGCCTTGGGGCCTTCATGGTGGCATTGCACATATCTGGAGTCCCTGGGGCTCATGGCGCTTGGGAAAACAAATGGCTTAGTTTCCATTCAAGTCAGTTGCTAAAAATTGGGAAATGCAGTCATTTTATCTTAATGTGTTGCTTATTTGCTGTTTAACTCAAATGTTTTGCAGTAACACCTACTCAGACAAAAGAAAAAAAAATCCCCATCAGAAAGAGTGTTAGTAACATTTGAGGGGAGGGAGCCCATAAGGCTTATCTTCCTTTACTCTTATGTCAAATAAATTATTTAAGGATATTTTTATATGGGCTTTTGTTGTTGTTAGCTGCTGTGCAACCAGCCCTCACTCATGGCCACCCAGTGCACAATGGGATTTAGACCATTGTGATCCATAGGGTATTCTTTGGTGCTCAGAAATAGACTGCCTATCCTTTCTTCCCAATCTCTTAGTCTAGAAGCTTTGCTGAAACCTGTTCAGCATCATAGTAACACACACAATCCTCCACTGACAGGAGGCTGTGCACAAGGTGCATTGGTTGGAAATCAAACGCAGGTCTCCCGTAGTTGAGAATTCTACCACTGACTGACCAGTGCCCCCATATAAGCTTTAAAACCAAAAAACAAACCAAATGTACTGCTGCCGAGTCAGTTCTGACTCATAGCAACCCCTCCTTGGGTTTCTTAGGTGGTATCTCTATGGAAGTAGATTGCCCAATCTTCCTTCCGAGGAGCGGCTAGTGGGTTTGAACTGCGAGACTTCTGGTTAGCAGTCAAATATCTGAGGTAATTCTATTAGGCTGGACTTATTATCATTTTATTTATGCAATCCAGATAATCTTGATGGCTGACTTTGAATTTTATTTCTAAAAGATGGCAAGAGTTTCTGGCAGCAGATGTACAGGAGAATTCATTTTCAGGATATAATTTCTATTTCCCTCAAATACATTCTTCCTTGGTCACCACTTACCCTCAGTTTCATTTTCAAGGTGCATTTGCAGAGTTCATGTAAAGCTCACAGCTGCAATGAAGTGACTAGCAACACTGCCAATTACCCTTAGTGGAAAGGAAGTCTACTTCATTTATAAAACTCTCTTAAAATAGTTGTAAACTCAACTGCAAGTGGGAAACTGCTATAAGATACAATTACAGAAACCATGGTTCCCTCTTGAAAAGCTCTGAGTAGAAAGAAATGATGCCAAGTTACTACTCTCCACTCTCAGTTAATCCTTCAGTGAGATGTCGCTCAACTTAAAACTGGCCCCCATTGAAAGTGATGTACTCCAGCCTTCACTGCAAGGCCAACTCAAATGCATTGCAAGAACAAGTTCATACTTCCTTACAAGGGATTCTGAACAAACTTAGAGGCTGCTTCTACCTCTGTGAAAGACCACAGACACAAAGCCCAGCTCAGCCTGTGGAGGTGAAGCCTACCTTGGCTACATGCTACTAAGTACCTGCCAGGCACTGGCTGAGCCCATCCCTGCATTAAGTGTTGAACCATGGGATAAGCTCTGTCTCCATTTACAGACACCAGCGCCAATACCAGTTACCATTAAGTTGACTCTGACTCATGGTAGTCCCATATGTGTCAGAGTAGAACTGTGCTCCATAAGGTTTTCAATGGCTGATTATTTTAGAAATAGATCATCAGGCCTTTCTTCCAAGGCACCTCTGGGTAGACTCAAGCCTCCAAGCTTTTGGTTAGCAGCCAAGTGCATTATCCATCCGCACCATTCAAGGACTCCCACAGATGATAAAAACCAAGGCTTTAGAGAGGTGAAGTAATTGCCCAAGGTCATAGTAAATGAAAAAGCCAGAACTGAAGGCATTTACTTTTGACCTCTTTGCATTATTACATGTTCAAGAGATCAAAACTACCACATGTACAAATTTTGGCCACTTTCTGAACTTCATTTTCTAAAGAATGGCTTTCCTTTTCTGCTGTGCAGAGGCAGGCTTTGTGGTTGCTCAGCCTTTCTTGGTCTGTGTGGACACATCTGGTTGGTTTTGGGTTTTGGTGTTAGGGATCTCATTGTTTCTGCACACCAAAGCCATGTTCTCCAATAGTTCTGTCAAAAAACAAAAAAAGCTGATATCCGGGGGAAAATGTTTTTATTGGTACAGAACTGTCTCTGCTGTCCTGGACTGTGGAAAACCCTTCCCCTTTCTTGCCCCTGGCTGGAAAGGAGAGAACTGGTTCTTCTCCTCACCTTGCTGTTGCTTCTCCTCCCTCTTCCAGTTTCCTGAAGAGCCTTGGGATTGCCATCCTTACGAATGTGAGCTGACACAGGAAGGTAAAAGAGTCTTCTGCACCCCTGGTGGGAACATCAGTAGGTCCTCACATAAACGTGTATGAAACATTATGTACGATGTTCAAGGTTCAGGGACTGTTAGTTCTACTAGTCTCAGAGACTCCCCTGAGGAATGCACAGGCTTTCATTGGACACCCTGGGGACCTTCTCCAGGACCCACCTTCAGTGAGTAGGTGTTCTGAGGCCCACGACAATAGCTCACCCAGACTTGGCCAACAATCTACTCAAAAAGTGAGAAGAACCTTTACAAGGAGTCACACAAACTCATCTGGGCAGAGTTTGAAAGTACAGAGCATAGTTAGAAAATGACTGATTCTTCTGGAATCACTGGTACTGACTCCAGAGATGATTTTTCCCAACAAGGAAAGATTGAACCCTATCCAATAGACAGGACTTCGTTCTTCATCATAGGAAAAATAGAGTTGTTGTGATACTAACTCAACACCAACTATGTCTAGGGAAAAAAAATGTTAATCATTGGAAACATAAAAATTAAATTATAAATAATATAAAATTTCCTTCCTTGTATCACACAGGGAAAGTGAATTCTGACAATGTTGAGGTTTGTAGGTTTGGTAATACATATTTATAAACCTTCTGTAGGTTCCTAAGGGTAAGGAAGGGATAAGAGTTGAAGAAAACCTAAGAGGGCTCAATGTCTTGTTGTTGTTGTTGTTATGTGCCGTGAAATCAGACCCAACACATAGCGACCCCTCCTTGGGTTTCTGAGGCAGTATTATTACATAAGTAGATTGCCCAACCTTCCTTCCGAGGAGTGGCTGGTGGGTTTGAACTGTCAGCCTTCTGGTTAGCGGTCAAGTGCCTTAGGCACTAAGCTACCAGAGCTCTTGCTTAATGTTTTAGCATCTAAGAAAAGTGATCAAGGCCCAGAGGGCAGGATTCCAAGTCTAGTGAAACAGAAGGAAGGGGTCTCGAAAAAGGAATAATAGCATTGTGAGGCATGACAGCAAGTGTCTAAGGGTACTAATGATAATGTAGCTGACACTTTCTACATGCTTACTCTATGCTGAACTCTGTATTAAGGGCATTATGCTTACCACAGGAGCTCTGGTAGCATAGTGGCTAAGACACTTGCCTGCTAACCAGACGGCTGGCGGTTCAAACCCACGAGCCACTCCTCAGAAGGAAGGTTGGGCAATCCTACTTCCGTAGTGATACTGCCTCGGAAACCCAAGGAGGGGTCGCTATCGACGGCACATAACAACAACAACAATAACATGCTTACCACTGGTAGCAGCTTCTGAAATAGGTGGTACCATTTATTGTCATATTGCCTAAGGCATTTGACTGCTAATCAGAAGGCTGGAGGTTCACACCCACCAGCCACTCCTCGAAGGAAGGTTGGGCAGTCTACTTCCATAGTGATACCACCTTAGAAACCCAAGGAGGGGTTGCTATGAGTTGGGTCCGACTCAAGGGCAGTGTGTTTTGTTTAGGGCTTAGGAATCCAAACTGCTGTTTCCAAAATTGTGTGATCAGTAAGTGTAGGTGGGAAATTCAAACCTTGGTCTGCATGATTCCATTGATAAAAGAACCAGCACTCTGAAGAACAAAGCCAGTGTAGGTTGTATTTAAGAGCAAACATAGAAGTGAAAATCTGGAGGAAAGAGTTAAGGTGTTTAATGTGGGTGAAATTAAAGAGATGAAAAAATTGCAAAGCAAAACAAAACAAACAAATAAAAATTCAGGCTGAAAGTATCACCAAAGACAGCTAAGCCTTTAGGGAATTATCATATACAATTTATACTTGTAAGGTGCATAGAAGAGAACTATGCAACATGGACTAAATAGAAGTCTTCATGTGATGTTGATGGGATCTCACAGTGAACAGGAAGCCCAAGCACTCAGGAATGAAGCCATGTTTGCAGAAAGACGAGGTCTCAGTGAGGCATGCTGAAACTGTCAGTGGCATGGGAAGACACACCTTACTTAGAGACCAGCAGACCTGAAAGCTGCCTTCAGTCAAAGGAACAACTTAAATCAAGCCATTAGATAGGTGATGTTGCTGGAGCTGGTGAATCAGTTCCAGTTCGTGGCAACCTCACAGCTAATAGAACAAAATGTTCCCCAACCCTTCATCGGGAGCTCTGGTGGCATAGTGCCTAAGGCATTTGACTGCTAACCAAAAGGCTGGCAGTTCAAACCCACCAGCCACTTCTTGGAAGGAAGACTGGGCAATCTAGTAGAGATACTGCCTTGGAAACCCAAGGAGGGGTCGCTATGAGTCAGAACTGACCCCACAGTAGTGAGTTTGGTTTTGGTTTGAGTTCTTCATCATCCTCATGATCATTGGCATGCTCAAGTTTATTGTTGTGGCCACTATGTATTCCACCGTAAGGATTATCTTCCAGGGCTGTATTAGCCAACATTCTGTTGTGATTTATAGGATTTACATTGGCTAATTTTCAGAAGTAGATAGATAGGCCTTTCTTCCTAGTTTGTTTTAGTCTGGAAGCTCTGCTGTAAACTGTCCACCATGGATCACCCTCCTGGTATTTGAAACGCTAGAGACATAGAAACATGCAAGCCACCACAGTACAACAAACAGACAGATAGGTGGAGGTGGATAGGTGATGTGGTCTCTTATCACAGGGATGTTAGATTCTAAGCAGCGTATTGGGAGCCCCATTTGCTCTCACAAGCACGAGAGCCATATTCCACATATTTACAATTCAACCTGGGTCAGAATTGTATAGAGATGAAAATTGCATCGTTTGAAACCAGAAGTAGCTTTGACACATTTGCTAGCAAAATTATGGATTTTTGTAGCTGACAGATGTAAAGAACAGAAGCCAGCTATGAATAATGCAAAAGTGAAAATATTTTGTCACTTGCTACCTAGTTCATCCTTGGGTCAGAAAAATAAATGGAATTGAGTCTTTTAAATATATTATCAAAGCAAATCAATACTATTTTGGTTTTTCCATTCACTTACTAACTGTAGCAAGTTGTCCAGATTTTATGTCTGGCCAGGTTTGACATGTGGCCATTGGATACAACTGGGACTGCAAGCTGCAAATGCTCAGAGAACACTCAGTTCACATGATCTTAGCCAACATATGAACTTTGATTTCACAAAACTTAATAAAGAAAATGATACAGAGTCAAGACTTCAACATCATCAGCACAGAAGCACACAGAGACACAAACAAAACATGTCAGCAAAAGGTAGCTATGGATAAGCAATTGAATCAATGTTGAACCAATCCATTACGTTCACCAAATCCATTTTGGTGACAAATATCCCACACCCATTGCTTTCAAGTACATTTCAACTCATAGTGACCCTAAAGGACAGAGTAGAACTGGCCCTTAGTGTTTCCAAGGTTGCAATTTTTACTGAAGCAGACTGCCCCATCTTTCTCCCATGCATTGAGCGGCTGGTGGGTTTGAACCCCTAATCTTTTAGTAATCAGCTGAGCACTTAACCACTGTGCCATGAGTACTCTGAGAAATGTTCAGCATCACTACAAGATCCCAAATAGGTAATCTGGAGTTATAATAATGCTGTAATAGGCTATTGATAAAGAATATTCCAAATGGATTTGGCTCTTTTATTACAAAGGAATTTTCTTGATGTTTGGAACCAGCAAAATTCACTGCTCACTGAATTGTCTGCCCTAGAATCTCACAAATTTGAACATATAAGTTGTTAATAAAGGAGTAAGTAGATAATTAAAACAATCCCTGTGGTTTGGAAGTCACAGTCTTTGGTACTTTATGTTCAGTTTTCAAGCTCTTCTTTTTGACTAGCTTTTCGAGCCCAAAGTACATTCTATGGATACTTAATATTATGACAAATTCAGTATGAAGGATTTTAGAAACTGTCAGGTGAAGAGAAACAGACGGGGGGCCCAGCTGGCTCACAGTGGGAGCAATGAGTTGTCTTCTCACTGTGGCTTATAACCAGGTTCTGAGGGTAATTCCCAAAAAAGGAATTTCAAGCATGTTTGGAGTCTGTCATCCTTGGCAGAAGAGTGTGTCATCCTGGAGGTTCGTAACTATACTCGTTTAGGTACTTATGTGATAGCAAGCCTGACAAAAACAAACTCACCTTCCCATCTGAATTCTGCACCTGGGCCTCTATGCCCACATTTGTTGTTATTGTTGCATGTTGTCCAATTGATTAGGACTCATGGCAATCCTCTAGAACAGAGTAGAACTGCCCCATAGGGTTTTCCAGGCTCTAATCCTTACCGGAGTAGATTGCCAAATCTTTTATCCCTCAGAGCCACTAGTGTGTTTGAACTGCTGATGTTAGGTTAGCAGCCAAGCACGTAAAACGTTGTGCCACCAAGACTCCTTATGCCAGGCAAAATGAACGGTTATTTTCTGTATACAACACCCACTTTCATGCACACAGCCTTGACTTCCTACCTGTATGTCTTTGCACATGCAGACCCTCCCACCTGTTGAGCCTTTGGTCATCACTGCTGCACTTCCAAATCTATCTGGCTCTCAAGGCCTGGTCCATGTGCAAGTACGGTGAGTCCCAAGATGAGCCCCTCTGCTTCCCTGAACTCCAGGCCACACCATGTAAGTCTCTCTTCAGCATGTTCCTTTTTCCTTCATGCTTTCATTGTGTAGATCTTACTTTTCTGGCTCTAAGTTGTTTCCCAAGCTAATGCACCTCAGGTGCAGCTATGACCCGCCCCTCAGCGGAGGCTCATGTATCGCTATGATGCTGAACTATTTCAGAGGAGCTTGTAGACTAAGATGGGCTAGGAAGAAAGGCCTGGTGATCTACTTGTGAAAATCAGCCAAAGATATCCTTGTGGATCACAATGGTGAAATCGACAAATGACCATGGGGATGGCTCAGGATCGGGCAGTGTTTCATTCTAGGGTCTAGCTTGACAGCAACTAACAAGTGGTTTTTACCAGGATTCCTTTCTGATTCATCTCTGTATCTTCATCAACACCTGTTAAAGGGGCAAGAAGGTGACATCTTTTGACCTCCTCTAACTACACAAAAGGAGGACAGAATCACAACCAGCAGTCCAATGCCTGTTATTCCTGAGGCACTGGACTGCTAATCGGAAGGCTGGCAGTTCACACCCACCAGCCACTCCTCAGAAGGAAGGTTGGGCAATCTACTTCTGTAGTGATACTGCTTCAGAAACCCAAGGAGGGGTTGCTATGAGTTGGATCTGACTAGAGAGCAGTGAGTTTGGTTTTTGGTTTTATGAGCCCAGACATGCCACCACCCTCCAGCCCTCTTACTAACCTTGACACCAACCATTCCTCCTGTGGTACCCACCAATTCTCTGATGGGTTTGATAATTTGCTGCAATGACCACACAGAACTCACAGATTATGGGGTTTATTAGGGAAGCAACAGACTACAATTCAAGTTCAGGAACACGCTTAGTCTCTCTCAGCCAACAGTCTCTCTCAGTCTCTCTCCATAGCACATCTCTCTCTCAGCAGTGTGTGTCTTTTGTGTCTCTCTCTCAGCAGTCTGTCTCTCTCACATCTCTCAGCAGTGTGTTTCTCTCAGCAGCACGTCTTTCTCAGCCATCAGTCAGAGAGATGATTCTCAGCCACACATCTCTCTCAGCCAGCAGTGAGATATATTCCTCCTCTCTGTCTCTAGGAGGGCTCACTTTAAGCCCAGCAGAGTGGCAAAACCAACCAGTCCCAACACCAGAATTCCACACATATGAGAGAGATCAAAATTCCCAGAAAACTGTTTTGTGCTGCTCTCAACAGAAATATCCCATATGGATAACTTTAACAATGAGGAGCTACTTAGTTGCTTATGGCAAATTCTACCACGGAGTTTACAAGGACCATGGCTTAACCAGAAGGTTGGAGGTTCAAACCCATCAGTCACTCCACAGAAGGAAGACTGGGCAATCTACTTTTATAAAGTTTATGGCCTCAGAAGCCCAAAGGGGGTTGCTATGAGTGGGAATCAACTCAATGGCAGTGAGCTTGGTTTTTTGGTTTTTAGGTGCTGCAGTGGAGTAAATTACATAGTATAGCTTTTCTAGCCATACCCACTAAACCCACTGTCATTGAATAAGATTCGACTCATAGCGACCCCTCCTTGGGTTTCCAGGGCAGTATCACTATGGAAGTGGATTGTGCAACCTTCCTTCAGAGGAGTGGCTGGTGGGTTTGACCCACCAGCCTTCTGGTTAGCAGTCAAATACCTGAGGCACTACACTACCAGAGCTCCTTTCATTAGTACCTACAGGACTTACTTATATACATGTGGCTTTTCACTTCATTTGGATCTCATTACTTCTTAATTACAATGCAGACATATTTCTAATATTATTTACCAGAGCAAACTGGCTTTTGATGTTCTCTAAAACGTAGACGATGGTCAGGCCTGCCTTTCTAAGTACTAAAATTCAGCCACTTCTCCAACTTTGCCTTTCTGTGACTCTTGTGTTTCCATCCTGCTGCCTGCAGTGGTTCAGGCCCATTCATTCTTTGCCACACAAGACTTCCTGAGTAAAAGTACCTTCTAAGAGGCTCGTTGTTGTTGTTGGGTGTTGTGGAGTCCATTCCGACTCACAGAGACCCTATAATATTGAGTACAACTGCCCAGTAGTGTTTCCTAGGCTGTAATCTTTACAGGAGCAGATCACCAGGTCTTTTCTCTCATGGTGCTGCCGGTGGGTTCAAACCATTGCCAATCTTTCAATTAGGAGCTGAGTAATTAACTGTTGTGCCACTAGAGCCCCTTCTAAGAGGCCTACAAGGCTCTAATACATCTTCACTTCAATTCTTCCCACAAATACCCCAAAGTTGTATGTTCATCATTCCATGGTCCTGCTCAAGAATCTCCCCACACTGCCCACCAAACACACACACACACACACACACACACAAAGACACCGCTTGCAAGTGAAGAACCAAACACGGGTGTCTGACAGCTGAAGCTCCCCACAAACCATCCAGCCTCCTCTCCCACCATGGCATTCCTTAGCCAGTGAGCCCTGGGTGGGCCACATGCACTGCGCTCTGCCTCTGACCATGCCTTTCTTTCCATGTAGAATTCCTTCCCCATTTTTTATTATTTGTTTTTTAACTTTTTATGGTGATTTGGATGAAATTTTACAAAGCAGATCCATTTTACATTCAACACTTCATATAAACATTTTCTTCTGTCATACTGGATACTCTCTAGCAGTGTAACATCTCACCTCCCACTTCCTCCCTGTGGGTACCCCTCCCCTGTGTCTTTCTTGCCTATGCCTCCCTAGCTTTCTACCTGTGCAAATGCTGTCCTTCTGATCTCCCAAGGTTGATTGTTCTAAGGAATCCATCTCTCTGGTGCAGGTGTTCAGCTTGTAGGGCTGTCTGTTGTGTGGCTGAGACTTAAGCCACAGGAGGAAGATCAGTTCCAGGCCTGAAGGGTGACTCAGGGCCATAGTCTCGGGGTTTTCACCGGTCCCCGTCA
>NW_006921604.1:3448920-3453693 GCF_000298275.1 Orycteropus afer afer | reverse complement strand
CACACACACACACACAGTCACACATATACATACAATATATGTTTCACTTGCATCAACCCTGATTTTCCCATTCTATGTTTGACCATGGGAGCTCTGGTAGCATAGTACCTAAGGTATTTGACTGCTAACCAGAAGGCTGGCAGTTCAAACCCATCAGCCACTCCTCAGAAAGAAGGTTGAGCAATATACTTCCATAGTGATACCTCCTCAGAAACCCAAGGAGGGGTTGCTGTGAGTTGGGTCTGACTCAACTGCACATAACAACAACAACAGTATGTTTGACCATAGAGGAGTGAGTGCTTCCTGCACTGCACCTGTGTGTTGAAACATCTCAACTGGTTTTCCATCAATTCCTGGAGCCTTGTTTTTTGCCAGTGACTTCAATGTAGCATGGGCTTCATCCTTCAGTACCCTTTGTTTTTGATCATATGTTACCTTCTGAAATGGTTGAACATCCATCAAATCTTTTTGGTACAATGACTGTATATTTGTTCTATCTTCTTTTGATCTTTCCCGTGTCTTTCAATATTTTGCGCATAGAATCCTTCAATACTGTAACTCAAGGCTTGGCTTTTGTTTTTCAGTTCTTTCAGCTTGAGAAATGTCAAGCATGATCTTTCCTTTTGATTTTCTAACTCTAGGTTTTTGCACTTTTCTTTATAATACTTTATTTTCTCTTCTCTAGCTGCCCTTTGAGATCTCCTGCTCAGCTCTTCTTCTTCATCATTTCTTCTATTTGCTTTAGCTACTCTCCATTCAAGGGGAAATTTTAGAGTTTCTTCTGACATCTATTTTGGTCTTCTCTTCCTTTCCTATCTTTTTAATGACCTCTTGCATTCTTCATGTATGATGCCCTTGGTGTCATTCCACAATTCATCTGATCTTCAGCCATTGGTCAATGTATCAAATCTGTTCTTGAAATGGTGTCTAAATTCAGGTGGGATATAATTAACATCATATTTTGGCTGTCATGGACTTGTTTTCATTTTCTTCAGCTTCAACTTAAAATTGCATATGAGCAGTTGACGGTCTGTTCAGTAGTTGGCTTCTGGCCTTGTTCCGAATGATGATATTGAGCTTCTCCATCATCTCTTTCCACAGGTGTAGCCAATTTGATTCCTGTGTATTCTGTCTGGCAAGTTCCATGCATATAGTCGCCATTTATGTTGTTGAAAAATGGTATTTGCAATGAATAAGTTGTTTGTCTTGCAAAATTCTATCATGCAATCTCTGGTGCCTTTTCCATCATCAAGGCCATATTTTTCACCTTCTTATCCTCCTTCTTTGTTTCCAACTTTTGCATTCCAATCACCAGCAATTATCAACGTATGTTCATGACATGTTTGATCAATTTCAGACCGCAAAAGTTGGTAAAAATCTTCAATTTCTTCATCTGTGACTTTAGTAGTTGGTGCATAGATTTGAAAACAGTCATATTAACTGATCCTCCTTGTTGTTGTTGTTAGGTGCTGTCAAGTCAGCTTTGACTCATAGCAACCCTATGTACAATAGAACAAAACATTGCCCAGTCCTGTGCCAGCCTCACAATCCTTCCTATACCTGAGCCCATCATTGCAGCCATCATGTCAATCCATCTCGTCGAGGGCCTTCCCCTTTTTCGTTGACCCTCCACTTTACCAAGCATGATATCCTTTTCCAGGAAATGGTCCTTCTGACAACATGACCAAAGTAGGTCAGACGAAGTCTGGCCATTCTTGCTTCTAAGGAGCATTCCAGATGCACTTCTTCAAGGACAGATTTATTATTTCTTCTGGTGGTCCATGGTACTTTCAATATACTTTGCCAATACCACAACTCAAAAGCATCAACTCTTTTTCAGTCTTCCTTATTCCTTGTCCAGCTTTTACATGCATAAAAGGCAATTGAACATACCATGGCTTGGGTTAGGCACACCTTAATTTTCAGAGAGATATCTTTGCTCTTCAACACTTTAAAGAAGTCCTTTGCAGCAGATTTGCCCAGTGCCATATGTCATCTGATTTCTTGACTGTTGCTTCCATTGGTGTTGATTGTAGAACCAAGTAACATGAAATCTTAGACAACTTCAATCTTTTTCTCCATTTATTGTGATGCTGCTTATTGGTCCACTTGTGAGGATTTTTGTTTTCTTTATTTTGAGGTATAATTCATACTGCAGACTGTAGTCATCAATCTTCATCAGTAAGTGCTTAAGTCATCTTCACTTTCAGCAAGCAAAGTTGTGTTGTCTGCATATCCCAGGTTGTTAGTAAGTCTTCCTCCAATCCTGATGCCATGCTCCTCTTCATGCAGTCCAATTTCTTCGATAATTTTCTCAGCATGCAGATTGAACAAGCATGGTGAAAGGATACAACCCTGACACACTCCCTTCTTGATTTTAAGCCATGCAGTATCCCCTTGTTCTGTTCAAATGACAGCCACCTGGTCTATGTACATGTTGCTCATGAGCACAATTAAGTGTTCTGGAATTCCCATTCTTCTCAATGTTATCCATAATTTGTTATAATTCACACTATCAAATGCTTTTGCCTAGTCAATAAAACACAAGTGAACATCTTTTCAGTATTCCTTGCTTTCAGCCAAGATCCATGTGACATCAACAATGATATCTCCCATTATACATCCTCTTCTGAATTCAGCTTGCATTTCTGGAAGTTCTCTGCCAATATACTGCTGCAACTGTTTTTGAATTATCTTCAGCAAGATTTTATTGTGATTTTAATGATATTGTTTGATAATTTCCACATTCCGTTGGATCACCTTTCTTTGGACTAGGTACAAATATGGATTCTCTTCCAGTCAGTAGGCCAGGTAGCTATCTTCCAAATTTCCTAGCATATACGAGTAAGTACCTCCAGTGCAGCATCAGTTTGTTGAAACTTGTCAATGGGTATTCTGTCAATTCCTGGAGCCTTGTTTTTCACCAATTCCTTCACTGCAGCTTCAACTTCTTCCTTCAATGCCATTGGCTCTTGATCATATGCCACCTCCTGAAATGGATAAACATCAGCTAATTCTTTTTGGTACAGTGACCCTGTGTATTCCTTCCACCTTCTTTCAATGTTTCCTGCATCATCTAATATTTTGCCTGTGTAGAATCTTTCAGTGTTGCAATCGAGGCTTGAATTTTTTCTCCAGTTCTTTCAGCTTGAGAACTGTTGAGTGTGTTCTTCCCATTTCTTTTTCTAACTCCAGGTCTTTGTACATTTCATTAAAATAATTGACTTTGTCTTGTCCAGTTGCTCTTTGAAATCTTCTGTTCAGCTCTTTTATATTATCATTTGTTCCATTTGTTTTAGCTACTCTCTAGTCAAGAGGAAGTTTCAGAGTCTCTTCTGACACCCATTTTGGTCTTTTCTTCCTTTTCTATCTTTTTAAATGAGCTTTTGCTTTCTTCAAGGATGATGCTCTTGATGTCATTCCACAATTTCTCTGGTTTTCAGTCATTGGTGTTCAATGCATCAAATGTAGTTTTAGATGCCTCTAACTTCAGGTGGGATATAATCAAGATCATATTTTGCCTTTCATGAACTTGTTTTAATTGTTTTCAGCTTCAACTTGAACTTGCATATGAGCATTTGATGGTCTGTTCCACAGTCAGCTGCTGGCCTTGTTTTGGCTGAAGATATTGAGCTTCTTCATTGCCTCTTTGCACAGATATAGTCAATCTGATTCCTGTGTATTCCATCTGGTGAAGTCCATGTGTATAGCCTCTATTTATGTTGTTGAAAAAAGGTGTTTGCAATGAATAAGTCATTGATCTTGCAAAATTCTGTCATGTGATCTCTAGTGTCATTTCTATCAATATGGCCAAGGCCATATTTTACAACTACCGGTGATTCTTTTTTGTTTTCAACTTTTACATTCCAATCACCAGTAATAATCAACACATCTTGATTGCATGTTCGATCAATTTCAGACTGCAGAAATTGGTAAAAATCATCAATTTCCTCATCTTTGGCTTTGGTGGTTGGTGGGTAAATTTGAATAATAGTTGTATTAACTGATCTTCCTTGTAGGCGTATGGATATTATCCTATCACTGACAGCATTGTACTTCAGGATAGCTCTTCAAACATTCTTTGTGACAATGAATGCCAGGCTATTCCTCTTCAATTTCTCATTCCCGGCATAGTAGATCACAGGGTTGTCTGATTCGAAATGGCCAAAATCAGTCCATTTCAGCTCACTACTGCCTAGGATATCGGTCTTTATGCAACTTCCAGTTTTCCTAGATTCATACTTTGTACATTTCATTTTCTGACTATTAATGGATGTTTGCAGCTGTTTATTCTTATTTTGAGTTGTGCCACATCAGCCAATAGAGGCCTGAAGGCTTTACTCCATCCACATCATTAAGAGCAACTGTACTCTGAGGAGGCAGCTCTTTCCCAATTGTATTTGAGTGCCTTCTGACTGAGGGTCTCATTTCTGGCACTATATTGGACTGTGTTTCAGAGCTATTCATAAAGTTTTCCAGTAATATATCAGACAGAGTTTCATGGCTATTCATAAGGTATATGCCACCAGTATATAAAATACCAGCAAAGTCATCCATGGTGCACAGGTTTCAGTGGAGCTTCCAGACTACGATAGGCTAGGAAGAAGGGCCTGCAATCTATTTCTTAAAAAGTTGACCAGTGAAAACTTTATGAATAGCAGTGGAATACTGTGGGATAGAGTGCTAGAAGATCTTCCTTGTAGGCATTTGGATATTATCCTATCACTGACAGCATTGTACTTCAGGATAGATCTTTAAAAAAAAAAAAAAAAA
>NW_006921604.1:3437837-3448820 GCF_000298275.1 Orycteropus afer afer | reverse complement strand
TATATATATATATATATATATATATATATATATATAGTGATTTGGGTGAATGTTTATAGAGCAAATTCATTTTCCATACAGTAGTTCATACACATTTTGTCTTGATATTGATTGTAATTTTCCACAATGTAACAGCTCTCTTCCTACTTCTTCCCCATAGTTATCTCTTCCCTGTGTCCTTCTCTCCGATGCACTCCTGTCTCCCAACCAGTCGCCTTGTGCATACACTGCCCTTCTGTTCTCCCCTGATTGGTCTTTCCAAGGAGTCTATCTACCTGATGTAAAAGTTCAGCCCATATGAAAAAAAAAAACAAACACACTGCCATCGAGTCATTTCCAACTCATAGACATCCCTCCTTGGGTTTCAAAGGCAGTATCTCTATAGAAGTAGATTGTCCAGTCTTCCTTCCAAGGAATGGCTGTTGGGTTTGAACTGCCAGCCTTCTGGTTAGCAGTCAAATGCTTTAGGAACTATGCCTGTCTATTATTTGGCTGGAAGCCACAGGAGTGAGGTCAATTCCAGAACTGAAGCGCAGCTAGGGGTCATAGTCTCAGGGGTTTCACCAGGCTTTATCATACCAGCAAACCTTTTTTTTTTTTTTATGATTTTGAGTTTTGTTCCATATTGTTCTCCCACTCCATCTGGGATCTCCTACACAGATCCCCCTACGAGTGAGTTCATATACATTTTGTCTCATGATATCTATTGCAATTTCCCATAATGTAACATCTCTCTTCCCACTTCCTCCTCATAGTTACCTCTTCCCTGTCAGGATAGCTCTTGAAACATTCTTTTTGATGATGAATGTAATGTCATTCCTCTTCTATTTGTCATTCCCAGAATAATAGACCATAGGATTGTCTAATTTAGAATACTCAATACCAGTTCATTTCAGCTCACTAATGCCTAGGATATCTATCTGCAAGCATTCCATTTCATTTTTGACACATTCCAATTTTCATAGATTCATATTTCATACATTCTATGATTAAATTATTAATGGATGTTTGCAGCTGTGTCTTCTCACTTTGCGTCTTTCCACATCAGCACATGAAAGTTCCAAAAGCTTAATACCAATAATGTCATTCAGGTCAGCTTTACTTTGAGGAGGCAGGTCTTCCCCAGTCGTGTTTTGAGTTCTTTCCAACCTAAGGGGCTCATCTTCTGGCACTATATCTCACAGTGTTCCACTGCTCTTCAGAAGGTTTTCACTGGCCAATTTTTTTTAAGAAATAGATTGGAGGCCCTTCCTCATGGCCTGTCTTAGTCTGGAAGCTCCACCGAAATCTGTCCACCATGGGTGACCTTGCTGGTATTTTATATACTGGTGGTATATCTCCCAGCACCACAGCAACATGCAAGCCGTTAGAGTGTGACAAACTGACAGATGAATGATGGAATACACAGGAATCAAATCAATTACATCTGTAGAAGGAGATGATGGAGAAACTCAATGTCATCAATCAAAACAAGGACAGCAGCCAATCATTATTCATATGCAAGTTCAGGTTGAAGCTGCAGAAAATTAAAACAAGTTCATGAGAGCTTAATACGACCTTGAGTATATCCCACCTGAATTTAGAGACCATCTCAGGAATAGATTTGATGCATTGAACATTAATGGGCAAAGACCAGATGAGTTGTGGAATGACATAAAAGACATCATACATTAAGAAAGCAAAAGTTCATTAAAAAGAAAGAAGAGACCAAAATAGATGTCGGAAGGGACTCTGAAAGTTCCTCTTGAATGGAGAGTAGCTAAAGTGAATAGAAGAAATGATGAAGTAAAGGACCTAACTAGAAGATTTCAAATGAGGCTTGAGAAGACAGAGAAAAGTATTATAATGAAACGTGCAAAGACCTAGAGTTAGAAAATCAAAAGGGGAGAATACTCTTGGCATTTCTCAAGCTGAAAGAACTGAAGGAAAAATTTAAGCCCTGAGTTGTAGTACTGAAAGATTCTATGGACAAAATATTGAATGATAAAGGAAGGATCAAAAGCAGATGGAAGGAATATATAAAGTCACTGTACCACAAAGAATGAGTCAATGTTCAGAAGGTAGCATATGATACAATATTCTTTGCATCAATTCTTATGCAGTCTTCCTTATTCATTGTCCAGCTCTCACATGCATACAAGGCTATTGAAAAGACCATCACAGCAACATGTAAGCCACCATAGTGCAGTAAACTGACTGATGAGTGGTGGTTAGGTTAGTGTTGTTGTTGTTATGTGCTGTTGAGTAGCAACGGTTTCCGAGGCAGTATCGCTATGGAAGTAGATTGCCAGCCTTCTTTCCGAGGAGTGGATGTTGGGTTTGAACCGCTGGCCTTCTGGTTAGCAGTCTAGGTTAGTAGTCGAGTGTAAACCGTTTGCACTACCCAGAGACCAGTTAAGAGGCCTTCTCTTTTTAAACCAGCTCCCCCTAGAACAATTCTCTAGCTTATGTATTTGTTTCTAAAATCAGTATTTCTGAGGTCAGTGTTTCAACCTTTATTATATTATTATTTTAGTGCATAATTGCAATTCTATTGCAGTTATACTATAAAACTCTTTAGCAGGGAGGGCCAATTTTAAATAAGGAAGGCCCAGTAAGGTTCTAATAAGGTTAAAAACAAACGAAACCCAAAATCATTGTGTTGATTCCAACTTGTTGCATCCTTTAAGACAGGGTAGAACTTCTCCATGGTTTTCCAAGGCTGTAAATCTTTACAGAAACAGACTGTCTCACCTTTCTCCTGCAGAGCAGCTGGTGGGTTTGAATTGCCAACCTTTTGGTTGGTAGAAGAATGCTTTAACCACTACACCACCAGAGCTCTCTGAGAAGGTTAAGCAAGGTGAAAATGAGGAAAAGGGTATTAAATCAACTCTATTATTCTACATTTTGCTGTTGCTGGGTGCCATGGAGTCAATTTTTGACTCATAGCAACCCTGCGTGACAGAGTAGAACTGCCCCATAGGGTTTTCTAGGTTGTCATTTCAGTGAAAGCAGATGGCCAAGGCTCTCTCCAGAGGTGTCACTGACAGGTTCAAACTGCCAACCTTTTGGCTAGCAGCCAAGTGCTTAAATGTTTGCTACAGGTTACTTACATAATTATTAAATATATAGAGAAGAAAAAGGCTGGAGGCAAAGCTGCCTCAGTGGGAACAGTGGATAGAAATAGTGCTAGGAATACGGATATTATTTTCTTCCTTGTATTTTCTAAAACCCCACTTCTGGTGCCATGACCGTGGTGGGAAGCATGGAGCCCTTCTATTTATGTTGGGGCAGTCACCCAGCATTCTCAGTGCCCTTTCCCTGGGTCTTTTATACTATATTTTCTTTAGATTTTACATGAAAATAGCAAGTCATCAACCTCTTACAGACAAAACATTTTTTTTACATATGCTTTTTGCTTTGCATCAAAGAATGCTCTCAATTTTACAAATAAAAAAATATATTAAAAAAATTAAAATACTGACACTTGCAGCAAACTGTGAAGACCACCCAGCCGTACCAATGTGTAGCTCCCTGGGAGCACATGTGAGCTGTCTGACTGCCTGCATCTGCCTTTTCACATTTCTGAAGTGTGGGACGATCTGCTGCCAGTCTTTCCCGGTGCTTCCCTGTGTAGATGGGGACGCCTGGAGCTCAGGGGCCAAGCATATAAGGCTGCTCACAGAGGGTGGTGGGGCTGGCGTCTCGGGTTCTGTGTCTGCACTTGCCTTGCAGTCAAGGTTTCACTTTCTTGATGAATGCTTGTTGTTTAAAGCTACCTTTGCTACTAAAATAGCTTCTCATGAAGTACAGGCAGTCCCCATGTTACAAATGAGATCCCTTCCTAAGTGTGTCTTTAAGTCAAATTTATAGGTAAGTTGGAATAGGTGCATATGGTTCTTATTTAGCCTTACTTTAGTGCAAGAGAGGAGCTCTGGTGGTGCAGTGGTTAAAGCATTAAGTTGCTAATCAGAAAGTGGGTGGTTTGAACCTACTATCATCAGCTCCGTGGGAGAAGGATTAGGCCGTCTGCTTCCATAAAGATTTATAGCCTTGGAAACCCTATGGGGTACTGCTATTCTGTCCTATAAGGTCACTATGAGTTGGATTCAATTCTATGGCAGTGGATTTGATTTGGTTTGGTTTTAGTGCAAAAAAAGGCTCAAAGATATTCCAGTGATTTAAAAGCTGCACATGCAACAAGTGAAGGTGATTGTGATGAAGAATTTGTTGCAAGTGGACATTGATTCACTCATTTAAAAGTGAAGGTAAATTTACATAACATTAAAGGGCAAGTATGAGTTGTCCGTAAATTGGGCATTCATTACTCGGGGATTGCCTGTACTCAGAAATAAACCCCTTGACCGTAAATACCATTATATTATAAGAAATGCCCATGTTTGTGTGTGGTTACGTCTTGCTGGGCTGAGTCCACCAGGTCTTCGAGGTGAAAATTGCTCATTTTTGTCATTTCTAAAACCTGATATTCTTTCACTATAATGTGGCAACTTCTCAGTTCTTTAAACTATTTTTTTCTTTAAATTCTCATGAATTGATAGTTCCTGTTTTCTGAACTATTTGTCGAACCCATATCTGCGTTAGGCTCACCATCACCCTTGTTCAAGAACTGGGAAATGTGGCGAAAAGTCCCTGCATAAAATGTGACTTTACAGTCTCCTGAGAGCTTTGTTCTTGCTCTGGAAATTGTGCAATCGGAGTGTAGGGTGTGGAAGGGAGGTAAAGAGCACGAAAATGTGCCTCTAGGACAATTCTGATGAAAATTCCTCCTGCTCACCATTCTGGCCAGCTGGGGGTTCTCTGGGGACCCTGAGATCACACACAGTGCCTTCCTTTTGTGCAAGGGTCAGTCCAAGGGCCGCTGCATGAAGCCTGGATACCTCAGGGACCCAGTGCATCAGATGGGGGACAGGGACATAGGGGGAGAACAGGTAGCCAGCCAGTCTCACCTGTGCCTTGAGACGCAGCAGCCCCATATACGCATGCAGGCCACATCTCTCAAGAATGCAAAAGTGATTTAACGTTTAAAAACTATTGTAATAGTTTTTGTGGCAAAGGAAGTAGAGCAAGAAGCATTCATATTTGCTTAAAGAAACTCTGGAAAACCAAAAAAAAAAAAAAAAAACAAACTCACTG
This sequence comes from Orycteropus afer afer, assembly GCF_000298275.1. NCBI lineage: Eukaryota > Metazoa > Chordata > Mammalia > Tubulidentata > Orycteropodidae > Orycteropus > Orycteropus afer. The sequence goes on along the minus strand of NW_006921604.1, from coordinate 3,443,687 downwards.
TCATCAAGTCTGATCCAACTCATAGTGACCCCTCCTTGGGTTTCTGAGGCAGTATCACCACAGAAGTAGATTGCCCAACCTTCCTTCTGAGGAGTGGCTGGTGGGTTTGAACCTCCAACCCTCTGGTTAGCAGTCAAATACCTTAGGCACTATGCCACCAGAAACTCTGAAAGGGAACATAAAGAACTAATAAAAAGGCTGTTGAGGGGAGGTCAGTGGGAACTGAATGGGAAACTGGGGTGAGAATATGCTTTTCACTGGATACCTTCTCATGTGGTTTGATTTTTGTATCTTATTAAAACAAATAAATCTGAAAACTCTATTTCCTTACTCAGGTGCTCTGGTAGCATAGTGCCTAAGGCACTTCACTGCTAACCAGAAGGCTGGCGATTCAATCCTACCAGCCACTCCTCAGAAGGAAGGTTGGGCAATCTACTTCCGTAGTGATATTGCCTCAGCAATCCAAGGAGGGGTCGCTATGAGTCGGGTCCGACTCAATGGCACCTAACAACAACAACAACAATTTCCTTACTCACCATAGTTGGCAGGTTGTAAGAGATGCTCTGTTTGTTCATCTCAGTCTATGCAGAAAAGCACCAGCTGAAGGTTGGCCACCAAACCTGATGAGAAGCCCTTCCCAGTATCTGTGGTATGGTGGCTCCCCCAGGCTATCACAGAGCCTTTAGTGAGATTCCCCTGAGGCCATGGAAGAGCTACTGGCAGGGCTCACAAAGAAAGTGATACTCTCTTGGAAATAATTTATTTCATATAAACAAATAATTTGAATAATCCTAAAAGGCTTTGAAGGAGCTCTGGTAGCATAGTGCCTAAGGCACTTGAATGCTAACCAGAAGCCTGGCGGTTGAAATCCACAAGCCACTCCTTGGAAGGAAGGTTGGGCAATCTACTTCCATAGAGATACCACCTTGGAAACCCAAGGAGGGGTCGCTATGAGTCGGGTCCGACTTGATGGCACATAGCAACAATAACAAAAGACTTTAAGGTGTCCTGATAGTGCAGTGGTTAAAGGGCTGGGCTGCTAACTGAAGAGTTAGTAGTTCAAACCCACTAGTTGCGCCTTGGGAGAAAGATGAGGCAGTCGGTTCCGATAAAGAAACCCTATGGGTAATACTCTGTCCTATAGGGTTTGAGTTGGAATAGACATGAAGGCAACAGGTGTTTTTTTTGTTTTGTTTTTATTTTTTTAGGCTTTTAATTTGTCTCTGGTCTTGGGAAATACAATTCAGTAAAACTGGAAATAAGGCCTGTTGGAGCCACCTGGTATTTGGAGTTAGGCTGGGGATCCCAGCTCTGCTTCCACCTGTGTACCCCTGAGCTTGCAAAAGTTTTGGCTTGCTCATCTGCAACATGGACTTAACAATACTCCACCCTTGTGGCACTGATGTGAGGTGACACAAAAAAATAGACACAAAAGCACCAGCCCACACATGGCCCATTGACAACACTTCATGCATAATAGTTTTTCATCCCCTATGGCTGCCAGGAGGCCCTTTCGGCATTAAATTGATTCACTCCATGGAGTTTCAGCAGCATGGTTCATCTCCCCCTAATTCCTGCGGGAGATAGAAATGAAAACCTCAGCCATGAGCAACAAAGCTTCCTCTTTCTACCACCAGAATACTGAGGAACTGGAATGCTCTTTGGAATCAGTTCACTCAGGTAACTTGTGATTGGTGGGTGAGGGGGGAGGTACCACTCTATTTTCTGAAACATGAAGGAAGATTTCCATCTCAAAAGGACATCCATCACCTCCACTGAATATTCATCTCCACAGAGAATGACAGAAATTAAAGTTGGGAGATTCTAATAATTTTGGTGACAGGAGGGGAGGACATGCTGAGATGGGAGTCCCTGCTTAAAATGCCCTGTAAGGTCCAGGGGAAGCAGCCACTTACCCACCCCTTCAGTGATCCTTCCTGTTCTGTCCAAGTGCCTCCTGTGGTAACTCAGCGGGTAAACAACAGGGCAGATGATAAGCACTTTGGGCAGGTGAGAGAACGAGGCCAGTCATTTCTGATCAGAAACCTCCTGGTTTGCAGTCACATCTCACGCTGCTGGGTGGCAGTCTGCACTCATTTTGTGTCTCACTCCTCCCCTCTGAGGAGCATGACTCAGAGCAGGCTCTTCTGAGGACATCAAAGGGACCCCCACATAGAGGGGAGCCTTGCTGGGCCACCTGTCTGCGGAGGCCAAGCTTAGCGGTGCCAGCTGGGAAAGCTTATCTGAAGCAAATCAAATATGCCCAAACCACGGACTCTGAGGATGCAACTATGTCTAAACAACTTAAACAACCACCATCAACAACTGTGTGTGCAAATGTTCTGGATGTTTAAGGTAATTTACTGTTAGTATCTAATTGACAGCTGCCACAGAGTTTGTTAGGAGTCCTGGTGGTTCATTGGTTAAAGTGCTCGGGTGCCAATCAAAAGGTAGGTGGTTGGAACTTATCAGGCGTTCCACAGGAGAAAGATGTTACAGTCTGCTTCCATAAAGATTTACAGCCTTGGAAACCTTGTGGGTCAGTTCTACTCTGTCCTATAGGGTTGCTGTGAGTTGGAATCAAATTAATGGCAGGGCGATTGTGAGATAGAGTTAGCTAGCATAGTGGCTAAGTCACTTGCCTGCTAACCAGACGGCTGGCGGTTCAAACCCACCAGCCACTCCTCGGAAGGAAGGTTGGGTAATCCTACTTCCGTAGTGATACTGCCTCAGAAACCCAAGGAGGGGTCGCTATGAGTCGGGGCCGACTCGACGGCACATAACAACAACAACAACAAGTCTTACCCCAAAACCCACTATGCTTGAGGATGGAGAGAGGGGGGTAGGATCCTATCAGGGGAATTCTTGGACTCTGGAGGATTAGAGTTTTGCTGAGTGTCTGAATTACTGCTACACACTCACTCCATTCATCTGTGGGATCACATCACACATTGGATTATGCAATATGTTTCATAACCCCCTTCATCTCCCTTTGTGAGCATTGGTATTTAGCTAGGGAGCTGGAAACTTTGAGGATGATCTCTAGTGGAGTGTCACAGGGCTCTGTTCTTGGTCTATGCTGGCACGAAGGATCTTCTTCACCAGTTATGTGAAGATGGAAAGGGTATGTGTCTCAAACTTGCAAGTGACATAAAGCTTTGTATTTTATGTTAGAGAATTAAAACAAAAACAAAAAAGAAGAAGAAGAAGAAGAAAATTACAATGGAATAGATTCCGATTCATGGCAACCCCATTCATTATGGAGTAGAACAGCTCCATAATGTTTTCTTTGCTTTAATCTTTCATTGTTATTATTACTTACTTTTATTGTGATTTGGATGAAAGTTTACAGAGCAAATTCATTTTCCATTCAGGAGTTCATACATATTTTGTCTCATGACATTGATTGCAATCCCCATCATGTAACATTCTCTTCCCACTTCCTCCCTGTGGTTACCTTTGCCCTGTGTCCTTCTTTCTTATGCATTTTGCCCTCTGAGCTACCTCTGCACAAATGCTCCCCTTCTGATCTCCCGTAACTGATTGTCCTAAGAAGTGTACCTACCTGGTGAAAATGTTCACCTTATATGCCTGTCTATTTTTTGGCTGGGAGCCGTGGGAGTGAGTTCAATTCCAGGCCTGAAAGATGACTAGGGGCCGTAGTCTGGGGGTTAATCTTTACAGAAGCAAGTCACCAGCCCTTTCTTCCGTGGCCACTGGGTGGGTGTGAACTGCCAAAGTTTAGGTTAGTAGTCAAGCACAAACCGTTTGCACACCCAGAGATCCTTTATGTCAGAGAATATGTGGGTCAAATCTAGAAGGTCACATTTAGGATGAGTGTAAAGTTCCACTTGGGTAAAAAAAAAACAAACAACAACAACAAAAAGTGACTGCGTCAAGTGCAGAATGAGGGAAATGTGGCTATGCCGCATGTTTCAAACCTGGAAGGGCAGGGTTGTCAGGTGGCTGCGTTGTACAGTGTGGCTCTGACAGACGGATGCTATTGCCTAGGACCCAGGAAGAGAGGATACTCTGCTCACTTGAAGAGGGGCAGTGGAAAATTGCAGTCCATGCTCAGGAAGGCAGCAAAGAGATGAAGGGGAGCTAAGCATGTGACCGCACACAGAGATTTTACAGGAGCTGTGGGAAGAGTTTGAACACAAGCAGTAACACCATGAAGTTTGGAAGACTCTGGCATAGAGGAAGCCTGGGATCATTTTATCATTTAGTAGTTTCTGGAACAAATAAGGAAGCCCTGGTGGTGCAGTGGTTAAAGTATTCGGCTGATAACCAAAAGACTGGCAGTTCAAACCCACCAGCCATTTTGGGGGAGAAAGATGGGGCGGTCTGCTTCCGTAAAGACTGAGAGCCTTGGAAACCCTATGGAGCAGTTCTACTCTGTCCTAAAGGGTCACTGTGAGTCAGGATCGACTTGAAGCAGTGAGTTTGGGGAACATAATAATAATTTATCAATGAATTATAATGTATGTGTTGAGTTATGACCATGATTATGATAATGGCTATGACTGAGTGGATCCAGGGTATAGAGCTAGGTCCATTACATGGAAGTGCCAGAAAATGGGCTTTGGAGAATTTCTAGCCATTCAAATCATTGCTATCTAGTGGATTCTGACTCATGGTGACCTCATGTGTTACAGAGTAGAACTGCTCTGTAGCATTTTCTTGGCTGTAATCTTTATGGAGGGAGCTCTGGTGGCGTAGTGCTTAAGGCATTTGACTGCTAAGCAGAAGGCTGGTGGTTCAAACTCAGCCACTCCTTGGAAGGAAGATGGGGCAATCTACTTCTGTAGCAATACCACCTTAGAAACCCAAGGAGAGATCTCTGTGAGTTGGATTTGACTCAATGGCTGTGAGAATCTTTATGGAAGCAGTTCTCCAGGACTTTCTTCTGCAGAGCCACTGTGTGGGTTCAACTGTCAACCTTTAGTTTAACAGCTGCTCTCAAGCCAGTTGCCCCAAGGAATCTAAGTACAAGGGGCTGCTGAGGTGAGTAATGCCTTTTGAACTCAGAGAATCCATGACTAAAAGTGAAGAGCGTCCCTCAAAATGGTGATGATTCCATGTTGGGGTGTATAGCCTCCACTGTTGTAGCCACCTCATCCATGCTTCATAGAAGATCGGAGAGGTTTGTTGACTCACTCATGGCCACATAGCTAGTCATGCAGGAGACAGGACTCAGTTCCAGGGCTTCTGACTCCAAGTCAGTTCCTCTTATTGGCACAGACATTTTCACAAACATTCTTCCTGATTTTTCCTGACTCTCTCTTTATGTTACCCACTCTGGCTGCTATATGCATACTGGAAAAACACACCAACACAAATACACAGACTTTATTTCTTTTAGATCTCTGCTCAAATGTCTTCTCATTGGAGGGGACTTTGGGAGCCACCCAGTGTATAAGAGGCTGCTCCTGTTCACAGCACCCTTTTCCCTCCCTGCTCCCCTGAGCAGCCTCCTCAGGACCTGCCACACATATGTGTTTATCACCTAACTCCATAAGTCTCAATACATATTTGCTGAATAATGAATGACTAAATGAATGAGTGGAGAAATAAATCTCTTTTCCCAAGATGTCATGTACTCTACAACTAACACTGTCCCTAGGCCTGAGAAAATGAAATGTGGAGGCAAGATTGAGGAATTCCTAGGATTCTGGAGTTGGGGTAGATGAATCCTTGCCTAGGTGGAGATTTCAGGCCCAGAGAAAGTCTAGCACAGTTGGGAATAAATGGCAAAAATTTATCATTTCCAATAAGAATACCTAATATTATTGAGGAGCTCTGGTAGCATAGTGGCTAAGACACTTGCCTGCTAACCAGACGGCCGGC
>NW_006921604.1:3407098-3437727 GCF_000298275.1 Orycteropus afer afer | reverse complement strand
TAGTGATACTGCCTTGGAAACCCAAGGAGGGGTCGCTATGAGTCGGGTTTGACTCGACGGCATATAACAACAACAATATTATTGAACACTTACTATGTGCGTCACTTTCCTTAGAAATTTTCATGCATTAACTAATTTCATCCTTAAAACAATCATCTGAGGTAATTACTCCTGCATTCTTGTTTGTTGTTGTTATTGTTCATGCCAACAGAGTAGAACTGCCTCATAGGATTTTCTAGGCAGATGGCCAGGTCTCTCTCCCACAGAGCTACTGGGTAGGTTGGGACTGCCAACTTTTCAGTTAGCAGCCAAGCACTTAACTGTTCCATCACCAAGAAACAAAGGCAAGTAGCCTTTGAGTAACTTGCCATGCATCAAGTCAGTGGCAGAGCTAAGGCTTGATCCCAGCTGTGGCTTCCTTACTTTGTGACCTTCCCAAAGACAAACTGACCGCACTCGGCTAGGAGAGTAGCCAGGAGAATTCTGGAAATTGAGGAGTGGCCGGCTGTAGGGCAGAGATGGCTGTGTAACTCAGCCTACGATCTCACACACACAGAAGGGTATTGCTTGCACTGAAGATAGCTTGTGTTGTGGTAGAGATGAGAGTGGAGCAGGGCAGGAGAGAGGAAAGGGCAAAGGTCTGGGGCTGAGTACCATCTCAGTGCCCATTCAGCCCATCTCTCCATGTTTTGTGCACTTCTTATCAATTATGACTGCACACCATTCAGTTCGTCTCCTTTAAAAACCAAAGGAGTGAACAAAGACAAGACTGGGGGATTTTTAGGACAGTGACAGGAGTCAAACTTAAGATTTCTTTATGCCAAGCTAGTTAGTCCCTGGAATGGCTTTACACAATCAGAAACAAAGATGTCTAGTTCAATGTAGAGACCCTGGGTAGTGCAAATGGTTAATGTGGTCAGCCATTAACAAAAAATGTTGATGATTAAAGTCCACTCAGAGTTGTCTCTGAAGAAAGGTCTGGCAATCTACTTCCAAAAAATCACCCATTAAAAACTCTACAGATTTGCTCTGTTCACTTTCACCCAAATAACAATCAAACGTTAAAACAAAACAAAAACCTGTGGAGCTCAGTTCTATTCTGACATACATGGAGTCACCATGAGTTGGAACTGACTAGACAGCAACTGGTTGTTGGATCTTCAACAAGGAAAGTTCACACTCACACACCATAAGTGCTAACAATCTGGCTGGATGTATACCTTACCTGAGGCTCTCCTCCAGAAAAAAAAAAAAAACAACTCACTGCCATTGAGTCAATTCTGACTCATAGTGACCCCCATTGGGTTTCTGAGGCAATAAATCTTTATGGAAGTAGATTGCCCCATAGTCCTTCTGCTGACAGACTGGTGGGCTAGCAGTCAAATGCCTTAGGCACTATGCCACCAGAGCTCCTTGAGGCTCTCCTAGTCTGGGTGAAATACAGAATTGCCCTAGGTCCAGGCTCCTGGATAGATACTTCTAGCCTGGGGCACACACAGGACCCAAAAACCCATTTGAGATGGGAACATTGAGGCTTCTGCTGGTAGCCACCTATGGCAGAGGCCAGGGTGCCCCGTTAATTGGCCCATGGATCCTGGCCCAGGGTCCCTCAACCTTGGAGGGGCCACCAAGCCTTTGAGGATTTGCTGAGGGCCAGAGCCCACACCACAGAACACAGTGGTGCTCAGTTCAGTACCCTCCTTTAGCACTGCATCCACCCTCAGGATGATGGCACATCCTTTGAAGATGTCCACATCAGGAACCCATGTTCTAGACCTGTTCTGTCTAATATGGTAGCCACTAGCACATGTGGCTGCTTAAATTTAAATATAAATTAATTAAAATTGGATAAAACTTTAAATTCAGTTTGTCAGTCATACAAAACACATTCCAAGAGTTCAGTGGTCTTGTGTGGCTTGCGGCCACTGTATTGAATAGCACAGATCTAGAATATTCCATTACTATGGAGAGTTCTATTGGATAGTGCTGCTCTGGAGAGTTTGGAAAGCCACAAGAAGACACCAAGTGACTTCACCAGGCCCCTGGGAGTTGTCTGTTTCTTCCTCTTCTGCTATCATTGCTGTTTCTTGGCCCCTAGGCTGAGGTGGGAAGTCCAATCTGGGAAAAGCCCAGTAGTAATCACCCATTGTCAGGATGAGGCACATACAGGGAACCCCCATTAGGCACTGCTGAGGACATCTGTGGAGAATGGGGGCACATTTCTAATAGGATAGCTGTGGTTGGGGGTGGAGTGGGGGAGTCAGGTCCCTGCTCAGCTGGCACAGCTCCTGGAGACCCAACTTAAAATATCGTGAGATATTGAAGTACCAATGATGGTGACCACCTAAGAACAATGTGCATTCCCCTCCCTGGTTTTCTGATACTACATAAATCTAAGCTTGTGTAATGACAACAGAGACCCCCAATAATAACAGAACCTGAATTCCCAACAGCCAGGTTGAGGGTTTAAAGTAGGGGCAGCATGATCTAGGAGCAGATTTAATATAATTTAGATATTGAAGGATTGTTATCTTATTGATACCTTAGCATTACAGACTGAAATGCATATCCACTAAACAAATAAATTGAGTGTATATAGAAAATTTTTAAAGGGAGAATGAGGGATGATGGAAAAAAAATGGAGACAGGATGTACTAGTTGGCTGTGAAAGTCCTCATCGTCATTTCCAAGCTAACGTGAATGTCGTGGCTGTTTCAGTACATATAACACCAAACGAGTCTGCCATCCTCAAAGGCAAGATGAAGGGTAACATTTCCCAGCACGCTGGCATGGGAGTATCCATAATCCCCAGGCCAGCTCCCTAGGGACCAACTACACCCTCCACAACCAGGCTTTGTGGTTCCACTCAGCCCTCCCAGAACACATGGAGCAGAGGGCCTGAGTCCACAAAAAGTTTTTTATTTTATTTTAAAATGAGAAGGAAAATATGAAAATAATAAAAATGAGTATGTAATAGTGAATCCAGCCTGTATAACATTCTTCTTTATATCGAGGCAGTTGTAATTTTTTTTTTTTTTTTTTCCTTAAGAGGAAGAAGTCTATGAAGGCAAAAGCATCTCCCGGCCACAGATGTCAGGCTACAGCCGTTTGCCCTCCCCTGTGTACCAGAGACATGAAAGGCAGCTGCACCTTGACAGACGCTGCTAGTTGACCTACAGTCTGAATGTCAGCAGTGATTTCTCCCACCTCTCTTTGTATAATACAGTTAAACCCACTCCAAAACTAGTCATGTCTCAGAGCAAAACACCAAGGCTCCCAAAGGCCAGTAAGGTGGAGGAGGGCAGCAAGGCCCCCAGATGGGGCAGAGCAATGAAAGCCTTAGAAGGGATTTAGGACCAAGATGGAGTAATAATATGCCTGTGCACTCCCCCACCCATCACATCGTGATAATTCCGCATGGCCCTGGTTTTGCTGCTAGATAACAATGTCTCTGGCAGCTTATCTAAAAAACTCAATTTCCTTAGAGCCAAGCCTCTTCTACTGCTTCCACCACTTTGCTCTTTGTTGTAATGCAGCCTGAGCTTTAAAGCCACATCTGGACCGTTCTTGCTATATCCTTGGACTGCAACAGCATGATCCTGACACCAAAGCCTGAGCACTGGAAGAACTGGCTAAGGGGAATGGGTGAGTCATGAACACAGACAGAGCTGCAATTCCCAGTGTGTCCTTCTCTTGGGGGAAAAGATGCTCAGCTGCAACCCTCTTCTGTGAGGCAACCCCTCTAGGCAGGAAGTGCTGCCGAAGATGAGTATCCCACATCTCCCTGTGCCAGGCATGTCTCCTGGTGACGCTTATGAAAACCAGACGTTATTGGACTTATGTCTTGTCAACAGATGATAGTGGATTCCTTGTCTGCTCTGCTAGTCCATCTATACATCCCTGCGGTCAAACAGCCAGACTGCCTGGGTTCAAAGCTAAGCTCCTCTGCTTACTAATGGCGTGACCTTGTGCAACTTCCTTAACCCCTCTGTGTTTCAACTTCCTCCTCTGGAAAATAGATAATGATAGAATCTACTGCATACAGTTCTGTGACGGCTAAAAGAGGCATACGTGCATGGTATCCATAGCAGTGTCTGGTACCAAGTAAGCTTGCAATAAACAGAACAGTGTTTGAATTGGTCTTAATATGTTATTGGACAGATGGTAAATATTTGCAAAATGCATGAATGAAAAGGGATTCTATGTGGGTGTAATATAAAAATCAAACAAGTGATCTCAGTCCCTTTGATAACCTCCTCCAAGACATTGAAAGTCCTTGAAGGTATAATCTCATAGGTACTCCTCTTGATACTCTGGTGGGAGTAAAGTGGCTCTTTTACAAAGCAGACCCTGGTTGCAGAGGAGCTAAGGTGCACTCACATGGCAGAGAATGCTGCAAAATATAAATCTAGTTGTCTTCATTCAGGAGCACTCTGTGGTAGAGACTTCAAGTTGTCCATCCAGTATCCATCGTTGGTGCTTCTTATGTTGCCAACCACAACCCCTATGTTGTTGAGGACAGCAATGTGCTCAGGTAAAAACCTGTTTCCGAGGTTCTTTTGCAGATAGAGTGGCCCATGAAAGGTACAGGCTGAAAGGGTTAGTTGAGGATTCCAGAAAAGCTCTTGATATCAAGGAGGATTCTAGAAAAGCTCCTGATATCAAGGAGGCTTAACTCTGTGCTTCCCTCTTTCCTCCTCTCTGGAATGCAAAAATGATGGCCAGAGCTCTAGCAGCCTCTTCGAAACCATAAGGCACTTTGAGGAAGGAAGCCAGTGCTAAGGACGGCAGAGCAGAGAGATGGAAGAACCAACTTCCTGTCTACGCTCATGCTGGGCACCCTGCTTCCAGTCTTATTTTATGTGAGAAAAAGTTAAACCTGACTCTTGTTGGAGGCAATACTTTTGGGACTTCCTTTAGTCTAGCCTGATCTGATAGAAACCCTCCCACCTCTCTATAAATGATTTTTCCAGTGAGAATAGCTAAAATGATACTGTGTGTGTGTGTTTTGTGACTACTCACAATGGAATACTACGCAACAGTAAAGAACAATGATGAATCTGTGAAACACCTCACAGCATGGATGAACCTAGAGGACATCATGCTGAGTGAAATAAGTCCATCAAAAAAGGACAAATACTGTATGAGACCACTATTGTAAAAAGTCAAGAAAAAGGCTTTCACACAAAAAGAAATGTTCTTTGATGGTTTACCAGGATGGGAGGGGAAAGAAGTGTAAACTACGAACTAGAGAGTTAACTTGGGTGAAGAGGGGAAGTTGTTGTTGTTATGTGTTGTCAAGTTGGCCCAACTCATAGTGACCCCTCCTTGGGTTTCTGAGATGGTATCACTATGGAAGTAGATTGCCTAACCTTCCTTCCAAGGAGTGGCTGGTGGGTTTGAACTGCCAGCCTTCTGGTTAGCAGTCAAGTGCCTTAGGCACTAATAAGGGGGAAGTCAGCACAAAATGATCAAGGAAAGGAAGACGCTGGGAGGAGCACCAGAGTTAAACAATAATAAAAGAAAATAAAATCATACATATTTTGCCGTCATTAAAAATTCAAATGTTTTAAATGTGATAATTTTAAAGGAGGGAAAGGGAGGAAGACCGAAAGCCCTTGTAACAGAAGCCCTCCTTTGCGGGGTAATCGATCCAGAAAGCAATAGATAAGCAGGAAAATCACAATAGGTGAGAGTTGCTATCATCCTTAGGTTTTCCAATAGCATAAAATCAAATAAAGTCACTTTTTAAAATCAGAACAAATCCTCTGAGACCAGCCAAGCATCCCGCCCCCACCTGCTTCCCGTGGGCCCAACTTTCTTCTGTTGGCTTTTCCTTGACTGAGCTCTGCGGTCTAACCAGAATCCTCCTGAAACCTGTAGGGAGTCCCAACCCTACCCCACAGCCCCAGGCCAAGCATACACTGTCAACCTGTGCAATGTGTGCAAAGAGGAGTCCTGGCAGTTTCAGAAAAGGCCTCCCCACAAATTAGCAGCATTTACAACTGTAAATATTACAGTGCAGGTAATTCTTGGTGTTCAGAGCCTAAACAAACACTCAGGAAGGAGATTTACTGGACGTGCTATACTTGGCTTTACAAGGCAATAGCAGAGCTGGCAGATGGATAAAAAAAAAAAAAAAAAAACCACATTTAGCACCTCTTTGAAGCTCCTGCAGGATGGAGTGTGAGGACTTGGCTTCCCAGGCACCACATGCTCTTGTGTTATCTCCGGAACTGGCAAGGAAAGACCAGATTATGTTCCCCCTGGGTTTAGTTTTAAGTGTATCTTACTTAATTTTTTCAGTATGAGTCATCTCTATGTACTGTGATGATTTTCAAATAACCAGAACCTCGATCACCAGGAGCTCACTGTATGTGGCTTTAGACAGGAAGCATGAGTGGAGTCCAGCTGCTTCTACCCTCCAGGAAGGTCTAAGGCCAGTGGTCCTGGATTTTCTGGCCCATGGCCTTGGTCTGGTTAGATTTCTAACATAGTCCTGAGGACTGGCTCCGTCACCTACCCCAGTTGTTCCTCAGATCCTGGCTGAGCAAGACTCCCCTGGACATATGAAGAATATTTCTGGCCTCCCTCCTGGGCTAGAACGAGGGGCTTCCAGCACCAATGCACTCCTGAAACAGCAGCTGTGTCTGAAACATCAGCTTGGGAATCCTGGGACCTTGAATGCATCAAGTAACCTGTTGTCCTTCTTATCTCCCAGGGTGTGTGCTAGCAGAGGGGTGGAAAGTTTAAAAGTTAATGTACTCGACTAAACCAAAAAAACAAACCCACTGCTGTGGAGTCATTTCCAACTCATAGAGACCCCCATTGGGTTTCTGAGGCAGTAAATCTTTATAAAAGTAGATTGCCTCCTTCTTCCTTCCATGGAGTGGCTGGTGAGTTTGAACCACCAACCTTCTGGTTAGCAGTCAAATGCCTTAGGCACTGCGCCATCAGAGTTCCTTAATGTACTCAAATACTAACCAAAAAGTTGGAGGTTCTAGTCTACCCAGAGGCACCTCAGAGGAAAGGCCTGGTGATCTACTGAAATATCAGCCATTGAAAACCCTGTGCGGCACAGTTCTACTCTGACACACACGGGGTCGCCAGGAGTCAGAGTCCACTGAACAACAACTGGTGTGGTTTGGTTTGCAATGCAAAGATACTACCACATGGTAAAAATGGAATAAAATAGGAGATACTCTTATAGTGATAATGAAGATGATGAGGTTAAGGATGATATCTAGAACTGAAGCTTTTTCTGGAGAGAGTAAGGGAGCATTTCCTATTTACCCAATTAAATAATGAATAATATCCCTGCAAATGCAGAACACATCATGTAACAGATGACACGGAAGGGATCTCACATTCAAGGGCATGAAAGTCAGTTGTTTATGGATGCCCACAGGGCAGAGGGCACCCACACAAGGAGATACAATAGGGTCTGGTTGTAGGTCTAAACAGGTGAATAGGCACTTGACAGTTGTTGAGTGCCCTTGCAACATCTATGCACTAATTTATGAAATCTTCACTAGAGCCTCTGAAGCTGGCACTTGTAGTTGTTAGGTATGGTCAAGTTGGGTCCAACTTATCAGGACCCCAAGTACAGCAGAACAAAACACTACCTGGTCCAGCATCATCCTTGCAATCCTTTCTATGCTTGAGTCCATCATTGCAGCCACTGTGTCAATCTGTTTCATTGAAGCTTCCCCTCTACTATCCTATTTCATGATAAAGTTATGCACAAAGAAGTTAAGAAAGATGCCCCAGACCTTCCAGCTGGTGAGTGTTGGGAAAGATGTTATAAGCCAGGCAATGTGACTTTAGAAACTTCTTAACTCCTCCCTGGCCCTTTCTGCCCAGTTTCACAACCAGAGGGTGAGAATAAGGAAAGTATGAAGACAATGCCAGCTCTAGGAAAAAACAGGTGCAAATCAAGTTCTAGGGTGATTTCGAAGAGGAAAGCAGCTTATTTGCTTTGGTGTGGAAAGCACCAAAGGGGTGGCTGGAGCTGTGGCACAGAGACCAGGTGACCAGTGAGGAGACATGCTGCATTTAGGATGTGGTGATCACTGAGATTGACTTGACTGTGTGCGCTCAAAGCTGAACTCTCCTGGCAGCCTAGGGGTGAGCTCACCAGGTGGTGACTGGTGATAGGGACACGAGGCAGGCACTGTGGCCATATTTTGGGCAGGAAGTAATAAGAGCCCAAGTCAGAGATTAGAAAGGGGTGGAGAGTGTTACATAGCCAGAGGCTAGTTCCTAGGCTGAGGGTGCCATGGCAACAGGGCATTGAACAAGTTTCTTATAGCATCACATTGCCAATATTTTCTTTTTGTAACACATGTCCTTTTAAAAAAACCTCTGCTACAGAATGACTTCCTCTTTATTCCCTGCCTTCATCCACACTTAAACCTTTTGGCAGTTGGAAAAATATGACAAAGCAAAAAACTGTAGTGACAAATTATCTATTTTCAGACATCTTTATGAGCTTATTTCTTGCTTGTGGACTCCTTCTCCAGACTAGAAAAGTAATAATATCAGGCTTGTTTCAAATGGCTAAGAGTTAAGTCAACTCACCAGAATTCCTACAGTTGCCTTAATCTACATGGAAGAATGCAATCAGTGTCTAGAATAAAAATTACTCATCCAAAGCCCACTTCCCAACAGCTCTCATCCAGAAGGATTTAAAGACCTGAGACCCAGTGGTAGACACATGTTCGGTTCTGGCAGATTCTCTGAAATGGGACCAAGAGAAAGTGCTAATGTGCATGAATTGCTGAGTCATAGCTTAAAACATTTTGTCTTTAAGAAGCTCTTCTCTCCATAAAGATGGGCTGTCTTTGAGCTCTAACAAAGATAATTCACCAAGTAGAGACCTTAGGAGAACTGGTATCTGCCTTGCTGAGGACTTCACATGACACCTGCATGGCTGTGATTCTTAGCCTGGCTGACTACATTGCAATCATAAGATCTTTCTTGAAAAGTTCATGTAAACCCCAACCCCTTCAATGTATTGGAAGCAGGGTCTTTGAAGATGTTAACAGTTAAAACCAAAACCAAACCAGGCTCACTGCCATTGAGTCAATTCCCACTCATAGCGACCCCCATTGGGTTTCTGAGGCAGTAAATCTTTACGGAAGTAGATTGCCCAGTCTTCCTTCTGCGGAGTGGCTGGTGGGTTTGAACCACCAACTTGCTGGTTAGCAGTCAAATGCCTTAGACACTAAGCCACCAGAGCTCCTTTGTTAACAGGTCCTTTTACAGAAAGAGGACAAAAGAGAGAGACAGGGAGACAGAAGAAGGACACCATGTGATGGTGCAGCTGCAAGCCAAGGAATGCTTCGAGCTACCAGAAGCTAGGAAGAGGCATGGAACCAATTCTCTCCCAGAGTGCTCAGGACTCAACATGGTTGATACCCTGATTTGTACTTCTAACCTCCAGAACTGTGAGACAATAGATTTCTGTCCTTATAAGCCAGTCAATTTATGGTATATTTTATGGCAGCTGTAGGAAATCAATACACCAGTGTGGTAGTTAAAGTTGTGTGTCAACTTGGCTGAGTTGTGGTTTTGAATGGCTGGGTAGCTGGTTGTAGTTATTTCCCATGACAAGATTATAATCACCTTCATGGTGGAATTTGCTGTGAGCAGCTAGAGAGCTGCCTTTAGGGTGTGGCCTGCTGCTAGTATATAAGGAGAAGCTTTGGAAAAGGTCTCTAGCTTTTTGGTACATCTGAATTCTGCATCTGGCGAGTCACCAGTGGGCTGCTGTGTTGCCTGCTGATCTTGGGACACCTCTTGGACTTGAACTAGTGGCCAGCCGCGTTGCCTCCTAATCTTGGGACTGAGCCATTTTACCTGCCAACCTTCAGTTCATCAGCCTCAGCAGCCAGTAACTGTATGAGTTAGGAGATGCCTCCAGCTATCATGGGCCTGGAATAAGAGAGAGAGCTGAAGCCCAAGGTTGAGGAGCCTTCACCCAGCCCCTAGAGCCAGGACTGTAATTTGGACTTCTAGCCTCCTAAAATGTAAGTGAATAAATTCCTGCTTGTTAAAGTCATCCTCTTGTGATATTTCATTTATAGCAGCACTAGAGAACCAAAACAACCAGCTCAATAACAGAACTAGATGTAGCTAACAATCATAGAGCCCCTCTATATTCAGGCCCTGTTCTAGGCACTAAGCAGATGTCAACTCATTGAGCCCTGCCAGCAGCCCTTTGAGGCAGGTGATGTCATGGTCTCAAGCCTGAGGTGTGGAGAGGTAAAGCAGGAGGACTGGGGCCATTGGGCCCAGCAGAACCTCCCTTCCTTCGGTGCTATCTGAGCCTGTGCAACATTAGGATGCAGCAGGGCCCACCCCAGAACACAAAACAATTCTGAGAAGAGGCCGAACCAAACTAGGCTGGGGGCTGGATCCAAAGAGGGCTGCATCTGGCTCCTGAGCTGGCAGGCTGCAGCTGGAGTTACTTTACGTTTCTTCATTTTCTCAACGTTCTTTCATATTATAGATAAGAAGAGTAAAGTTTACACAAGTTTTTCTTCCTCGGAATCCTGCTCTCCTATTTTAAGCCAACTTAATCTTCCCAGGGTAGGGGCTACATGCAGAAATGTCAGCTTTGAAATTCAATTTAGTGGGGAGTCTCCGTCTCCGGCCAGTGTGCTGGATGGGAGAGTGTCACAGGACGCTGCATGCAGCTGCTGGCCCTGGGCCACCCCTGGCCATAATAAACACTGAGTTTTTCATTTAATAAACTGTATATTAAACCAGTTCCCTCTACATCGGATCTAAAAATCAACATCAGCCAAAGAAGCTGCTGAGGAAGGTAAACTTCTCAGTCCTGACTTAGGGACCTCTCAGCCACAGTACCCACGAGCTGGGGATAAAGCTGAGAAGGGGTCCCCCAAACTGATAAGGTGTCCACAATGATTTTAACCTAAGACCACATAGCCACACACTTCTAAGGGGCTGCCCTATACTCCTAGGGGGCCGGTGAGCACCATGCTGTGTTCAGGGCAGACTGAAGATTCTCTTAGTTGCTGCAATTTTAGAAATCGGGTGCTGATTCATTATTAACCCAGGAAGCCCACGCACTCAAATGACTGTACTGAAAAAGGTCCCTGTCATGCCTTGCTCACTGATGTGTTATTTTTTAAGCAAATTCGAAAAATGTTTATCATAAGGTAGTATTTATGACATTTTAACTGTTTCATTTACAGTAACTAGAATGACATTAAAAAAAAAAAGTTTCCTGTCTTTTACTTCATCAGAATCCTAACAGCTTGATCAGGCCAGGCCTCCACGACTCAATGACTCTATCCTCCACCCAACCCCCAGCACACTTTCTGGGTGATTTTTGTCACAGTCTGTGACTTTGGGAGTTAAGGAAAAGGAAAGGACGTGAAATCAGCTCCTGGGATCATTCATAGGCTTGGAGAGAGCCAACATTCTGCCTCTTTATTGTATTTCTTGCACTAAAACCGGGCAGCTCAGCCCACACAGGCAGAAAGTGCTCAGGGACTGTCTTTCCTCCCCCCCTGAGAAGCTGAAACTGACCCGATCTCAGCACCCTAGAGTTAGCACAAGTACACCCACCTCCATCTCTAAACTTCACTTTGGCTTTTACCGAGGAGTCTCAAGCAGTTTATTTTCTGGGCAAGCATCACTATCTTTTCTAAGACAACATAACGTGTGATGGATCTTGACACCATTAATTGCTAGGAAATTTCTGCAAGCAGGCTAAACTACAGTAACAGTGGGGTGGGGGCAGAGGGAGCCACTTTTCAAAAACTGTACATCTTCAAAGTCTGAATGAAACACAGTGTCCACTCCGGGACTCATCCCCTCCAACACATCTCAGACTCAGAGGCCAACTGCAGAAATGATAATAAAAAATGACAGAAACATACTCACCAGGGAGAAGCTGGTGGCTCCACTGTTCCAGGAACTGTGCCGAGAAGACAGCAAGACAAACACAGGCTCAGGCAGAGCTTGCCTGGAATGTCAGCTTGGAACTAAAAAAGCAGCAACTATACAGTTACTTATTTCTCTCCATTTCCCAATGATGTCCTCACGATTAAGACCAAAAAAAAAAAAAAAAAAAGGCACACACCTCAGACTTGGTCTTCATTCTCATTGGAACTATGTGACTCATGCTGACTCACAACCTCCACTTCCTCTCCCGACATTCTCTTCATACTTGTGAGCTGGGCTGGTCCAGTTCCCAAGGTCTCTGCAGCCCTTCCTGGAAGAACAGCCCTTCCTGAGTCTGTCAAGCACCCGGCCACTGACCCATATGTGGTCCAGGGGTCGCCTATACAGGACAAATGCTCTGTTTAGGAAACAGGAAAACAACTAAAAACTAAAATGCACCAGTCTCATGTGCATTTGAATTTTAAGTGTGCACTGCAATGTTGTAACGTATCACAAGGCTCGTTTATGAAACTCTTGCTCTTTTCAAGGCATTTCAGAGAAGGGAGGGGAGCGAGGTACAATCTTATTTTCTAAGGAAGTTGGGTTTACCTTGCCCTGATGATACCCATTTCAGTATGTTTTCTTCTACATATATTCTTCTGTTATAAAAGTTTATAAAATTTAAAATCATAATCTCTTCCAAGCTGTTTATCAGATAGGTATATGCCCTGTTTTGGAGGGCAGTGATGGTTCAGTAGAAGAATTCTCACCTTTTATGCGAGAGAACAGGGTTCGATTCTCAGCCAATGCACTTCATGCTCAGCCACCACTCATCTGTCAGTGGAGTCTTGTGTGTTGCTACGATGCTGAAGAAGTTTCAGCAGGGCTTCCAGATTAACAGACTAGGAAGAAAGGCCTGGCAATCTACTCCTGCAAATCAGTCAGTGAAAACCCTATAAATCTCCAGCTGATCATGGGGGATGGCACAGGACCAGGCAGCATTTTGTTCTATTGTACACGGGATCACCATGAGTAGAGGGTTGACCTGATGGCAGCTAATAACATGTCCTATTTTAGGTACAAAATTTTTACTATCAATTTTTCAAACTTCAGGAATATGCCAGATTCATATATTAAAATCAGAAAACCCCAAAACCAAACCCACTGCCACTGAGTCAATTCCAACTCAGTGACCCTACTGGACAGGATAGAACTGCCCATAGGGATTCTAAGGCTGTAATCTTTATAAGAGTAGATCACCAGGTCTTTCTCCTGTAGAGTCGTTGGTGGGTTTGAACCACTGACCTTTTGATTAACAGCCAAGCAATTAACCACTGTGTTACCAGAGCTCCTTAGATGAACACTGGTGCCCTTAAACCCTTTTTGACTTAATGTGTAATGTTGTGTAGTCCGTATTCTGATATTCCTAAGGATTGTAAAGAAAATTATATGGTGGAGGAGGACAAAAGGTCCCGGTTAGCTTGGTGGCCAGAGAGTGACGAGTCTTTCACCTGGAGGAGTCAAGAGACTCAGTTTCCATTTACAGCTCGATTTATTCTGAGGGAAAAATATTTGTTCATTATTCTATAGCTCATTTTTTTTTTTTAATCCAGAAAATTCGAGTGTTTTCCGTTAGAAAATGTCCTTGAGCTGGCTGTAATAATTGTCACAGGTAGGCCAAATATAGTTATCCTGTGCAGTTTTGTTTTAAGCAGTAGAGTGATGGTTTTCTGGAATTTAGGACTGTATTTGTTGTGCAATTCATTCCAATGTGTTTACTTTAGGGGGGAAGTGGAGGATGGGGATGGAGGCAGCAGCCCAGAGACTTGACTTCTGTATTTTGTTGTTGTTAGATGCCATCAAGTTGGCTCTGACTCATAGCATATAGTCTATGTCATTGACAAGGGACATATCTTAGGGCCTAGGTACACTGTGAGAAGTATGTGTTGATGTCAATAGCTCTGCCAGGGTTATAGAAGCAGGGGTTATGGGTTGTTATGCTTGTCCTTGTAACAGTTACTTTTATGTGTCAATGTGGCTAGGCTATAGTTCCCAATTATTTGGTCTAATACTAGTCTACTTACTGCTATTAAGTAGTTATTGCTGTACTCTGTGTAGTCAATTCCAACTCATAGCAGTGCTTTAGAATAGAAAAGAACTGTTCCATAGAGTTTCCTAGGCTGTAATCTTCATGGGAATAGACTGCAGAGCCACCAGGTGAGTTCAAACCTCCAACCTTAACGTTAGCAGCCAATCTCTTTACCATTGCACCATTAGGGCTCCTTATGAAGTTGTTAAACCAACTGCAACCAAACCCACTGCCATCAAGTTGATTCAGACTCAGAGTTAACATGTGATAAAATCAGTTGGCTTTAAGTAAAACAGATTACCTTCAACAATGTGGGTGCACCTCATCCAATCAATTGAAGGCCTTACGAGCAAAGAGGAAGTTTCCATAGGCACACACATAGGATGTGTGCTTGCTAGATCTCCCTCACTCTTCACTCTTCTCATCTGACCTACAGACCTGGGGATACAAGCCTGCAGAAATCTATTCCCCATTGACTGGCCTACAGAGTTTGGACTTGTCAGCCCCATACAATTGGATGAGCCAGTTCCTTAAAATAAATCTATCCACCAGAAGAACTAGATGGTTCTCGGCTACCACTGTCAACCACTTGGAGGGGGACTGGTGCAGGATAGAGTGGGAGAATAATGTGGAACAAAACTCAAAATCATAAAAAAAAAATCAGGCTTGCTGGTGTGATAGAGGCTGGTGAGACCCTTGAGACTATGGCCGCTAGTTACCCTTTGGGTCTGGAATTGAACTCACTCCTGTGGCTTTCTGGCAAATAATAGACAGGCATATGGACTGAATATCTACATTAGGTAGATAAACTACTTGGAGCAATCAATCATTGGAAAACAGAGGGGCAGTGTTTGCACAGGGAGACAGCTCAGGGGGTGGGAGTACATGGGAGGGAAGGACACAGGGAAGAGGTAAGTATGGGAAGGAAATGGGAAGAGAACTGTTACATTGTGGGAAATTGCAGTCAATGTCATGAGAGAAAATGTATATGAACTGCTGTATGGAAAATGAATTTGCTGTGTAAGCTTTAGCTCAAATCACAATAAAATGTTATAAATAAATAAATAAATAAATAAATCTATTTATCTAGAACCCTTGGTGGTGTAGTGGTTAAGTGCTTGACTGTTAACCAAAAGATTGACAGTTTGAATGCACAAGCCACTCCATGGTGGAAAGATGTGGCAATCAGCTTCCTTAAAGATAAAACCCAAAAAACCAAACCCACTGCCATCGAGGTGACTCTGACTCATAGCAACCCCCCTAGCGTTTCCAATCCTATAAATCTTCACAAAAGCAGACTGCCTCATTTTTCTCCTGTGGAGTGGCTGGTGGGTTTGAACTGTTGACATTTTGGTTACCAGCTCAAAGCCATAACCACAGCACCACCAAATCTCCTTCTCCTTAAAGATTACAATCTAGGAAACCTATGGGGTAGTTTTACTCTGCCCTATAGGGTCACTATAAGTCAGAATTGACTGGATGGCAATGGGTTTGTTTTGGTTTTATCTAGCCAGCTAGCTAATCTATATATGTTGTTGTTGTTGTTGTTAGTTGCCATTGAGTCAATTGTGACTCATGGTGACTCTGCATTTGCAGAGTAGAACTGCTTCACAGGGTTTTCAAGATAGCCAGGCCTGGTGGGTTCAAACTGCCAACCTTTCAACTAGTAGTCAAGCACTTAACCATTTATGCCACCCACAAATATATATAAATATCCGTGTCTGTATGAACGCATGAATCTAGTGAGAAACCAACAAGCAAACCCACTGCCATTGAGTTGATTCTGACTCACGGTGACCCCTACTGGGTTTCCAAGGCTGTAAATCTTTACAGAAGCAGATTGCCTTATCTTCTTCCTGAGGAACAACTGGTGGGTTTGAACCAGTGACCTTCTGGTTAGCAGCCAAATGCCTTACTCACTACACCACCAGAGCTCCTTATCTAGTGATACATATATGTGAGGGTATTAGTGTGAGAAGGGGGAACCATTCCTAATATATATAAAACCCCCTACCATCAAGTTGATTCTGACACTTAGTGACCCTATAGGACCAAGTAGTACTGCTCCATAGGGTTTCCAAGGCTGTAATTCTTACAGAAACAGACTGCCACATATTTCTCCCAGAGTGACTGATAGGTTCAAACTGCTGACCTATCGGTTAATAGCTGAGTGCTTTAACTACTTTGTCACCAGGGCTCATACATATATCTCTGACTAAGATCATCTTATATGTGAAAAGCCAGCCTATTCCTTATTTATAAAGATTTTTATTAAGTCAAATAATTTAAAAAATACTAAGAAAACATATAACACCAACGCTGAATTTTAAAAATTTGAAATATTTAGCTGGGCAATCTAAGCTCCAAGTGGCAGCCACACCCTCCTGCTGGAGCAGCCCTGCCAAAGATGTCATCACTTTAGCAGTGGTTTCTTTAACAACAACACTGCTACAATGATCCTTCCAGAACATTCCAGGGCAGGACATTAGCGACGTAGCCAGGCCTCCTCCCAAAGCAGCAATCTGTGCACCACCATGGAGGGCCAGGGGTGCCACAGTGTGGCATTCGATCCTACCATGAATCTTGTGTCTCAGTTCCTGATTGACCTACCTTCGAGTAGCTCTCCTCATGTGGGCTGGGAGGTAGGGAAGAAGGAGTTAGTGTGAGAAGGGGGAACCATTTCCAATATATTAATAAATAAATCCTCCCTTAAGGCAGACATGCACTCCACCACTGATGATTATTAATAAGAAATTTTCTATAGTGGATTCACTTTAAACTGGCTCATTCTTGCACATTCCATCAGAAAGAAAACAAGGCTGATATTTATACTTCACTACTTTGAAAACAAAGAGTCCTGGTGATACAAACAGTTAAGTGCTTGGCTGCTAACTGTAAGGCTGCCGGGTTTAAATCCACTCACTGGCTCTGCAGGAGAAAGACCTGGCAATTTGCTTTTGTAAAGATTACAGCCTAGGAAATGCTGTGGAGCAGTTCTACTCTGTCACATGGGGTTGCTAGGACTTGAAAAAGACTGGATGGCACCTGACAACACTTTGAAAACATCTGTTAAACATCTGCATGCTCTTTTACCAAAGAAAGTGACTTGTGTTGATTCCATCTCTTGGTGGTTTCATGTGTTACAGAATAGAACTTCCCAGGGTTTTCTTGGCTGTAATCTTTATGGAAGAAAATCACCAGTCCTTTCTTCTGCAGTGCCACTAGTTGGGTTAGAACCACCAAACTTTAGGTTAGTAGTTGAGCACAAACCGTTTGTACCACCCAGAGACCATAACCCTGTAAAAAATTAAGATGCATTCAATTAGGAAAATAAACAAGTTTCACTTCTGAAGATAGGGTATTCTAGCATGCTATAGAACTTGTGCAAAAATTGATGGCTCACACTGAAGATTATTTAATATATGCCCAGTCAATGTCCTAAATACATGCAGTCCTCTGATCTTCAAAATAAGCCCATGAGATAAGTTACAATATCCTCCTTACTTTGTAGCAGAGAAGCCAGGGCACAGAGAAGTGCAGGAGCCTGCCAAGGTTGCAAAGCAGTATGTGAGCTCAGGTAGCTTGGCTTCAGAACCCACATTCTTAATCACCCTGTATAGATTCCCAGAAATGACTTTTGAAAAGATCTTTGCTTGCCCATCTTTCACCTCATGATTTGTTCTCCCAAATTCTGCACAAGTATGCAAAGCAGAGGAGGAACAGTTATTTGCAAGCCAAAGGTTTCTATTCATTTGAGAAGCAAATAAAAATCTTAGTTTTGAAGTGACCTTGACGCTTAAAATGATAGAAATTCTATTTAATGGAAAGAATCTGTTAGAAGTACAAAGTTGAACTTCCCCCAAAGTATCATGAAACCAAACACACCAATAGACCTCCATAGACACTTATTTCTCTTACACAAAGAACATGAGGCCATCAGAGATGACATTCCTTCTTTCACTCGGACAAATAGATCTCTTTTTCATCCTCCTGCTGCAAGAGAAGACTCATCTCTTTCTTTCAAATCTACTCCTTCCCCCTTCTCCCTTCATCCTTACTTTTTCTCTAAGACTTTGCTCCAATTCAAACTTAGGCCCTTTTCCTCCAACATCTCCAATTTCTTTCTACCCATGGGCCAAAACATAGTCCCAAGTATCTTCTATCTCATAAAACACCGCTCATCCTGCTTTTGACCCTGTGGAGTAGACCTCATGGGCCTCACATGCACTCCTCCTTCCCCCATTGGTAGCAGACTTGACATTTGGTTGGAATTAATTCTACCCTCAGATCCAGGGGAGAGTCCTGATGGGGCCAAGCAAAACCAGATATCACACTCCTTGCCACTATGATTGGTTCCAGATAGGCTCCCAACCTTAAGTCAATCAAAGTATGACTTCTTCTATCTATAATGATTGGCTTATGGGTGCCCAACTGAGCAATGCTCAGGATTATGGCCATTGCTTCAAGGAAGAGATGACAGGGAAGAGTGCACACAACTGAAGAATCTTGTTTTTGGTTTTAAGTTTCAAAAGTCTAGCATATCCGTTGCTGTTGACTTGATTCTGACTAATAGTGGCCCTATAGGACAGAGTAGAACTGCCCCACAGGGTTTCTAAGGCTGTAATCTTTTTTTTTTTTTTTTACTTTTTATTGTGATTTGGGTGCAATTTTACAAAACATACTCATTTTGCATTCAACAGTTCATACACATTTTGTTTCGTTACACTGATTACAGTGCCCACAATGTCACAGCTCTCCCCCCATCTCCTCCCTGTGGTTACCCCTTCCCTAAGTATGCAAAACACAGGAGGAACACATCTTTGTGTCCCAAGCCTAAGTCAATCAGAGTATGACTTCTTCTATCCATAATGATTGGCTTATGGGTGCCCAACTGAGCAATTCCCAGGACACTTACTTGTGTCCTTCTTATTTACCTATGCATTCCTGCCTGCCTAGCTTTCTTCCTGTGCAAATGCTACCCTTCTGATCTCCTGTGGTGGAGTGTTCTAAGGAGTGTGTCTCCCTGGTGTAGTTTTTCACCTCATAGGACTGTTTATTGTTTGACTGAGAGTTAAGCCATAGGAGTGAGTCCAACTCCAGGCCTGAAGAGTGACTCTGGGCCATAGACTCAGGAGTTTCATCCAAGGCTGTAAACTTCATGGATGCAAACTGCCACATTTTTCTCCCACAGAGCCACTGGTAGGTTTGAACTACCAATCTTTTGGTTAATAGCCAAGTGCTTAACCATTGTTCCACCAGAACTCCTTTGAAGGTATTAAAAAAAAAAAAATTGGAAAAATTGGTGGAAGTTAGTCAAAAATACACAGTTGATCAGGTTGTGCACTGCACAGCTTCAGGAGTAAATTAAGATTGGCCATGATGGGCACAACCAAATGTAGCAGAGCTGGATACAGTACCAGCTAATACCACCACAAGATCATCTAAGAATCCCACAGTAGAAAGTGATGAAGAGAATTGGGGAAAAGCATAGAGCAAAGGGTTTGAATCCTGCTTCCCCACAGGTGGCTTGAGGCAAAGATGCTTCACTACTCATACCAGAGCAGTTCAGGAATTCTGAGAACAAAGGGATATCTGAAACTGGGATGCATGTTAAAATCAAAAATCTGTAATTGTTTAATTGACTGTGTTTTATATTTCTTCCTTTGTAGGAGTTTAAATTAATGATGCAGCTTATAATTGAAGGCATCTTAAATTATATGGAATATGGTATGTAAAGCCACAAGACTGGATAAGTTTACTACAGAACTCAAAAAAGAAAAAGAAAGCAAGAACTCAGTCCAGGGTCCTGCAGCTTAAAGAAGTCATGGGGATAAGGAGGAACTAGCAGTGAAGACTGGGCAGTTGGTACCATGAGGTGAGAGGGAAGCTAGAGGTATTTGGTGCCGTGGAAGGCAAATGAAGAAGATGCTTATAGGAGGAGAGAATGATCAACTGGATAGATCAATGCTGATAGGCCAAGTAAGATAAGGACTGAAGGTGAGCCAAACCATTTGCCAAGGTGAAGCACTGCTGGGGAGGAGGGGTATAGGCATGAATAGAGTGGGTCATAAGAGAGAGGGAGGGGAGAAATTGAAGACAGGGAGACCAGACAATAATTTCTAGAAATGGGGTGATACTTGAAGGGGATTTAGGGTCAAGAGAGTTTTTTTTTTTTTTCTTTCATTAAGAAAAAGGATAGCACATCTGATAGAAATGATTTAGTGAAAATGGATGATGATGCAGGAGAGAAGATGAATTTGATGAAACCTACAATAGAGTGCCAGAAAGAGCAATGAATGAGAACTCAATGCAAGGTTTGTTCACAAGGCCCCTGCTAAAGGGGTAGGGAGGCCACATCTTCTGACCTCCTCTAAACCACACAAGAGGAAGACAGAATCACCATCAGTAGCCCAAGGCCTATTCCTGTGAGGCCAGACATGCTACCTCCCTCCAGCCCTTTCACCAACCCTGACACCAACTGTTTCTCCCGCAGCACTCACCACCTTTCTGCTGGGTTCCATAATTCACTGAAGTGGCCACACAGAACTCACAGATTATGGGGTTTATTAGGGAAGCACCAGGCTACAATTCAAGTCCAGGAAAAATGCTCTGTCTCTCTCAACTTGCTGCCTCTCAGCCAACAGTCTCTCATAGTCTCTCTCCGAGCAGTGTGTGTCCCTCAGTGTCTTTCTTAGCAATGCGTGTCTCTTGCATCTCTTTCCCAGCAGCACATGCTTCTCAGGAGTGTGTGTCTCTCAGGAACATATTTCTGTCAGGAGCGTGTTTCTCAGCAGCACGTTCTTCTCATCCAGCGGTCAGAGAGGCTTCTGCCTCTAGGAGGCCTCCTTTTGGGTCTGGCAGAGTGGCCAAACTAGCCAATCATAACATCAGAATTCTAGGCACCTGAGAGAGAGCGAACTTCACAGAACATTGCTTTGTGCCACTCCCAACAGAAATACCCCAGGTGAATGACTTTTACAATCAGGAGCTTCTCAGTTGCTCACAGCAAATTCCACCGCAGAGTTTACAAAGACTTATGGCTAGAAAAGCCATACCAAGTAAAAACCTACAATAGGGCTCCAGAGAGAGCAATGAATGAGAACTCAATGCAAGGTTTGTGCACAAGGCCCCTCCTTGGGTGTCTGGAGACGTTAGAGTTGGAATCTCTGGGCCATGGGCCAGATGATCTCAAAAGTATACTTAAACTCTAAAATTTATGGTTCCCATGGAGTTGCACCCTGGTATGAGGTAATGTTGACCAATTAGGAAGTAACAGGGGCAAAAGCAGTCCAAAATTTCAAGCTTACCTCTATTCATTATGTAAATTTAAATGTAAATGAGCCTCAGAATGAAAGCCATCATGGCTGATGATGGCAAGAGCCAGCAACTGTTTGGGCATAGTGTGGGCTTTCCAAGAAATGACAGCCCAGTGCTTTGCAGAGAGCTGTGCCCAGTCAGCAGCCAAGGACACTGGCTATGGGGAGCTGGAATTCTGACCTTGTCCATATCACAGAGAGCCTGGATGTGTGTGAGGCAGGGCCTTTCCAAGAAGGCTAGGTTCAAGCTAGTGTGTAGAAAGATGGCTGTCTTCCTCACAGTGGCACAGACACACATCTCTTGCAAACACCAACTCAACTAAGTCACACTCTCATCTCTCTAACTCACCCACGGAGTGAAAGAAGGGCTTGTGACAGCATAACTGTAGAGAACACAGCAGGAAGCTATGTCTTACAACTGCTCAAAGGGAATGTTGGCATCTCATCTTTAACTAAAAAACCAAAACCATTGCTGTCAAGTTGATTCAGGTTCATAGCAACTTTATAGGACAGAGCAGAACTGCCCCATAGGGTTTCCAAAGCTGTAATCTTTAGAGACTGTCAAATCTTTCTCCCCAGAAGCAGCTGGTGGGTTTGAACGACCAACCTTTTGGTTAGCAGCTGAGCACTTTACCACTATGCCACCAAGGCATCTCACCTCATTGATACCCCATAGAGAAAGCACAATATAAGACTGAAATGGACATTAGTGCTGCTAAATGATCCCTGTCACTGTTAAGTGACAGAACAAACAAACAAAAAAAAACTAAAGACTTTTTTTTTTAATGAAAATCATTTGTGAGCACCAGTTATTATTTGGATCAAATCATCATTTGCTAAATAATGGTATTCTCATTAATGTGAGTCATATTTTCACTCATGATGATAGTAAAGGGTTTCAGGGGGTCACAAATTTCTGTGGACAGTGTCAACCTGGAAATGGTGTTGCCGATTGGTGTGACATTGTGAAGTATCCCAGGTTCTGGTTCATCTGAATGCAGAGTCTTGACTTTCTCAGCTATGTCTGTCTTTGGCTATAACTAAGGTAGTGGAAGGAGCTCTGGTAGCATAGTGCCTAAGGCGCTTGACTGCTAACCAGAAGGCTGGCAGTTCAAACCCACCAGCCACTCCTCGGAAGGAAGATTGGGCAATCCTACTTCTGTAGTGATACTGCCTCGAAAACTCAAGGAGGGGTCACTATGAGTCGGGGCCGACTCGACAGCACATAACAACAACAACAACAACAAGGTAGTGGAGGTTAGTGAGAGAAGCACATAGATACTTCCAGTTCTTATGGATGAAGGAGCCTACTGCATCTCACCTGCATGGCTATTTAGGATTGCTAGCACATCTGCCCAGGAAGATTTCCATAACACTAGATTTCTTGTTACTGTAAGATATCAGTTAAGGTCATGGACTAGGAGGCCAGAATTCTTTGGTTCAAATCCAGTCTCCAATACTAGTTGTCTGACCTTGAGCAAATTACATGTCTCTGAACATCAGTGTGGTGAGCAGGATTTTAAAGATGCCCTCTCTCCTCTCTCCACCACAATTTCTGTCCCCTGTTTGTTCAAACACTCACCTGGGCATTGCTATAAGTAGATTTTGAAAACATAATTAAAGTTCCAAGACTTTAAGCTATGGAGATTTTATGGGTAGGCCTGACCCAATTAAATGATCTTTTTAAAAGCACAGAGTTTTCAAAGGAGGAAGTCAGAGATTTAAAACATGAGGGGGTTATGTGTCAAGGAATATGGGCAGCCTTTAGATGCTGAAAGCAACCCCTAGCTAAAAGCCAATCAGGAAACAGGGACCTCAGATCTACAGCCACAAGGAACTGGATTCTGTCAAGAAGCTAAATGAACTTGAAAGTGGATTTTCTCCTGAACCCTCCGGACAAGAACCTGGCCCAGCTGACACCTTGATTTTGAATTATGAAACCCTCAGCATATCTGCCCAGGTTTCTGACCAACAGAACTGTGAGCTAATAAATGGCTTCTGTTTTCAGCCACTAAATCTGTGATAATTTGCCACACAGCGCTAGAAAACTAATGGACTCAGCCCATTTGTAATGCTTTCCACCTCTTAGTGTTATATAAGAATTAAAATTTAATACATATTTTACTATATATTGGGAACTCTGGTGGCATAGTGCCTAAGGCATTTGACTGCTAATCAGAAGGTTGGAGATTCAAATCCACAAGCCACTCCTCGGAAGGAAGATGGGGCAATCTACTTCCATAGTGATACTGCCTTGGAAACCCAAGGAGGGGTTGCTATGAGTTGGATCCAACTTGACGGCACAAGGATTATCGAAGTATTGATTATTATTCATAAGTGCCATTGACCTGATAAAATGTCAGATATGTGTGGTTGGTTATTGGAAATTCCATAAATACAGATTTGAGTCTCAGGATGGTATCAAATGTCTAGAGTTTTCAATGAATAAATCATATACCAAATATGCATCATCTTTTAAAACTCACGGTCTATGAATAAGCTGCCATTGCTCAACAAAGCAGACCTTAATTAAAAAGGTATCAGAATTTATGGAGCCAAAGACAGGAATTTTGCAACTGAACCATTCAACAAATATTTAATGAATGCTCACTAGATGTCAAGCACTGATATAGGTGCCAGGGATACAACAGGAAATAAAAGACAATAAATGTCCTGGTTCTCATGGAGCTTACATTCTAGTGGGGTAAGTCAGAAAACAAGTAACAAGGAAAACACAAGCTATCGATATGATCTGTGCAAAAAATTAACATAGGTTAAGAGGGTAATAATGAAGTCCCTGGGGGGCACAAATTCTTACACAAATGGTTATACACTTGGCTCCCAACCAAAGGCTTGGCAATTCAAATCCATCCAGAGATGCCTTGTAAGAAAACCCTGGCAATCTACTTCCAAAACACCAAATATTGAAGGCCCTGAGGTGCACAGCTCTACTCCAACACATGGGGTCCCCATGAGTCAGGATTCACTTGACAACTGATTTTAAGAGGAAACTACTTGAGATGGGTGGTCAGGCAAGGGCACTCTGAAGAAGGGCCATTTAAGTAGAATGATAGCCAGGAACCAGCCAGCAGGATTCTAGGATAAGGAATTGGCTATTGCCAAGATTCTCAAGGCAAAAAGGTGCCTGGTGTGTTGCAGGACCTGAAAGAGGGCCAGCATGGCTGATAGTTGATAAGCAACAGGGAGAGAAGCAGGAAATAGGCTGGAGAGGGACAAGCAAAGGAGCTTGGATTTTATGCCAAGTGCAAAGAAGAGGCATTGGAGGGCTTTAAACAGGAGAATGACATGATCTGACTTGAATATTCAAAGAACTCTCACTGCTAAGTATAGTAGCAATTGTATAGGACCAGCTGGAAATAGGGAGTCCAGTTAGGAACCTACTGATTGTAAGATGGAGAGATGAAGACCTATTTGAGTAACATTATGGAGATGGAGTTCACAAATGGATTGAGTTTGGGCAGGGATGGAGAGAGATTAGTCAAAGATCACCCCTGGAGTTTTGGTCTAAGCAACTAAGTGGTGCCATTTACTGAGATGGGGAGGACTTAGAAAGAATATTGTTTGGGATGGGGAGATTCCATGGGTTCTATTTTAGTCACATTAATTTGGATGTGCCTATCAGACACCCATGTGGAGATGTTGGGTAGGCCTGGAATTCTGGGTAAAAATCAATGCTAGAAGCAGTTTTGGCTAATAGAAAGAGGAATAAATGGCCTGGAGATGGAATTAAAGACCTGGTTAGGAATAGGGAGAAAGAACATGTAGATGGAGATGAGATGGGAATCCAGTGCCCTCAGCCAGTCAAAAGAGGTGGATCCAGAAAAGAGCCTGGAAAATGGCAGCCATGAAGTTGGAAGAAAACTGGCACTCAGAAGCTAAGGAACAAAGGTGATCTGTGATTTGACAGAGCTGTTGAGATAAGAGCAGAGCAGCATGCTAGACTGGCCACCAGGGCTGTGGTGATGGGGTAACAGGACCAGGGCAGCCTCTGTGAGTGGGGCTTGGAGGTCTAGCAGGCAGAGATGGGGAGAGAATGTGAGGTATAGCAACATTCCACTGTTTACAATGGAAAGAATCCATTCATTTGTTCTTCCTGTTAGCCAAAAGTGCAGAATTTTCTGAAGTGGAGATAACTTACCAAAGAACATAAAAAATACAAAAACTTTATGGGAAATGGGTATAGGAACCATAGACAATGCTCTCAAGATACCACAGCAAACAAAAAAATAGTTGCCATCAAGTTGACTTCTACTCACAGTGACCCTTTAGGACAGAGGAGAACTGCCCCATAAGGTTTCCAAGACTATAAACCTTTACAGAAGCAGATTGCCACATCTTTCTTCCATGGAGCAACTTGTGAGTTTGAACAGCCAACCTTTTGGTTAACAGCTAAGTGCTTTAACCACTGTGCTTCCAGAACTCCTTTTCAAGAAAGAGAAGCAGAGCACTTTGAAGTCACTGGCCAGGTACAGTGATGTTGATTAAATTATAATTGCCTGGCCTCAACCCACCAACTTCTGAATTAAGGAAATGTAACAAATATTCTAAGGAGTATTGGTGGGGCAATGGTTAAGTGCTCAGGCCTAGTGATCTGCTCCCATAAAGGTTAAACCAAAACCAAAACCAAAACCAAACCCATTGTCGTTGAGTTGATTCCAACTCATAGTGACCCTACAGAAAAGAGCAGAACTGCACCATAGGGTTTCCAAGGCTATAAATCTTTATGGAAGCAAACTACCACATATTTCTCCTGCAGAGCGGCTGGTGGGTTCAAACCACTGACTCTGTAGTTAGCAGCTGAGAGCTTAACCACTGCACCATCAGTGCTCCTTGGAATGCTTGCTACATTTACTAGAAAACCCTATATGGCAGTTCTACTCTGTTGCATGGGATTGCTATGAGACAAAATCAACTTGACGGCACCCAACAACAAGCCTTCCTATTATTGCACAAATGGAGGTGGTATGACAACATGGAGTTAGTTGTGTGTGTAAGCCACGAGTAAATATTCAACAGATCATGGTATCATTCAGTCCTAGCAAATGCATGATAATATTCTGAGATTATTGTGTGCGTTGGAGTCCCTGGGGGATGAAATGGTTAACACGCTCAGTTGCTAACCAAAAGGCTGGAGGTTTAAGTACACCCAGAGGTGCCTCAGAGGAAAGGCCTGGCAATCTGCTTCCCCAAAGTCAGCCGTTAAAACCCTATGGAGCATAGTTCTACTCTGACACACATAGGGTTGTCATGAGTTGGAGTCTACTTGGTGGCAATTAGTGGTTAGTTTATTGTGTGTATCCATTGTTTCTAAACTAAGACAGATTATGCTTTTGAAAGGTTAAAAAGGAAAACATAAAACAAAACTATTATTAAGACCCAAAGCAGTTCAAATTCTCCACTTTTGGCTAATAAAAAGAACATATGAATGGATTCTTTCCATTGCAAACAGTGGCAGATAGTGTTTTCCATCATTTGGTATGATTTGGTATAACTGGGAAGTTTCTTAGACTTGAGAACTTACCAAAGAAAATAAAACACACAAAACACTTTTGTATCTAAATAAATACTGCCATGAGATCAGGTAGTGCCTGATCCTCTGATATACCATTTTGATTGGCAGCCAAATCAAGTCTGGAAAAAAGAAGTAACAGTGATGTAAGTTAGGACTCGATTTCTCTTTATTCTCTCTCACATAAACAAGGCTGGCATTGGTAGTACAGGGCTGATGTGGCAGGACTTGGGATCCTGTCTTTCTGATGTACTCTCCTGGTTTTCAACAGCAGTCTTAGCTTTCTAATTCTCTTTATTGTTCCATACCACTCATGATTCCCTCACAAACATGACAAGGTGAGCCACCCCTACCAAGCAATCTGAGTTGCCCTCAAAAAACTCATCATTATAAACTTTACTTATATTGCAATAAAACCAAGCATATTTCCTAATGGCCACTCATGCCTTATTAAAATTAGTCAGACTACAACTTTACAAATTCCATTAATCTACAGTGGTGGTTAGTAGGAACTCATGGCATAGATCTCTGACAGGGGGTGACCACACTGAGGATTTGAGAGGTTACTGAGATACCCACTCTGGTCTCTAGTTGTTTGCTCCCAACCTCACGTCATGGCCTGCCTCACATTGGCCCTCGTCTCTGCAGAGGTTGCTTGTGTCTTCCTGCCTTGGGCCTGCCTTGCACCACTCCTTCCTTGTACTGCTTCTTTCACTTTTGTGATGAGACAAAGCCACAGATCTGATCGGGCCACTCTCCAGCTTTCACATCTGCACCAGCTTCTTGGGGCCCTTTGGGGTTAAAGGGTTTGTCCCTGAGTCAAACAGACCCAGATTGGAACCTGACCTTGAGAAAGTGACCCTCCTGAGCTTTCATTTCCTCATTTGTAAATTGAGAATAACCATAGTCAAAAGGGAGTCCTTGTCACAGCATTTTAGTGTGGATTAAATGAGATGGTGCAGGTGGAGTGTTTAGCAGAGGGCTGGGCCCTTAGGAAGCTCTCAAGAAATGTTAGCTCTTTGTGGTGGATAAGCTGTTGTTTTGTCTAACAGCACTCTTTCTGTGGTGGGCCTTTCCCTCCTGCCTTCATGTGGCTCTGTTATCCTTGAGTACCAACCACCCCACCACCACCACCATACACACACCCCTAAACCACAGGGGTGGGCAAGTACATCAATGAGGATTAGGTCTGGCTCCATCCTACTGCATATAATTGAAAGAACAGTTACATTGGCCTAATTTAGAATTTTGTTTCTCTCTCACATAAAAGCAGTCTGGCAAGGCTGGTGTGGCAAGACTTGGGATCCTATCTTTCTAATCTGATCCTGGAAAGTGGCTTTAATGCAAAAATTGACCTCATGTTCCCAGTTGGCTGCTGGAGCTCCAGCTAGCAAATCCATATTCCTCCACACTGGCAATTAGAGAAAGGGAGGACAAAAAGGGATAGTACATAAGTCATAAGTAAGGATATAAGTGCATTATGTAGCCTTACTGAAAGTACTACATAATATTTTTGTGCACAGAACTGAGTGACATGGCCCCTCCTAGTTTCAAGCTAGTCTGGGAAATATAGTCTTTTCACTGGATACACTGCCACCTAAAACAAAATTGCGCTTTTGAATTAAGGAAGAAGGGGAAAATGGATAGTGGTATCTGCCTTGGCTGATACAGTCATTCTATGACATAATATGACACTGGGAAAGAGAGAATCCATGTATCCCATGGGTCATAAACTATAGGGACATAGTCACCACCTGGAGGACACTGTTGACATGAGCCAAGGGAGGATTGAGTGTGTGCCAGGGGCAAAGTTCTCCTTGGGCTTTCACCTGAATAAATTTTAGCAGGGTCTCCCTCATGGACATTGGAAAGCATGTTGACAAAATACTGTAATTATTGCTGCTAATTGCAATGAATGGATTAGCAGATATAATGTTGTTGTTAAGTGCTGTCGAGTTGCCTCTGACTCATAGTGACCTTATGTACAACAGAATGAAACACTGCCTGGTCCTGTGCCAGCCTACAATCTTTCCTATACCTGAGCCTGTCATTGCAGCCACGGTGACAATCCATCTCCCTGAGGGTCTTCCCCTTTTTCGCTCACCCTCCACTTTACCAAGCATGATATCCTTCTCCAGGGAATGGTCCCTTCTGACAGCATGACCAAAGTAGAGGACACGAAGTCTGGCCGTTCTCGCTTCCAAGGAGCATTTCAGCTGCACTTCCTCCAGGACAGATTTGTTCATTCGTATGGCAGTCCATGGTATTTTCAGTATTCTTCACCAACACCAAAACTCAAAAGCATCAAGTCTTCTTTATTCATTGTCCAGCTCTCACATGCATATGAGGCAATTGAAAACACCACGGCTTGGGTTAGGCGCACCTTATAGTCTTCAAAGAGACATCTTTGCTCTTTAGCACTTGAAAAAGGTCTTTTGTAGCAGATTTGCCCAGTGCAATAGTTGTCTGATTTCTTGATTGCTGCTTCCATTGGTGTCGATTGTAAAAGTAATATGAAATCTTTGACAACGTCCATTTTTCTCCATTTATCTTTATGCTGCTTATTGGTCCAGTTGTGAGGATTTTCATTTTCTTTGTTTTGAGATATAATCCATACTAAAGATTAGAGTCTTTAATCTTTATCAGTCATCTTCACTTTCAACAAGCAAAGTTGTGTCGTCTGCATATTGCAGGTTGTTAGTAAGCCTTCCTCCAATCCTGATGCCATGTTCTTCTTCATATAATTCAGTTTCTCAGATTGTTTGCTCAGCATACAGATTGAATAAGTATGGTGAAAGGATACAACCCTGACATACTCCCTTCCTGGTTTTAAATCATGATTTTAAATCATGCAGCATCCCTTTGTTCTGTTTGAATGTCAGCCTCCTGGTCTATATACAGGTTCCTCATGAGCACAATTAAGTATGCTGGAATTCCCATTCTTCTCAATGTTATCCGTAATTTGTTTTGATCAACATAGTCAAAGGCCTTTGCATAGTTAATAAAACACAAATAAACATCTTTCTTATGTTTTTTGCTTTCAGCCAAGATCCATCTGATATCAGCAATGATATCCCTCATTCTACATCCTCCTCTGAATCCAGCTTGCATTTCTGGAAGTCTGTCAATATACTGTTACAACTGTTTTTAGATTATCTCCAGCAAGAGATTTTACTTGCATGTGATATTAATGACATTGTTCAATAATTTCCATATTCTTTGGGATCACCTTTCTTTGGAATGGGTACAAACATGGATCTCTTCCAGTCAGTTGGCCAGGTAGCTGTCTTCCAAATTTCTTGGCATAGACGAATGAGTGCCTCCAGCATGGCATCTAAATGTTGAAACATCTCAATGGGTATTCCATCAATTCCTGGAGCCTTGTTCTTTGCCAATTCCTTCAGCACAGCTTTGACTTCTTCCTATAATACTATTGGTTCTTGATCACATGCCACCTACTGAAATGGATAAAAATCTATCAATTCTTTTTGGTACAGTGGCTCTGTGTATTTCTTCCATCTTCTTTCGATGTTTCCTGCATCATCCAATATTTTGCTTATAGAATCTTTCAATATTGCAACTCAAGGCTTGAATTTTTCTTTCAGCTTAGCTTAAATTAATGGTAAAATTGGCAAATTTTATCTTTTGTGTATTTTACCACAATCAAAAATTGTTAATTTTGGAGGCGGGGCAAGATGGCGGACTAGGCAGAAGGATTGCACAGACCCTCTTCAACAAAGAAAAGGGAAACCAATTAACACAGACACAGAAGATAATC